>NC_135806.1:2578366-2923366 GCF_964213995.1 Mustelus asterias
CCCTCATCCCTCCCCCCCCCCATCCCTCCCTCCCCCCCCACCCTCCCCCCCCCCTCTCCCCCCCCCCTCTCACCGGCTGCTCTCTCTGTCTCTCTCGGGTTGGTTTATTTTCTGTATTTTTCTCTATTTCGAGGCAATGTCAACAGGAACCTTCCGCCAAACAACGTCACATCCGGGTCTCGAGGGGGCGGGGCTAACGGTGTTCACGGCTCTGGGTTTTGTCTGGGCCGGGGGGCGGGGCCTGGGCCTGAAAGCGGGGGGCGGGGCCTTGGGCTGAAAGCGGGGGGCGGGGCCTGGGGGTGAAAGCGGGGGGCGGGGCCTTGGGCTGAAAGCGGGGGGCGGGGCCTGTGGCTGAAAGCGGGGGGCGGGGCCTGGGGGTGAAAGCGGGGGGCGGGGCCTGGGGGCGGGGGCTGGAAGCGGGGGGCGGGGCCTGGGGGCGAGGGCTGGAAGCGGGGGGCGGGGCCTGGGGGCGGGGGCTGGAAGCGGGGGGCGGGGCCTGGGGGCGGGGGCCTGGAAGCGGGGGGCGGGGCGGGGGCTGGAAGCGGGGGGCGGGGCCGGGGGCGGGGCCTGGGGCCGGTGGGCTGGGTCAGGGGGCGGTGCCTGGGGCCAGGGGCGGGGCCGGTGGGCTGAGTCAGAGGACGGGGCCTGGGGTCGGTGGGCTGGGTCAGGGGGCGGGGCCTGGGGCCGGTGGGCTGTGTCAGGGGGCGGGGCCTGGGGCCGGTGGGCTGGGTCAGGGGGCGGTGCCTGGGGCCAGGGGCGGGGCCGGTGGGCTGGGTCAGGGGGCGGGGCCGGTGGGCTGTGTCAGTGGACGGGGCCGGTGGGCTGGGTCAGGGGGCGGGGCCTGGGGTCAGGGGGCGGGGCCTGGGGCCAGGGGCGGGGCCGGTGGGCTGAGTCAGAGGACGGGGCCTGGGGCCGGTGGGCTGGGTCAGGGGGCGGTGCCTGGGGCCGGTGGGTTGTGTCAGGAGGCGGTGCCTGGGGCCGGGTCAGGGGGCGGTGCCTGGGGCCGGGCCGGTGGGCTGGGTCAGGGGGCGTGGCCTGGGGCCAGGGGCGGGGCCTGGGGCCGGTGGGCTGGGCCAGGGGGCGGGGCCTGGGGCCGGGGTGAGTGATTGGATTTGGATCCGGGTGCCGGTGGGGGTTCCGTGCCTCGGGCAGTGTCCCTGCAGCGTGTCCTCACCCTGCCCGCCAGCCTGTGCTGTTCCCTGAAGCGGGAGGACCTGTGTGTCACTTTGCCCAGTGTCCGGCCGGTAAACCTATCACTGCCTCAATATTGTCCCCATCCCGGAGGCTGCACATCAGCAGCAAAGATATCGCAACTCAGAGTTTTATTAGTGTCACAACTCCGTTTACATTGACACTAATGAACAGTAAGAAGCCTCACAACACCAGGTTAAAGTCCAACAGCTTTATTTGGAATCACGAGCTTTCGGAGCGCTGCCCCTTCATCACCTGATTCCAAATCGCTCCTGATTCCAAATAAACCTGTTGGACTCTAACCTGGTGTTGTGAGACTGCTTACTGTGCCCACCCCGGTCCAACACCAGCATCTCCACCTCACCTAGTGACGTTAGTGTGAAAATCCCCTAAAGAGGTGTTGTTGTGGGGGGAGCAAGGCAGCAAAGTGATGGAATGAGTTTGCATAGCGCCTCCCACATCCTCAACATGTCTTAAACATCCTCTTGCAGCCAATTAAATACTTATTGACGTGCAATCACTTTAAAATTTATTGATTAGTGTCACAACTAGGCTTACATTAACACTACAATGAAGTTACTGTGAAAATTCCCCCAGTCGCCACACTCCGGTGTCTATTTGAGTGCACTGAGGGAGAACTTAGCACCTAACCAGCACATCTTTCGGACTGTGGGAGAAAACCCACGCAGACACAGGGAGAATATGCAAACTCTGCACAGACGGTGATCCGAGGCCAGAATTGAACCCGGGTCCCTGGCGCTGTGAGGTAGCAGTGCACCGTGTTGTCACGTAGGAATCAAGGCAGCCAAATTGCACCCAGTATCTTCCACAAACAGCAATGTGATATCAACCAGATCATGTTCAAGACTGCAAGAAACTACAACGGGTTATGAACGTAGTCCAGTGCATCGCTCAAACCAGCCTCCCATCCATTGACTCTGTCCACACATCCAACCTGGCCAATTACCGCCCAATCAGTCTACTCTCAATCATCAGTAAAGTGTTGGAAGGGATCATCAACAGTGCTATCAAGCAGCAACTGCTCAGCAATAACCTGCTCAGTGACGCCCAGTTTGGGTTTCGCCAGGGTCACTCAGCTCCTGACCTCATTACAGCCTTGGTTCAAACATGGACAAAGGAGCTGAATTCCAGAGGTGAGGTGAGAGTGACAGACCTTGACATCAAAGCCGCATTTGACCGAGTGTGGCATCAAGGAGCCCTGGCGAAACTGGAATCAATGGGTATCAGGGGGCAAACCCTCCGCTGTTTGGAGTCATACCTGGTACATAGGAAGATGGTTGTGGTTGTGGAGGGTCAGTTATCTCAGTTCCAGGACATCTTTGTTTCTTTGTTCTTTATCTCTGCAGGTGTCCCTCAGGGTAGTGTCCTAGGCCCAACAATCTTCAGTTGCTTCATCAATGACCTTCCCTCCATCATAAGGTCAGAAGTGGGGATGTTCGCCGATGATTGCACAATGTTCAGCACCATTCGCGACTCCTCAGATACTGAAGCAGTTCATGTTCAAATGCAACAATATCTGGACAATATCCAGGCTTGGACTGACAAGTGGCAGTAACATTCGCGCCACACAAATGCCAGGCAATGACCATCACCAATCAGAGACACTCTAACCACTGTCCCTTGACAATCAATGGTGTAACCATCACTGAATCCCCCACTGTCAACATCCTTGGGGCAACCCACAGAACATGGACTGCAGCGATTCAAGAAGGCAGCTCACCACCACCTTCTCAAAGGCAACTAGGGATGGGTAATAAATCCTGGCCAGCCAGCAACACCCATGTCCCACGAATGAATAAAAAAAACTTCCCGCTTCTTCGGAAAAGCAACCAGCATAATCAAGGACCCCACGCACCCTGGACATACTCTCTTCAACCTTCTTCCATCGGGAAAAAGATGTTAAAGTCTGAGGTCACGTATCAACCGACTCAAGAACGGCTCCTTCCCTGCTGCCAGAAACTCATCTGAATTCACCATATAAACACAGTGGCTACAAGAGCAGGTCAGAGACTAGGGATAGTGCAGCGAATAAATCACTTTCTGACTCCCCAAAGCCTATCCACCACCTACAAGGCCCAAATCAGGAGTGTGATGGAATACTCCCCCACTTGCCTAGATGGATGCAGCTCCAACAACACTCAAGAAGCTTGACACCATCCAGAACAAAACAGCCCGCTTGATTGACACCACATCTACAAACATTCAATCCCTCCACCACCGATGGTCAGTAGCAGTTGTGTCTGCTATCTACAAGATGCACTGCAGCAATTCCCCAAAGATCCTTAGACAGCACATTCCAAACCCATGAGCACTTCCATCTAGAAGGACAAGGGCAGCAGATAAATGGGAACACCACCACCTGCAAATTCCCCTCCAAGCCACTCACCATCCTGACTTGGAAATATATTGGCCGTTCCTTCATAGTTGCTGGGTCAAAATCCTGGAATTCCCTCCCAAACGGCATTGTGGGTCAACCCACAGAACATGGACTGCAGCGATTCAAGAAGGCAGCTCACCACCAAGGGCAACTCGGGATGGGCAATAAATGTTGGCAGCCAGCGATGCACATGTCCCACGGATGAATAAAAAAAAGCTTCCTGCTTCCTTGGAAAAGCAACCAGCATAATCAAGGACCCCATGTACCCTGGATATACTCTCTTCAACCTTCTTCCATCGGGAAAAAGATGTTAAAGTCTGAGGTCACTTACCAACCGACTCAAGAACAGCTTCTTCTCTGCTGCCATCAGACTTTTGGATGGACCTACCTCGAATTAAGTTGATCTTTCTCTACAACCGAGCTATGACTGTAACACTACATTCTGCACCCTTTCCTTTCCTTCTACCATATGTACTCCATGAACGGTATGCTTTGTCAGTATAGCGTGCAAGAAACGATACTTTTCACTGTATCCCAATACATGTGACAATGATAAATTAAATCAAAAATATTGATTATGGATTAAATATTGCCCTGGATAATTTCCCTGTTTTTCCTTGAAGTAGTGCCATGGAATCTTCTACATCCCGTCCAAAAACCAATACCGTTGACAGAGCAGCACTCCCTGGCACACTGGAGGGCCAGCCGTGATTTTCAGGTCTGAAGGAGCAAGAATTATAAACAAGGAAGAATTTACATTTATAATAGTTTTTCTGAGGCTTTGTACTTGCCAAAGCATTTTATAGTCAGTGAAGTACCATTGAAATATGGTTACTGTTTTAATGTAGAAAACACAGCAACCAATTTGCACCCAGCATGCCCCCACAAACAGCAATCCTATAAGTATAACAAGAAATGACACTTGCACAGAAAGCCCTATAATGGCAATAATGGCATTGGACCTGTTTCAACAATGGGAACAGGTAGAATATGTAGGGGAGACTGGCCGAGTGGTATTATTGCTGGATACTTCATCCAGAAATTCAACTAATGTTCTGGGGACCTAGGTTCAAATCCCACAATAGCAGATGGTGGAATTGCATAATTCTATAAAAAATATCTGGAATTAATAATCTACTAATGACCATGAAACCATTGTTGATTGTCGTAGAAAAAACACCCATCTGGTTCACTAATGTCCTTTAGGGAAGGAATTCTGCCGTTCTTATCCGGTTTGTCCTACATGTGACTCCAGAGCGACAGTAATGTGGTTGACTCTCATCTGCCCTCTGAACAAGGGCAACTAGGGATAGGCAATAAATGCTGATCAGCCCACAATGCCCATGTCTCACGAATGAATTAAAAAAAACATGGCATTGGAGACAAGGACACAGAGCTATAAAACCATGGAATCACTGGATGGACAACATCAAGGATAACATGCCACAAAAGGGGTGCGGATCACTGAGGTGGCTCAGCTAGTTCAGAATTGACAACAATGGACTGAATTAATTCAAACTTGTCGTCACTGCGGAGTGGAACCCCATTGTTTTTGCTAGAAAATTAGTCACAGTGGTGGCTCTGAAAAGACGAGAAATTAAATATAAAATATAATTCTTTCGAAGCCATTGGTGATAAGAACATAAGAACATAAGAACATGAGAACTAGGAGCAGGAGTAGGCCATCTGGCCCCTCAAGCCTGCTCCGCCATTCAATAAGATCATGGCTGATCTTTTTGTGGACTCAGCTCCACTTACCCACCCGCTCACCGTAACCCTTAATTCCTTTACTGTTCCAAAATTTATCTATCCTTGCCTTAAAAACATTCAATGAGGTAGCCTCAACTGCTTCACTGGGCAGGGAATTCCACAGATTCACAGGCCTTTGGGTGAAGAAGTTCCTCCTCAACTCAGTCCTAAATCTGCTTCCCCTTATTTTGAGGCTATGCCCCCTAGTTCTAGTTTCACCTGCCAGTGGAAACAACTTCCCTGCTTCTATTTTATCTATTCCCTTCATAATCTTATATGTTTCTATAAGATCTCCCCCTCATTCTTCTGAAATTCCAATGAGAATAGCCCCAGTCTACTCAGTCTCTCCTCATAAGCCAACCCTCTCAACTCCGGAATCAACCTAGTGAATCTCCTCTGTATCCCCTCCAGTGCCGGTATATCCTTTCTCAAGTAAGGAGACCAAAATTGTACACAGTACTCCAGGTGTAGCCTCACCAGCACGTTATACAGCTTCAACATAACCTCGCTGTTTTTAAACTCCATCCCTGTAGCAATGAAGGACAAAATTCCATTTGCCTTCTTAATCACCTGCTGCACCTGCAAACTAACTCCCTGAGATTCTTGCACAAGGACACCCAGGTCCCTCTGCACAGCAGCATGCTGCAATTTTTTACCATTTAAATAAGTCTATTTTTCTGTTATTCCTACCAAAATGGATGACCTCACATTTACCAACATTGTACTCCATTGGCCAGACCCTCGCCCACTCACTTAGACTATCTAAACTCCTTTGCAGAATTTCAACATCCTCTGCACACTTTGCTCTGCCACTCATCTTAGTGTCATCTGCGAATTTTAACACACTACACTTGGTCCCCAACTCCAAATCATCCATGTAAATTGTAAATAATTGCAATCCCAACACTGATCCCTGAGGCACACCACTAATCACTGATCGCCAACCAGAAAAACACCCATTTACCCCCACTCTTTGCTTTCTGTTAGTTAACCAATCCTCTATCCATGCTAATACATTACCCCTAACACCGTGCACCTTTATCTTATGTAGCAGTCTTTGGTGCGGCACCTTGTCAAATGCCTTCTGGAAATCCAGATACACCACATCCACAGGTTCCCCATTGTCCACTGCATATGTAATGTTCTCAAACAATTTCACCAAATTAGTCAAACATGACCTTCGCTTCATGAACCCTTACCAATGGGACAATTTATATCCAGATGTCTCTTCCTTGATGATAGATTCAAGCATTTTCCCTACAACAGAAGTTAAGCTAACCGGCCTATAGTTACCCGCCTTTTGTCTACCTCCTTTTTTAAACAGTGGCATCACATTTGCTGTTTTCCAATCTGCAGGAATAAGATGGACAGTTGCCAAACTATCAAAAAATAAGGTTTGAAACCCTTTCCAAATGATAATTTATACTGTCCTTCTAACATTTCCAATTATTTACCTAGCACTGATGCCAGGTTGACTAGTGAGCTTGATTAGTACTGGCAGATCACCAGTTACATATTAATGAAGCCCCGACCACAAAGGTAGCCCCTGCCTGCCCATGTTACGCTCCACAAAATGTATCCGCAGATGCAGAGGCTTTCAACTTGTTAAGTTTCACACTATTCTTGTTACTACAACATCAAGAATCAACCAGACAGAAGGAGTAGCAGCTCTGGTATAAGCAGAAATGCATTATGAATTAGAAATGTTCACCCTACTCCTGGGTAGATTCAAGTTTCAAGGGTGCTGTCAGAAAATTTGCACAGTAAGAAGACTAACAACACCAGGTTAAAGTCAAACAGGTTTGTTTGGTAGCAAAAGCCATTAGCTTTCGGAACTGGCTGTCCCTTCGTCAGGTGGGTGGGAGTTCTGATTACAAACAGGGCACAGAATAAACCTGTTGGACTTTAACCTGGTGTTGTTAGACTTCTTACTGTGTTTACCCCAGTCCAACGACGGCATCTCCACATCATGAAAATTTGCACACAGTCTTTTCAATGTTTTATACCTTATTTAATTAAAACTCTAAATTAATATTTGGATTGTTTGGAATGAGGTTTTATGTTTGCTAGGTCTCCTATTTGTCTTAGACACAATGAGAATAAATATGCAGTATTTTACTAACTGCGTTTGTACACTGTAGCTGGACCTAGTCAGGATCATGGCAATATCTATTCAATAAGGTGTTTTTCTTTATTCACACCAGTGGTGTGCCCCAGGGATCTGTTCTGGGACCCTTGCTGTTTGTCATTTTCATAAATGACCTGGATGAGGAAGCGGAGGGATGGGTTGGTAAGTTTGCCGACGACACGAAGATTGGTGGGGTTGTGGATAGTCTGGAGGGATGTCAGAAGTTACAGAGGGACATAGATAGGATGCAAGACTGGGCGGAGAAGTGGCAGATGGACTTCAACCCAGATAAATGCATAGTGGTCCATTTTGGTAGGTCAAATGGGATGAAGGAATACAATATAAAGGGAAAGACTCTTAGTACTGTAGAGGATCAGAAGGACCTTGGCAATCGGCCCCGCAGGTGGAGGAGGTAGTTAAGAAGGCGTATGGTGTGCTGGCCTTTATCAATCGAGGGATTGAGTTTAGGCGTCCGGGGATAATGATGTAGCTATATAAGACCCTCGTCAGACCCCACTTGGAGTACTGTGCTCAGTTCTGGTCGCCTCACTATAGGAAGGATGTGGAAAAGATTGAAAGGGTGCAGAGGATTTACAAGGATGTTGCCTGGATTGAGTGGCATGCCTTATGAGGATAGGCTGAGGGTGCTCGGTCTTTTCTCCTTGGAGAGACGAAGGATGAGAAGAGACCTAATAGAGGTGTATAAGATGTTGAGAGGCATAGATCAGGTGGACTCTCAGAGGCTTTTTCCCAGGGTGGAAATGTCTGCTACGAGAGGACACAGGTTTAGGGTGCTGGGGGGTAGGTACAGGGGAGATGTTAGGGGGAAGTTTTTCACACAGAGGGTGGTGGGTGAGTGGAATCGGCTGCCGTCGGTGATGGTGGAGGTGAACTCAATAGGGTCTTTTAAGAGGCTCCTGGATGAGTACATGGAGCGTAATAGGATGGAGGGTTATAGGTAGGTCTGGAAGGTAGGGATGTGTTCGGCACAACTTGTGGGCCGAAGGGCCTGTTTGTGCTGTAGTTTTTCTGTTTCTATGTTTCATTCATGGGACATGGGCATCACTGGCTGGCCAGCATTTATTGCCTATCCCTCGTTGCCTCTTGGAAGGCAGTTGAGAGTCAACCACATGGCCGTGATTCTGGAGTCACGTGCAGGCCAGACCAAGTAAGGACGGCAGATTCCTTTCCCTGAAGGACATTAGTGAACCAGATGGGTTTTTCTGACAGTCAATAATGGTTTCATGGTCATCAGTAAATTCTTAATTCCCAATATTTTTTATTGAATTCAAATTCCACTATCTGCCGTGGCTTGATTCGAACATGAGCTGAGTTTCTGGATTAATAGCCTAGCGATAATAGCACTAGGCCATCGCCTCCTCAAGTTTATTGATTAGTGTCACAAGTAAGTTTACATTAACATTGCAATGAAATTACTGTGACAATCCTCTAGTCGCCATACTTCGGTACTTGTTCGGGTACACTGAGGGAAAATTTAGCATGGCCAATGCACGTAACCAGCACGTCTTTTGGACTGTGGGAGGAAACTGAAGCACCTGGAGGAAACCCACGCAGTCATGGGGAGAACGTGCAGACTCCGCACAGACAGTGACCCAAGCGAGAATCGAACCCAGGTCCCTGGTGCTGGGAGGCAGCAGTGCTAATCACTGTGTCACCGTGTCACCCATTATTCGTCAGAGACTTAACAGTGGAAAAACCTTTCATTGGCAATACTATGCCAACAACTATAAAGGGTACCAAGGGGTGAAAATACGCTATCATATTATTTTTAATTTCCTGATCATTACTGTAATGCTTGGTTAATTGTCACTTTCTGTGCTATACCATTCTAGGATCCTCAGTTATTGCCTGACTTAAATAATACTTGCTGCTTATAAAATCATTCATTGAGGTGAACAGTTAGATGACTAATTCCAAGGTTTAGTAAATTATACATGTATTTATAATGTGTTTTATCAGTTAATGCTAATCCATCCTTTTTACACCGGCAATCAGTAAACTCCAATTATTTCATTAGTACTTAAGTTTTATTAAATCGAAATAAAAACATCGAAACATAGAAGATAGGAGCAGGAGGAGGCCATTTGGCCCTTCGAGCCTGCTCCATCATCCATCACCATCATGGCTGATCATCCAACTCAATAGCCTAATCCTGCTTTCTCCCCATAACCTTTGATCCCATTCACCCCAAGTGCTATATCCAGCCGCTTCTTGAATACATTCAATGTTTTGGCATCAACTACTTCCTGTGGTAATGAATTCCACAGGCTCACCACTCTTTGGGTGAAGAAATGTCTCCTCACCTCTGTAATTGCAGGAATAGGCAGGGAAACAATCATATATTATTAATTCAATTACAAAATAAAATTCTCCATAATGCTATTATTTTGTAAGGAGCTCAGAACTCATGAAAAGACTTGCTCTTTAAGAAGGTATTATTTTTAAGTCATAGATGTATTGCTTGACTATTGACACAAGGTGGAACTACAGCGCAACACTACAGATGTGTTACACTTTGCTGTAGTACATGATTCCACCCAATGAGTGGGCTTTTGCAAAAACTAGTTTTTACAAACTAAACTATACAGAAACAAAAAAGGAAACTGTTGAAGAATGGCATGGATATATGCACGGTCAAGTGTGCTGAACTTACTCGCTTGAATTATGTGAGGGTATGGGAGCCAGTAAATTATGGACAAGATGATGGATATTTATCTTGTGATACCATGAAATTAGAACAGAAATTAGGCCAGTAACTGAAAATTAATTGGCAAGTTTGTAATACAATTTTGCTGAACCGTCGTCTGATGCTTTTATAGTGCTGCTGGAAAAATGGACACCACTTTCATCTCCCACTGACCCTTGGAAGGTGTAAAAGTTCAGTGCAACTGTAACCCTAAGAACCACTCTGGATAGTCAGAAGCTTTTTCCCAGGGTGGAAGAGTCAATTACTCGGGGCACAGGTTTAAGGTGCGAGGGGCAAGGTTTAAAGGAGATGTACAAGGCAGATTTTTTACAGAGAGTGGTGGGTGGTAGGAATTCGTGGTAGGAATTCGTTGCCGGGGGAGGTAGTGGAAGCGGATACGCTAGTGATTTTTAAGGGGCGTCTTGACAAGTACATGAATAGGATGGGAATAGAGGGATATGGTCCCCGGAAGCGTAGGGGGTTTTAGTTAAGTCGGGCAGCAGGTCGGTGCAGGCTTGGAGGGCCGAAGGGCCTGTTCCTGTGCTGTAAATTTCTTTGTTCTTTGTTCACTGGCATAGGGTAGCCAGCTACACAGTTAGAAGTAATTGCAGGACTGATCATTTTACATGTGGAGGTAATAGTCTCCCTGAAGAGGCAGAGCATTCTTTGGCACTGAACTTCAGACATGTTCAGGGAGCATGACCGACGGACATTTTCTCTTTCACCTTCTTCCGTCGCGAACAAGATACAAAAGTCTGAGGTCACGCATCAACCGACTCAAGAACAGCTTCTTTCCTGCTGCTGTCAGACTTTTGAATGGACTTACCTTGCATTAAGCTGATCTTTCTCTACATCCTAGCTATGACTGTAACACTACGTTCTGCACTCTCTCATTTCCTTCTCGATGAACGATATGCTCTGTCTGTATAGCGCGCAAGAAACAATACTTTTCACTGTATGTTAATACATGTGACAATAATAAATCAAATCAAATCAAAATTCCTGCCTGTAGAATCTGCCCCCTGGGTAAGGGCCCATTCTCTGCACCTTTATATTTTGCACTTCCTGCTGACCTGTGCTCCTGGGGGTGCCTCTTGTTCTGCAGGCCCCACTCTGGGACACTGCCTGTAGCAGTGGCCTCCTCTCCCTTTTGGCCCTCTCCTCTTTTGAGGAGATCCCTCCAGCAGAGTAGACAATCTCCATTATACAGATGGTTGCACTGGTTTCTGGATTGAAGGGGCTTATTGGCAGAAGGCCTCTGAAAACACTAAGAGATCAGAGAGTACTCCAGAACCACACAAATTCCAGAAACTACCTAAAAATTAGCTCCAAACCACATCTTCCCATGCATCCCATTGGACATCCAGCAAAAGAAAAGATATTGTTGTTAATAGTTGATTTTTCTCTATAGTGCGGCATACTTGCCACACACTTCTGAGATATCCATTCATGTTGACATCCATTTAGTTAAGGTCATTAACAAATATCACGAACAGGAGCAGCTAAGGAAAGATTCCCAGGAGATTTCTTTGGTTGCAGCTATCTAATTACAGCTTTCGAAATTAGGAACAATACTCCAGTTTCCTATTACCTTGTCAATTAATAATTCAATCTGTAACTTCATTTTGGATTCCATCTGCCTTCATGTTAGACAATTCTCTGGGAAGCAACCTTGTCAGATGTTTCCTAACGCTACTGTTCTACCATACTTTCTATGGGCTACACGGCTGGCTCACAGCTCCAAGGATCTGGGTTCGATTCCCAGCTTGGGTCACCGTCTGTCTGGAATTTGCATGTTCT
The DNA here is from genome assembly GCF_964213995.1 of Mustelus asterias. NCBI lineage: Eukaryota > Metazoa > Chordata > Chondrichthyes > Carcharhiniformes > Triakidae > Mustelus > Mustelus asterias. The sequence goes on from NC_135806.1 coordinate 2,590,340, forward strand.
CCCCATCCCTGCATGGGTTTCCTCTGGATGCTCCAGTTTCCTCCACTGTCCAAAGGTGTGCGGTTTAGGTTGATTGGCCATGCAAAATTGCCCCTTAGTCATAGAATCATAGAATCCCTACAGTGCAGAAAGAGGCCATTCGGCCCATCGAGTTTGCACCGACCACAATCTCACCCAGGCCCTACCCCCATATCCCTACATATTTACCCACTAATCCCTCTAACCTACGCATCTCAGGACAATAAGGGGCAATTTTAGCATGGCCAATTAACCTAACCCACACATCTTTGGACTATGGGAGGAAACTGGAGCACCCGGAGGAAACTCACGCAGTCACGAGGAGAATATGCAAACTCCGCACAGCCAGTGACCCAAGCCGGGAATCGAACCCAGGTCCCTGGAGCTGTGAAGCAGCAGTGTTAACCACTGTGCTACTGTGCCGCCCCTTAGTGTCCTGGGATGTGTAGGTTAGAGGGATTAGTGGGGTAAATGTGTGGGGTAGTGGGGATAAGGCCTAGGTGGGATTGTTGTCAGTGCAGACTCGATGGGCCGAATGGCCTCCTTCTGCAATGTAGGATTTCTATGATTCTATTCTATGAGTTTCCCTGAGGGGCATCAGTGCTAGTGCCTCACTTACGGTCCGAATCTTAGTGGGCGTTGAGTGGGCACACGGCGAACACAATTGATTATGAAATAGAGTGTGATGATGTTGGGACTCGCTGACTGGTGATACTTTGGTCGGCAGGAGCGCCAGAAGTCTGAAGCACACCTGCCGACAGTTAAATGGCCAATTAAAGTTTATCTATTCATCACAAATAGACTTACAATGACGTTATTGTGAAAATCCCCTAATTTAAAGGGCAATTGACTGCGATTTTGAGAGGCCCATACGCTTTTACACTTGGCGCAACGTAACCTTCACATTTTTAATGCAGTCTACATCCAGGGCAGAATAAAAAGCCCATAGGTGAGTAGTTAGGAGTTTGGCAAAATGTGCAATGTTAAAGTGAGGACCAATGCCCATATGTGTAAGAAATATTTAATCATTAATCCACTATTTGTGTTACATGTCAGTGTTAACACTTTTTAAGCTTTTATAATTCATTAACAATGACTAGGATTTGGAAACATGTAAATTTTAAAAATGACTTTCAAACTTTGCCAATTATCTTATTGGCAATGGCGTCACGAAATTAAGCCAAACAGAACACTCGGTGCAATGTATGCTTCTTAGTCTGTGTTGAGTTAACTCGAGTTAGCTCATCACCAAACAGACAGCAGGAGCAATGCTATAACTAGCCTGTGTTGTGAAAATAAAATTCAGTCAAAGTACCTGTTTCTGCTCCCTCTCTAGTGACCCGTGCTGGAAACTGGATTTGTTAACTTCAAACAAGGAAGCTCCGTCAGCTAAGGTCTAATATCCTACTGACACTCATTTCAAAGGCTCATTTATGAAGATTGCCCAGTTACGCAGAACACTATAGCAGGATGTTGAACATTAAGCTTGTGGGCCCAATTTGACTCACAACACAGTTTCACCTGGCCCACAGGCTATATGTTTTACATCCTTTCCCGCTTCGCTAAGAACACCAGATTCCAGCAGGACATCAATGAAACACCGCAACCAGAAAACACAACTATTTCTTCCACAAGGATAACATTTAAATAGAAACATAGAAAATAGGAGCAGGTGGAGGCCATTTGGCCCTTCGAGCCTGCTCCGCCATTCATTACCATCATGGTTGCTCATCCAACTCAATAGCTTAATCCTGCTTTCTCCCCATAACCTTTGATCCTTTTCACCCCAAGTACTATATGGAACCCCCCTTGAATACATTCAATGTTTTGGCATCAACTGTTTCCTGTGGTAATGAATTCCACAGGCTCACCACTCTTTGGGTGAAGAAATGTCTCCTCACCTCCGTCCTAAATGGTTTGCCCCGAATCCTCAGATTGTGACCCCTGGTTCTGGACACGCCCATCATCAGGAACATCCTCCTTGCATCTAGTCCTGTTAGAATTTTATAAACCTCCATGAGATCCCCCCTCATTCGTCTGAACTCCAGTGAAAACTTTGAAGAAGTGACAGGCTCAGTGTCTCATATTTGGAACAAGGCCCAAACATTAAGGAACAGCGATGTGTTCAAACCAGAGAACATTCACAAACTATATTATAAAGAAATTAAGTCTGCTGGCTCCAAATAGAAACAGCTGTCCTCATTTTTGTCATAGAATATAGTATGAGCTCAGCATGACATGGTGATAAATGGTATTTGAAAAACTGAGTCCAGACTTAAGAAGTGCTTTTTTAAGATACAAACAAGATTCTTGATAATAATCCTCATTGTGGCATGAGGTTTGTTACCCGTGCTCTGTTTTGTGTGCAGCTAGAAAATGGGTGTTATGAGGCATGGATGCCACATGTTGCCTTCATTTCCAGGGAACCTACTTCGTCTTTGCATTTTGAACCAATGCAAATGATTACATGCCATGGGTCAAATAGGAAACAACAATGTGCAGAGGGATCTGTCAACATGGCTCCAGTCAATGGCCTTCTGACTAGAAGCCAGCGGTTCTGCCTTTCTGTTGTTAATGACAAAGGTAATAATTTTGGCCTTGGAAAATAATGCAACTGTGACCTCCTCACCCTGCCTGGTCAACATACTGGCTTTTGCTACCAAATAAACCTGCTGGACTTTAACCTGGTGTTGTGAGACTTCTTACTGAACATACTGGTTGGCAGAGCAATTGTCCTTGGCGCTAGTCTGAAAGGAATCAGGTTTATAAAAATTGAGTGCCAAGCTGATTTGGAAAACCACTAGGCATCCGCAACTCCCTGTTAAACCTCACCGCCCTTGATTACATTATTAGCTGTAAATATCTTGGAGATGGAACAGAGCTGAGGCTATTTGACTGTTGATTGTTGGAGGCAGGCGGTAATGTGATTAAATCTCCAGCAATCTGTCCTTCCAGAATTGGCAACCTCATGTTGCATGTCAGTCACTGAATAGCAATCAGAAACAGGGATCCTGGTCAATTATTCTCTCTTTGATGACTGAAGATTTTTGAGACGATTTTGAATCACTCCTGACACCCGACAAGCATTTGTTTAAATCAGGCCTTAAACCTGGGACCTTCCTAGCTGAGTGCTATTTACCTCAGAGCTGCTGAATAGGCAGACTTCTTGAATATGGTCTCACATATGCAAATGCCCTAAACCTTTTCAGTACTGAAGTGGGGAAAAACGCAAAGATGGGGGACATAACACATAAAATGGCTGCCTGGCACATAAACAGTCACCTGGGAAAGAGACATTAAACAGGCACTGACTTTTAGTGCAGGCAGCTAGTTGAAATTAAAACATGAAGGACATAAAGTTATTTAAAGTTAAACATGCAGGAATCAGATACTGCAGGAAGCCAGCCAGGGCTTGGGGCACTTTAGGATAAGGACAATAGGGTCGGATAAAGAGATTAGCCACAGATGGGAACGGGAATACATAAATGCAGGAAAACCAATTACTGTAGGTATAGACCGAAACTAAAGTCATTGATAAATCACTGAAAGAGGAAATGTATCCATTCTATGAAACAATGCGATGTCAAAAGCCAATGTCTGTCTATGTCTGGCTGTAACGATGTGTTAACTATCGATCCTACTCAGCTATAACGATGTGTTAAATGGCTAATGTCCGGACTATCCATTGTCTGAAAAGTATAAAAATGAACCACTCCTATTGTCTCATTGAGAGAAGGGAGCTGCCTGGTGTACTGCGGAGTGCCACTGCCTTTTCTCCACGAAGCTTCGTCAAATAAAACTGTACTGTTGAAACCTCCAAGTCTGACTCCAAAGTGGCAATTTTCCCACAACAGTACCATAAAACAAAATTTGTTTATTTCATTCTGAGTTGCAAAGACAACCCTATAAATTTACAAAAAGGTAATTATTTTCCCCCTTCCAGTGCTGAAGGTGGTGCAATTCCACAGGCAACAACAGCCCTTCAATATCTCAGCTGATTATAGGTGAGCCCAGAGATGACAGGCTGAGCAGATCTTGCCCAAAAGACTTGCATTTACATATCACAACCTCAGGACATCCCAAAGCACTTTACAGCCAATTAACAACTGTTTTGTTGTGTTTTCACCGTCGTAACATTGGAAATGGTGGAATGGGAATCAAACACACCAAACTCTGCCTTAGAGATAAGAACGTTACCACTGAGTGATAGCTAACTCATGGGCTGCCTGAATTTAGTGTCTGTGGAAACTATCAGCAGGGGGTTCCTGGGTTGTGACCATGTCTAAGTTGTCTCCCTCTTGCCTAACAGTTATGAAAATAATATTAATGCCTTCATTTACAGCATTGCTGGCCTGTTTCTGCGTAGAGATGCAGAGATTTGTAGGGATGGTAAAAAGAAAATATTTCCACATGGCATTATAAAGATTCAGAATCCATTCATTCTTATTATATGAGGAAATGCTGAAGTAAGCAGAGGAAAAGGCAGGACAATAAGATGTTTCGAACCTGTCCCAGAAAGTATTTTGAACAGAAATATTTATATTCATGGATCGGATGCTCTGTACCACTCTGTAGAGTATTATGGAGAAGAACAGAACCAAAAACTAATAAAACTTTGAACATTACCATCCCAGGCACTCCATTAACATTAAGGTAAAAGCAACATACTGTGGATGCTGATAATCTGAAATCGACGCAGAAAGTGCTGAAAATACTCAGCAGGTCTGATAGCCTCTATGGAGAGAGAAGCAAAAGTTTTAGGTCTGATGTGACTTCCTCAGAACTGAATGGAGGTAGAAATCTGATGGGTTATATGCCATTGAAAAGGGGGAGGGGAGGAAGAACAAACGGGAAGCTCTGGGATAGGGTAGAAGGCAGGTGAGATTAAATGACTAAGCTGTCCTGGAACAACAGGTAAAGGGAGTAACAATGGTTATAGTAAAGGAGAAAGGAGGCTGGTAAACTCAGTTGGTTAGATGATGACCCTATTTGCATTTCTGGGAGGGAGGGGAAGGAGTGAGAGCAGAATTGTTGGAAATGGGTCAGGTACAGTTGAGGGCCCTGTCAAATAGTTAGGGTAGGTAGTGTGGAATACTTTGTTGAGAATAAGAGGAGACATAGCAGAAGTGCTGTGTGAAGTTGCATCATTGGAGCAAGTGTGACTGGGACAGAGAAACTGGGAAAATGGAATGGAGCCCTTTAAGGTGCAGCATGTGAGGAAGTGTGGTCGAGGTAGCTGTAAGAATCAGTGGGCTTATAATCAATGATAATGGACAGGCTATCCCCAGTAATGGAGACAGAGAAACCGAGAAAGGGAAGGAAAATGTCAGAGATAGACCATGTGAAGGTGAGAGAAGGGTGGAAATTGGATACAAAGCTGATGAAGTTCCCCAGTTCCAGTTGAGAGCGGAAAATGGCACAGATACAGTCATCAGAAAAAGAGGTTGGGAACACTAACATTACTCTTGTTATCTTCTTGGTGTGAAGGAGGTGACAAATGTGATAAAATGCATTTACATCTGAAGGTACAAAGCAAACAGATTGTTTCCGTGACTCATTTTTAATCGTATCCAGGTCAGAGTCATTTTGTGGAAAGCAAATGATCCTGGTTGTTAAATTATTAGCTATCATGCCCAACACCTATCTTAGTCTTTTATAGAAAGGCACGCGCCAAATTATTTATTAATCTTTATATTAAATGGTATTTTAAATAAACTCCAGGTCATAACTGTTCAGAACAGTTCTTCTGTTTTTTTCCCATGCGGTGCATATTTTTCTCACAGGAGTTGCACATAGTTGTGTCACAGTAAGAAGTCTCACAACACCAGGTTAAAGACCAACAGGTTTATTTGGAATGAAGAGCTTTCAGAGCGCTGCCCCTTCATCAGGTGAGTGGCATCGAAGACATTTTCTTTCTTTGGACTCACAGCGAAGAGTCACCACTCACCTTACGAAGAAGCAGCACTCTGTAAGCTCGTGATTCCAAATAAACCTGTAGGACTTTAACCTGGTGTTGTGAGACTTCTTACTGTGCCCACCCCAGTCCAATGCCGGCATCTCCACATCGTTGTGTCACAGTAGAAGTTGTCTGTAAATGTTCATTGTAGTTAAATGATTCGGTAGCTATTTTCAGTTGGGCAATGAAGTTCAGCAGCAAGAATTATTTCTCTACAAATTGAAATCCCAGTTGCCCTGCACTGTTGACTGAATCAGCTTTTATTCCACTAGGAACATCTTCAGTTCAGAATACTTTGTGAATACTCCTTGGCTCTGCAGGTATCACTGAACAAATCTTTTTCTATGTTATGATGTTATGATGCTCAGTTCTTGCTATGATCCTGTCTCTCACTACACCATGGAATTACTTATCCCACAATCGAAGTACATTATTAGGATTTCTCATTATAAGGGCGACATGGTGGCACAGTGGTTAGCACTGCTGTCTCACGGATCCAGGGACCTGGGTTCAATTCCAGTCTTGGATGACTGTCCGTGTAGAGTTTGCATGTTCTCCCCGTGTCTGTGTGCATTTCCTCTGGGCGCTCCGGTTTCCTCCAATAGCCCGAAGATGTACAGGTTAGGTGGATTAGAACCATAGAACCATAGAAAATTACAGCTCAGAAACAGGCCTTTTGGCCCTTCTTGTCTGTGCCGAACCATTTTTTGCCTAGTCCCACTGACCTGCACTTGGACCAATATCTCACACTTGTCTGCGTTAAATTCCATTTGCCATTTTTCAGCCCATTTTTCTAGTTGGTCCAAATCCCTCTGCAAGCTTTGAAAACCTTCCTCACTGTCCACTACACCTCCAATCTTTGTATCATCAGCAAACTTCCTGATCCAATTGACCACATTATCATCCAGATCATTGATACAGATGACAAACAACAATGGACCCAGCACCGATCCCTGCGGCACACCACTAGTCACAGGCCTCCACTCAGAGAAGCAATCCTCCACAACCACTCTCTGGCTTCTTCCATTGAGCCAGTGTCTAATCCAATTTACTACCTCCCCATGTATACCGAGCGACTGAACCTTCTTAACTAACCTCCCATGAGGGACCTTGTCAAAGGCCTAGCTGAAATCCAGGTAGACAGGTAACTAAATTGGCCATACTAAATTGTCCCAAGATGTGTAAGTTAGATGGATTAGCCATGGTAAATGTGTGGGGTTACAGGGAGAGGGCCAGAGTAAGATACCCTGTCAGAGAGTCAGCGCAGACTCGAGGCTGAATGGGATTCTATGATTACTAAGCTGTAGGCATTAGCCCTCTCAACATGAATAAGTCTATGTACCATTATAAAAGTATTACCTCTTTTAAATATATATTCCACGTTCAAATTGCATCAAGTTAGTTGCAGAACTGACCTTCTAGAACTATCTGTTGTTATATCAGACTGTAGTAAGGTTACCCCACCTAATGGGTCCAATCTGAAGCTTGGGTTCTGATGAAGAGCCATCAACACAAACCATTAACTCTGTTTCTCTCTCCACAGATGCTGCCAGGCCGGCTGAGTATTTCCAGCATTTTCTGGTTCCATTTCAGATATCCAGTGTCCATGGTATTATTGTATTGCTAAAGTGTACAGGATGGATTTTGTTCCTTCACTTATGCTCCAACATCTGCTGAAAACAGCTCTGACTGGTGGTAGTTCTCTAACAGAATCAAAGTTGTCAGTTCTAATGACTGGTTGCATCCTACACATTAACCTCATTTCTCTGAAATGCTGAATGACGTGCTGTGTATTTCCAGTACTTCCTTTTTAAATTGCCTATGTTTACACTACAACAACAACATTTATTTTAAACACAAACATTTTTAAAATGTTAATACTGTGGCTAGCCATCGAGCTGGAACTGTGAGTTATTATACTTGTTTGTAGAAATAGTGAAGGATCCTGTAATGGATGAATGATGTAAGCTGTTGTAGTAAGGGGATAAGGATTTAACCTGAACTGTCCTCTGAATGGTATCAAAGTGAAATCCATCAATAACACTTGATGTTCATTTGCATGTTACTTCTGGCCAGCTGGCTATTTGTATTTAAAGAGCCTGTCAGTGTCCTCAGCCAGGTACTAAAGACTGAAGAGATTCCCCCAGGAGGGTTAAAATGACAGCTGGTTAAATACCACCAAATATCCATCCAGATTGCTTATCATCAGAAGGACGGGAGTTAACTTCAGTCTCCCCTATATTCGCCCCCTTCTGAAGCATTCTGACATTGTCATCTCATTACCAGCGATAGCACGCTGTCATTAAGCCCTTGTCAAGGTGATACATGGCTCCCATCTGAGTTCTAAAGATGATCAGAGCCAAAGAACCTCTGCAACCCCCTCTGGTGCACTGCCTGCCTGCTTTATACCAGTTCCCACTTTCTGCTGTAAAATGAGCCTTTTATGGAACCACTCAAATCTCACGTAATGGAAAAGGAAAACACAGAATGGAAACATTGCTAACTTGGGTATAAAATGTATGGGAATCAAGGAAACACAAGGAGCAAAATAATGAAAGAAAGAAGAAAAGGGAATTTGGGCTAATTCGGTAATTGCAAAAATATTAGAAAAGATCATAAATGAAGAATAAAATGAAACATCTTTAAATGGAAAAAGGTGAGAGATAAATCTCAGATCAGTTGCATCACTGAAGCCTATCGCCCATGTTATGATTCCCATAGAGACTGATCACTTTTTAAAAGGGGTTTGAATTCCCAGTGACCGAGAGGGGAAAATGGAGGTATGAATACAGAATTGCTTCAATGAATGTTTTTCAAACTGGGAGGTGGTTTGCTGTGGTGTTCCTCAAGGATAAACTTTGGCTCCATTAGTCTTTTCAATTTTTATAAATTACCTTGACTTGAGTGTTGGGAGTAGCTTTATAAAGTTTGTGGATGATACCAACCTTGTCAATGTAATGGCTAGGAATATGAATAGTTATAGACTTCAGGATCCCAGGAATGAAAGACGAGATGTATGAGGAGCGTTTGAGGACTCTTGATCTGTACTCAATGGAGTTTAGAAGGATGAGGGGGGATCTCATTGAAACTTGCAGAATGCTGAAAGGCCTGGATAGAGTGGACATGAAGAAGATGTTTCCATTAGTAGGTGAGACTAGGGACTGAGGGCACAGCTTAGAACTGAGATGAGGAGGAATTTCTTCAGCCAGAGGGTGGTGAACCTGTGAAATTCATTGCCACAGAAGGTTGTGGAAGCCAGGTCACTGAATGTATTTAAAGCAGAGACAGATGGGTTCTTGATTGGTAAGGGGATCAAAGGTTACGAGGAAAAGGCAGGGGAATGGGGTTGAGAAACTTATCAGCCATAATCTAATGGTGGAACAGACTCAATTAGCCGAATGGCCTAATTCTGCTCCTATAGCTTATGGTCTTATGATCTTATGACAGGCTAGTGAAAATGAGTGGAAGCGTAACAGATAAAGTGGCTCAGTGTGAACTATTGCCCTTAATGAGAACTAATGTAGAATGACAATATCCTATAATTGGCACAATTAGAAATCTGTAGCTGAGCAGAGAGACAGTGGTGTTTGTATACAAAAATCCTTCAAGGCAGGAAAAATTGATAAGCTGATGATAAAAGCATGTAGGTATTTAGTTTATAAATAGGGGCATACAGAATTTTTTTTTATTCATTCATGGGACATGGGTGTCACTAGCTGGCCAGCATTTATTGGCCATCCCCAGGCAATGGACATAAAAGAGATCATTCTAAAAGTCATAAATGACTGGTTAGACTGTAGTTGGAATATTGTGAACACGTCACCACACTTCAGGAAAGATCTAATCGTCTTAGAATGGGAACAGAAGAAGTTCACCAGGATGTTACCAAGGTTAAGGGCCTTCAGTTATGAGGAGAGGTTAGGGGTGGATCAGGGAAGGTTAAGAGATGACACAAAAGCGGTTTTCAAGATGATGATAGATTTTGATAGAGGAGAGAGAGAAAAACAAGTCCTAGTGAGGAGGCCAACAACCAGAACTCAGAGATATAAAAACATCAACAAAAGATCTAGAGGGGAGATGATAGGTAAGTCTATATATAAGCCTAGGTAGGTAGGGACATGACCGGCGCAGCTTGTGGGCTGAAGGGCCTGTTTGTGCTGTATTTTTTTTTTTTTTTTTAATTTTTTAATTAATGAGAAGAAATTTCTTCCACTCAGAGAATAGTTGGTGTTGGGGAAAGAAAAAATCCCAACAGGTTAGAGAAGATTTTAAACCATAAGGTATTTAAGACTCTGAGAGAACTAGGAGCTTTGAGTTAAATGACTCTAAATCAGAATTATGAGCTAACAAGAGAATAGTTTGCACACATGTGAATGCAGTAAGAGATTTAAAACAAGTGATTATGATTTAAACGCATATTTTGATATTTTAAATGTATTAACTGTATTTTCATAAAGTGATTGTGCACTTTAGCCAAGAGCAAGTTGTCGCACGGCCTGGTGGTACAGGAACTTTCAAACAGAACCACATTCTTAGGGAACAATGAAACCTCAGAATGTGCAAATTCTTATTAACAAGAATTACTAGCAGTAAGGTTCTCGGGGCTGCTTATGGATAGAGTTAATTCACCATCCAGATAAGACAATGCCTTCTCAGATGTGAGAATGTGCATTAGCCTGATGTGGCCAGTGACATGGAGAAAACTGGTGGGAATATTAACTTTGACCTCAGCGTCTGGGGTTGCTAAGCAATAGAGGAAGTTGAGTCAGCAATACAGGAGAAAGCATCCGGGTTCCACACACCAATGAAATCCCATCATGTGAGAGGGTAAAATGCAATTGGCTGAAGTATGTGACAGATGTTATTAATGATTTGTAAGTGTATTGACAATGATTGATTCAAAGCTCATGAAAGGCGGGAGAATTTGATAAGAAAAATGTATAATTGATCTCCCCTAAGCTGTATATGTCAGCGTTTATTGGAGGTGTCAGGTTGCTCTATGTCTGGCGGGGCCTAGGACTCTTCGATAATCTCTCCCTGCGACTCGCTGGTCAAATAAAAGATACATCTTTAAACTGGGACACTGGCTTTCATGAGTCTTTGCACTGGCTGAAGTTTCGGTGATACCTGGCCACTTCACACACTCTGCTAACAGTTGGGATCAGGAAGTCTTGGACTGAGAATAGCAAAGCAATTCACCCCCAAGTTTGTTTTGATTTATGCACTTTGGAAAGTCGGGGGGGGGTGCAATTTGGAAACAAAAAATACAGTTAATAATTCCCTAGTCTAATTGGTGATTCAAATTTAAATGCAAATCATGATGCTGGTGTCAATAATTAAATTATATTTCAGCCTACTCACACGTGAAATCAAAAGCAGCTGGTTGATTGAAGATGATGATATGATTAATGCACAATAAAACCGCTGATCTGAGAGAAATGGGTTCTGCTGTTCAGAATCAACACCCTCATTTTATAGAAACATCAAGGTGACTTTTGCATGCAAGATGTATCGGACACATAACAACAGAGGCCAATAGCACAATTGTAGTTTTGCTTGTTTCCTTTCTCAAAGAAATGAAAAGTAAATGTGCAAAACAATGGTTTTGGTTCCTCAGAATTAAAATAATGGGCTGAAATATCAGGTGTTGATGACATCAGTCAGTTTACAATCCTCAATATTCCTGGGGACATCGCTGAAGCAAGCTGGACCCAGAACAAGAATTAGGAGAGACAACAAGGCAGACGTGTTAAACTTGAAGGACCCTTTAAATCTCCCATAAATTCCAAGTGCCGAATTCGCGTAAAAACTGGAGTAAATCTCACTGGTTTTTTTCAGTGGGATTTTCAAAATGAATCTCCCACACTCTGTGCAGTGCAGAGTGCACGAGTGTGAATCTAATTTAAAAACTGTGGGTGGGGCCTATTCCCGCTGGAGAGGCTGGCAGCGTGGCACTGAGCGGGCCACTGCGCATGCGCCGATCTGTCAGCCCCGCACTGCCAGCTTCCCGATCACTGACGAGATCGATTGCAACACCCCATCACTGGCTGTGCGACGCCCCCAACAATCTGATCGCTGGCCTCCTGGACATGCAGCCTCGACCTCACCCCTCCCCCCCCCCCCGCCCCCCCCACCCCAGCCTGCCTCAATTCCCCCTCCCACCCCGCCGGCAGACCAGATCTCCCGATTCCCCCCCACCTCGGCAAGTCTCACCCCTCACCACCTTGGTGTCCAGCCCTGATCGCTGGCCTCCCTCCCCTTGTCAGCAAGCCCGAGTGCAGAGTGGCAGCAGGACCTCCCACCTCCACCAATCGCTCCCCCCCCCCCACCCCAGAAGCACCCACCCTCCCCCACTAGGCCCCTGATGGAGCAGCACAGCGGACTGGGAGAATCGCCCCCAATATGGTGGATGTTCTTCAGGGTGGAACTGAAACAGTTCAAACTCCGCTGAAGAAGAGGGGCTCTACAGGAGGATGGAGTCAGGTAGCTGAGGGTATGAACTGGGAGAGTTGCAGAGCTCAGGTGGGATGAATCCTGGAGGGATTTGTAAATGAGAAAGTGGATTTTGAATGTAATATATTGTGGGACTGGGGGCCAATGGAGCTCAGAAGGCACAGAGGTGAAAGGTGAGGGGTGCATGGTTCAGGGCAGAATTGGGTGGGAGGTTTTGGACAAGTTCGACTTTGTGCAACTCCGGAGGTTTGTGAGGAGGTCACTGTAGAAGTCGAGTCTGAAGAGAACAAAATAATGACGGGAGTTTAAACCATGGTGGGAGTGAGGTGCATTAGATTGCCAATTTTATGAAAATGTGTTGGTATAGTTCACATCAAAACTGCTACATGCCTATGAATGATGCCGTTAAAGGACAACATTCAAACAACAAAAGCTAAGAATGGAATATTGGAAATACTCTCAATGTGTAAATGTTGAATTTTTTCCCCCACATTTATTAGATCCCCTTATCCTTCTCCATTCCACTGAATACAAACCTAGGGTGGAATTTTCCCATTTCTGCACAGAGTGCTGGCTGAGGCAAGAAAACCAGTGTGCAGCTCACCGACTGAACAACTGGCTTTTCTCATCATATTCTGCAGCACTCTGTGAAAAAAAAACTGAAGTGTGGTCCACACCATCACACTGGCAGGACGGGGCTGGAAAATATTGGGATGCCTCCTTCTGATCTCTAATAAGTAAAATAGGACCCCCCCACCCCCCCCCCCCCCCCTTCATACACATGGAGAGCCCCTGACATGCCCACGGGCAATCCCCCCATGGGTCCTTCAAGACCCCCCTCCCCCCACCACATGGGCATTGGGAACCCCCCAATGGAGCTCCTGGCACTGCACCCTTGCATGGCCAGAGTGCAGTGCCACAATGCAGTGCCAGGGTACCTGGAGTCAGTGCCAGGGTGCGGGGACAATGCTAGGAGGGTAAGGTCCAGTCATGTCCTTCCCCCAACCCACCGAGGGGTTATATTTACCTATGTGCCCCCAGCGGCTCCCCTCCGCCTGGTACACGTTTTATAAAAAACAGTTGTAAAAATGGCTGATGTGACATCACAGTGGTGAGGGGGGAATTCCAAACATTGGGGACATTATGGCGGAGAAGCCCACTAATGATATTTAAATATATTGAAATGAGGTCCTCAACCTTCCTGGGCGGGAACCTCATTACATCAGTGGCAGAGTGGAATGGAATATCAAAAAATGAGATCTCGCTGGCATGATTCTCATTTTCCAGCTCTTGTGACACTTTGCACCCATGTCACATCTGTACTCATGGCAAATGCCGGGTGCAAAATCACCCCCACCCTAGTTTTTCAAGTCCGTCATTAATGCCACATCTTCATATATCAAGTATCAACATGGCATGTTTTGTGTTGCATTTTTTCCATCATTATGAGGTGCTGAAAACTCCACCCAGTACTTATATCTTGCACAAATTTATTATCACATCCTTCTTCACCTTTGTATCAAAATGTCATGATGTAAATTCAAAGTTCCTTTTCCCCTTTTTCACTCCAGAATCCTGTTTCCAAAAGATTTATGTTCTTAGGTTGTTTGTTACTCCAACTTGGAAATGTTACCACAAACGTTATGTCTCTCCATGTCTAGGGGCTGCTCCACATGTCGAACATTGATTGGGAGTTACAAGGAAATGACTAAAATTAAAACCCAAACTGAATATTGACCTGAGGGTCACATTGAAGACCAGGTTGTACAGGAGAAAGTTATAGATAAGCAAAGAAAAAGAATCAAAAGGTTCTCAAGTCATGTGATTTTGAATGAACTGGCATGAATAGTCTTGGCAAGCACGGTAACACAGTGGTTAGCACTGCTGCCTCACAGCACCAGGGACCCGGGTTCAATTCCCGGCTTTGGTTACTGTCTGTGTGGAGTCCAACAAGTTTATTTGGTAGCACACTCACCTGATGAAGGAGCAGGGCTCTGAAAGCTCGTGCTACCAAATAAACCTGTTGGACTTTAACCTGGTGTTGTAAGACTTCTTACTGTGCCTACCTCAATCCAATGCCGGCATCACCACATCATTCTTCCTGTGTCTGCGTAGATTTCCTCCTGTTTCCTCCCACACTCCAAAGATGTGCGGGTTAGGTGGATTGGCCATGCTAAATTGCCTCTTAGTGTCAGGGGGACTAACTAGGGTTACGGGGATAGGGCCTGGGTGGGATTGTGGTCAGTGCAGACTCAATGGGCCGAATGGCCTCCTTGTGCACTGTAGGATTCTATGATTTTTAAAAAACGATGAAAGGTCCACCTGGAGGGTGAAGGGTGTTCACTACTCAGTAAAAGCTTCAATTAATCAATGTCCATGGAAAAGGAGTGACAATCAGCAAATTTGGCTGGCACAAGAAAAGATTCCTCGCACAAAAATATAATGATGAAAATCATGAACAAATGATTCAAAAACAAGTTTGGGCAGCCAAGGAAAGTAAACTTTCAACCAATGTGACAAATACAACAAGGAATTCCAGTCAGTCCGATATATTGTGAAAACATTATTACAAATGACATTCTTCTGAATTTAGGAAACTCTAATGTAATTCAGGTCTTATTTTCCACTCCTTGGAAATAAATCCTTGCCCATTGTTTCTTTTCAAATAACTAACTGATTCATAATGGCTGAGCTTATCATAATTTTGGCATCTGTACAAAACTGGGACCACTTTGTGTACATTGTAGAATATAACTGGCAGATAAATCAAAGTTGTTTCTAGCTATAAGGCTACAGAGAAACCAGGAAGGAAAGAAGACAAAACACAAAGAAAAAACCTGAGTATCGCTGAAAAAAAACAATCATGCTGTTGAAGCTTTTCATCTTGCACTCATCAGGACAGATGCAAGAATCCCAAATTTCAAAGGCAGCAATTGTTTGTACTGCATGAGAAAAGACTTGCTGGTTGTGTGGCATGTCAACTCTGATTGGTTGATATGTTGCCATGGCAAATGCACCATGAATTCTTCTACTCCATGCTTTTGTTTATTCAAAGAAGGTGCAATATCTGGACCTATTCCTTTTTCCTACAGAGGACAAGCCCCTTTGAATATAAATGAGAGACAATCTAGGTAATGTAAGTGAGTTCCATTGCAAGCCCAACTAATCATCTTAAATTGGTTGTTAGTGTAATTCTTAGCACACTCAGGATTGTTCAGCAAGTGCTGCCCAATCACGGAATAATATCTCACATATGACATTAGGTATGAGTAGTCTGCTCAGAACAAACAGTCATGATGTGGAGATGCCGGCGTTGGACTGGGGTAAACACAGTAAGAAGTTTAACAACACCAGGTTAAAGTCCAACAGGTTTATTTGGTAGCAAAAGCCACACAAGCTTTCGGAGCTCCAAGCCCCTTCTTCAGGTGAGTGGGAATTCTGTTCACAAACAGGGCATATAAAGACACAGACTCAATTTACATGA
Source organism: Mustelus asterias (assembly GCF_964213995.1). Lineage (NCBI taxonomy): Eukaryota > Metazoa > Chordata > Chondrichthyes > Carcharhiniformes > Triakidae > Mustelus > Mustelus asterias. The sequence goes on from NC_135806.1 coordinate 2,606,251, forward strand.
ATAATGGTTGGAATGTGAATACTTACAACTAATCAAGTCTTTAAGATACAAACAACGTGAGTGGAGAGAGCATCAAGACAGGCTAAAAAGATGTGTATTGTCTCCAGACAAGACAGCCAGTGAAACTTTGCAGGTCCACGCAAGCTGTGGGGGTTAGAAATAGTGTGACATGAACCCAATATCCCGGTTGAGGCCGTCCTCGTGTGTGCGGAACTTGACTGATAGCCAAGTTCCGTACACACGAGGACGGCCTCAACCAGGATATTGGGTTCATGTCACACTATTTGTAACCCCCACAGCTTGCCTGGACCTGCAAAGTTTCACTGGCTGTCTTGTCTGGAGACAATACACATCTTTTTAGCCTGTCTTGATGCTCTCTCCACTCACGTTGTTTGTATCTTAAAGACTTGATTAGTTGTAAGTATTCGCATTCCAACCATTATTCATGTAAATTGAGTCTGTGTCTTTATATGCCCTGTTTGTGAACAGAATTCCCACTCACCTGAAGAAGGGGCTTGGAGCTCCGAAAGCTTGTGTGGCTTTTGCTACCAAATAAACCTGTTGGACTTTAACCTGGTGTTGTTAAACTTCTTACAGAACAAACAGCCCAGGGGGCATACCATTTGACATGTATGATCTGCCAGTCCTTGGGATGTACTGCCTATATACAAGGCATCACACCGGTATTTAAATTCATTTACCACATTACTCATTTCTGCGGTCAGCAGAATGTATTTTTGGCTTGGTGGCAGATCCCTGTGAGTGGAAAACACCACTAATATATCGAGCAGGAATTTTTATGTATTTAAATGGCAATTTAGAAAAGTCATAAATTGTAGATTTGGCAAAATTTCACTTCAGCAAAACTATCCTTTCTGTCAAAGGTTAGTTTGGATTTGGCAATGATGGAATGGTGTTAGCATGAAAATTTAGAGAGACATAGAGATCAGTTAGATTTTTTTTGTATGGGGGAAGACTGCTGCCCTATGTCACTGGGAGGGCGGGGGAGAGGGGGTACAATACACATTGCATTACCTTCCTCTTCACTGAACTTTAGTGGCTGTATTTCCCCGACTAGAATGCCTGAAATTGGGCATCTTAATGAAGAAAAATTAATCAGAGAACCAATTGTACCGGAAAACAAATTGGCTTTGAGTTCTCTTTGGAGATTCATTTCTTATTTTTTGTTTCTCTTTCCACTACACAGAAGATGATATAGCCACAAAAAGAATTTTGGTATTCTCTCAGGACAAGGTTGGCTACAATTTCTGTGATTTGAGATATAACAGGGCAGTTGTAGATTATGGAAAAGAAGACTGTTCTATTGAATTGCTCCAAAAGCCCAAAATCAAACAAGAGAAAGTCAGGTAGAATTTTGTCTGCACTGCCTGAGAAGTAATCAATTCAGAGAAAGAGAGAGGGAATGAGAGTGAGAAAGAGAAAGAGAGAGAGAGAGAGAGAGACATAGGGAGAAACACAAAGACAAGGTGACCATTTCAGCCTGGGGAGAGATATCATGTTGCTTCTTCTGTTATCACCTGCTCCTTCAATGATTGAGGGTGAGTGAAGGGGAGAGGGAAGAATAATGTGAGTCAGGAGAGAGTAATGTTAGTTATTAGACCAGGGAAATGCTCTTCAGATCAAGCCATGGGATCTTTAATCTCCAAATGAAGCAGCAGGAGTGAGAAATGGCTCCTGTGTTTGGCAGCATCTCTGCCCATGTGGTGCTGCAAGCGAGCAGGCTTTAACCTGGAGATGCTCTGGTCCTGAAGAGAGAGAGAGAGGGGGGCAGCGGGGAGGCTTTGAAGCCAAAGGCCTGGCTATTGCCGCTTCACTAATCCTCTCCCCCCTTTAATACCAACTGGAATCATTGCAGCATGGGAATTCCTGCCACAGGAAGCCCCAGAACTGGCCTGAACTGGGGACACATTCACACAGCTCAATAACATTTAGGGTGACTAATATCCCCCAGTCTGATTATTACCTGCTCTTCCACTGCTCCTTCCATTGCTCATCAGTGGCCAGTGGCCACCTCCCCCGCCTCAAATTCCAGCAGCTCTCTGAGCCTCATTGACACCTACCAACTGTCAATTGCCACCCACGTGATCCCGCCACAAGAAATCACCAACCACAGTCCTGCAACAAGCGACCACCCACATCGCTCCCCCTGCACCCCACAGCCCAACATGTGACCCCCTTCACCACCAACTAGTAACTAGTGCCCGTGAGCTGCCTAGCACATAGCCTGTCACCCCCAGTCACTGACTATTTGCTGATCCATTCCTTTCATATGAGAAAGGAGTTTCATTCAAAGTATTTAGAGCCTTGAATTTCTATATTTTTTTAATCTCCGAAGATTAAGTGTAGACATTCTAACTGCAATCTGTCAGTAACAAAAACTGACCTTCTCCTGATGAAATTATTCATTTGCCTCTTTGACCATCTTTGTTATCATGAGCCCGGGCTGCCTGAGAGCACATACTTTATTGTTTTGCTCCTTGACTACCCCCTCTCCCTGGCTTTGCAAGCAGGAATGCAATTATGTGAAGAGAGGAACATGATTTTTACTGAAATCTGTATCCAGGAGCAGCATCATTGTGAAGCAACAACTTATTTGCAAAGTAACATTGGGCATGGATTTCTTTCTGAGGTTTTGGGGTGGCACGGTGGCACACTGGTTAGCACTGCTGCCTCACAGCGCCAGAGACCTGGGTTCGATTCTGGTCTTGAATGACAGCCTGTGCGGAGTTTGCATGTTGTCCCCATGTCTGCGTGGGTTTCCTCCGGGTGCTCCAGTTTTCTCCCACTGTCCAAACGATGTGAAGGTTAGGTGGATTAATTATAGTAAATGTTATAGGGATTGGGTGGAGGGGAGAGCCTGGTGAGATACTCTGTGAGGGATGCTGTGGGAGATTTGATGGGCTGAATGGGCTCCTTCTACACTGCATGGATGCTATGATTCTACTGTAAAATAAAACCTGAATTATCCTTGAAATTTCTAAATTTGGGACAATTTCATCCTTTGTGAAATTATGTTATCGAAGCCTTATTTGATCAATTATTAATTTATGTTTTAGCAATTATGGTGGTACTGCGCCTTTAAGAAACGTATTTTAATCATGTTTCTCTGAAGGATGTTTTAGCAGACCCTGTGATTTTATCGGCACTTTGATGTCTGTAGCTGATGTCCTTTATTGTTACTGAAGCAGTGTAATTGACATCTGAACTAATGCAGTGTTCTGTGGTTTTAATGTTCTCCTGGGATTACAGAGTAGAGCTTTATGGTGGTGATTGACAGGGCATGTCATATGACTGGGGACAGCTATGCTTCACAGAGAAGTCCAGTTTTGGTTTTGTTTTTCAGAGGCTGCTTGGAGCTGAGAGAAACAACAGTGTTTTTCTCCCTCTCTGGAGTTGAAATTTTACTGTCAATGTGTTGCCGTCTAGATGCTGCTTTTGAGTTAAGGGAGAACAGTCTCTCTCTCTCTTCACCTTTCTGAAATCTGGAGACTGGAAGCTGCCAGAGACTGGGTTTACCTCTCCGAGGTTTGGCTGTTTTGAGGATATATCCTTCTCTGAAATGTGCTGACTTGGATTTCTGTCCAGAAGTGTTAAAAAACTGGAAATCCACCATCATGTGAGCATACTTGTTTTTGTGCTAACTAATTAAGAAAGGTGTGGGTCTGTGGGATATCACTTTAAATTGGGACAACATAGATAGCTAGCTGTTAAGAGTTATACTGTGTCATGTATAAGTCTTGTAATTGGTAAAAGTTATGCTAATTAATTTTGTTATATTCTAACTGTGTTCTTAAATAAACTTTGTTTGATAAAAGCTTCCCAGTGGGTCACTTGAATCATACCTGGAGTGAAACACCTAATGCTTGCCCTAATGTCAAAATCAAATGTAAAAATTTCGGTCTAGGCTAACTTTACAAAATGCCTTGGAGTTTCTGGCCTGGGTCTTAACACAAAACAAATGGAAAGATACTGTCACCAGAATTAATAATATGAAAACTCTTTAATTCCTGCAAAAGTATACAGATAACATTGTAATAATATCAGTAAAAACTGACCTAAGGACCCGTCTTTGTCTAATACAGGCTTTCAAACCATTTAAAACACAAAGACGTACATTTATATTGTACCTTTTATAGCCTGATGTCCCAAAGCAATTAGCAGACAATGGGACATTTCTGAAGTTTAGCCATTGTGACAGTGTAGGAAACACAACAGCCAATTTTCACACAGCACGCTCCTCCTATAAAGAGGTTAAAGGAAGGGATAAATATTAGCCAGGAGAATTGTCTTTTATGATTGATTGCAGGCATGACACGATCAAATTCCAATTTCATGTAAATTTCATGCAGTTTTATAATTACGATAATTACATAAACATTTCCTTCCCCCCTCCCCCCGCCCCCAATTATCATTTGGATCAATACCCTTTCGTCAAGATGGTGTGTTTGATGCCATGATTTTAATGTGCTCCAATCAACTCCCAATCAGAGGGTGCAGAATTATTGGAAAATGTCTAAAAAAATCCTATCAACTGTTTAGACACCATTATTCAGAATATTGAATTTACAAAATCTATTAAGAGCCGAAGTTTCTCTGAACATGATGTTTTAATATAAAACCATGGCAACGCGTGTACCTTCCACCTCTTTTGAAATGCTGCCTGGTATTTTTAAACTCCCTTTCCTGGCATATTGTAGTTTGAGAAATGAATTGGTGTATTCTTCCTGCTACCCGATTCCCCCCCCTCCGCAGCCTCCCCCCCCCCCCCCCCACCCCCGCCCACCGCCCTCCTCTTCTCTTTGCCATCCTCTGGCCTTGCCACCCAGCTACAGTTTAGAATCATCGGAGTTATTCTAACCCCAGGAGTGTTAAGAATTAATGATCACCAGGACTCAGATACAGACACAGTAAGAGTGAAGCAACCACAGACGAGGGCAGGCAGTATTTGTTTCCCTGTCCTGAAGCATTAGAAGCTGCTCAGAGAAGGGTTCACTTGACCAATTCCTGGGATAAGCTGGTTATCTTATGATGAAAGGTTAGATAAAGTGGACCTGTATCTACTGGAGTTTAGAAGAATGAGCAATGATCTTATTGAAACATATAAGATCACAGAATCACAAAATTATTAGGGTGCAGAAGGAGGTCATTGGGCCCATCGTATCTGCACTGGCTCTCCAAACAGGCATCATGACTTCTTGTCATTCCCCGGCCTTTTCCCCATCCCCCTGCACATTGTTTCTGTTCAAATAATCATCTACTGCTCTCTCGAATGTCTCAATTGAACCTGCCTTCACCATACTTTCAGACTCGAAACCCTTGTGTGAAAATGTTTTTTCTCACATCACATTTACTTCTTTTGTAAGTTACTTTCAATCTGTGCCCTCTCGTTCTTGACTCTTTTATGAACAGAAACAGTTTCTCCTTATCTACTCTGTCTAGTCCCCTCGTGATTCTGAACTTTCTTGTCGTGGAACCATTCTTGTAAACCTTGTCTGTGCTCTCTCGAATGCAATCCCATCCTTCCTATAATGTGGCGCCCAGAATCATGCACAATATTCCAACTGAGATCTAACCAGTGTTTTGTATATGTTCAGCCTAACCTCCTTGCTCCTGTACTCTATGACCCTATTAATAAAGCCCAGAACACTGTATGCTTTATTAACTGCACTCTCCACCTGTCCTACCACCAAAAGGGAGTGCTGTGATCCTGAGGGGGATTTTAAAGGGTGGATGCTGAGAGGATGTCTCCTCTTTGAGAGAGATCAGAACCAAGGGACACAGTCTGAAAATAAGGGCTCTCTCATTTAAGACAGAGATGAGGAAAATTCTTTCTCTAGAGGATCATGAGTCTGTGGAACCCTCTTCCCTGGAAAGCCGTGTAGGCTGGGTCATTGAATATTTTTAAGGCAGTGGTAGATAAATAAAGTCTTAACAAGGGAATCAAAAGTTATCGGGAATAGGTGGAATGTGCAGTGGAGGCTACAATTGGATCAGGCATGATTTTATTGAATAGCAAAGCAGCCTCGAGGGGCTGAATGGCCCACTCTTGTCCCCAACTTGTGCATTTGAATGTTCTGTTTAAGCTAAGAACTAATCTGTCACCTGGGTTAAAAAAAGATTTATAAAGCTGTATGCTTCACAAGAATGACAATAATTCAATATTTATATCCCCACGGTGTCGATAATTACGAGTGACCATGCAATTGAATAACTGGCAATATGCTGAAATAATCACTAAAATCTCCTGTAAAGTGCACAGTGATGCTGCTTCAGGAGGTACACTGCCTATTGGACTACCTCACTTCTAATTTAACTGCCAATCTCCTGCAATCTTGTCACATGGACTCAATCATCCTCTGCAGATGAGCTCTGTTATAGGCCATTAATAGGGACTGAAGTGACGATAATTCAGTCACCCTAGTTATGTCGCTGACGTTAATATTAATGAAGTATTTTACCAGACTTTTGTGTAGAGCAGGATTTCATTACTGACATCCCAGAACAAATGAATCAAACAAGGGTCATTTCCAATAGAGGATGAGAGTAAAACAATCTAATCATGAATTAATAAAATGCTTCTGGGTCTTATTGTATCAAAGGGTTTTGTAACTGACATTTTCCCAAGACACTGTAATCAGTATTTTTTTTCAGTAAATAGATTAACCCGCTATATTGACAAGCAGACTAACCAGGGTAGGTTTTGGCTTTACGCAGTGATAAACAGATAGAGATTTGGCAGTCAATTTACATCTCTCCCTATTTTGATTTCCACTGAGTGGTAGCTCACAGCAGGAACATGACAAAAAAATTGGAAACTTGGCATTAGATAAACTTTCCCTACCAGCAAGGTTAGAAATTCTTAAATGTCAGCCATTACACTGAGCTCAACTACTGCCAGTATTAAAATCTAGCCCAAGGACTGTTAATCACTCGCTGTGGTGACACCATAAGAATATTTTATGATAAATTGAGTTTCAGATCCTCAGCATTTTTAAAGGTCTCTTTTGTCTTTCTAATGGCCTTTTTAAAATGTGCTTCTGTAGTTTCTTGTATTTATCCAACTGGGGGTCTTTCATCTTTATTCATGGGGACTTTAACCTGGTGTTGTTAAACTTCTTACTATGGGGGATTTATGCAGACCATCTTCCCCTTGGCTTTTAATTTTCTTTCTCTCTAATCATTCCATTGATTTTCTTCCCTTAGGGGGCAGCACGGTGGCACGGTGGGTTAGCACTGCTATCCCACAGCGCCAGAGACCCGGGTTCGATTCCAGCCTTAGCTGACTGTCTATGTGGAGTTTGCATGTTCTTCCCATGTCTGTGTGAGTTTCCTTCGGGTGCTCCGGTTTCCTCCCACAGTCCAAAGATGTGCAGGTTAGGTGGATTGGCCATGCTAAATTCTCCCTTAGTGTCCAAAGATGTGTAGGTTAAAGGGATTAGTGAGGCAAATACAAGGGATTACGGGGGGTGGGCCTGGGTGAGATGCTGATTCAGTGCAGACTCAATGGGCTGAATAGCCTCCTTCTCCACTGTAAGGATTCTATGGTTCTATCAGAAGAATGAGGGGAGAACTCATAGAAACTTATAAAATTCTAACAAGACTAGACAGGGTAGATGCAGGAAGGATGTTCCCGATGGTGGGGGGTGTCCAGAACCCAGGGTCATAATCTGAGGATACAGAGTAAACCGTTTAGGACTGAGATGAAGAGAAATTTCTTCACCCAGAGAGTGGCCAGCCTGTGGAATTCACTAACACAGAAAGTAGTTAAGGCAAAACAATTAATATATTTTCAAGAAGCTGTTAGATATAACACTTGGAGCGAAGAGGATCAAAGGATATGGGAGGCGGGGGAGGTGGGATTGAGTTGGATGAGTAGGCCATGATCATAATGAATAGCAGAGCAGATTCAAAGGGCCAAATGGCCTCCTCCTGTTCCTATTTTCTACGTTTCTATGTTATTCCTCTCCTCATGGCTCACTCCAGTTATAATCCCACAGGCTCTGCCCACCCTGAGTTGTGTGGCTATTCCTGTCCTCATGAGCGTCTATATACTCTCCCAGCAGGATAATTCAATAACAATCAAGAGAGGAAGCCTGGATGGATTTTTTTCCTTTCTTAACCCCAGCCCATTAAGCTGATAATAACTCCTCAACAGGCCACCTCAGACCGACTATCTCTTCCCAGCACCAGTGAGCCCTACAATTGTTTTTTAAAATTGCCAAAGGTTTTGCAAAATTATAATTAATAGAACACAACTGGGATGAATTTTCCTGTCTTTCACTTGGCAACAGAGAAAAGTTAGGTGAGGATTTTGTGCTCACATTAGGGACTGATTGATATTTAAATGGGTAGAAAATCACATGAGTGAAGGGTATATGTTCCCACTTCCCAATTCTTTTCCAAGAATTCCATCTAAGCAATTTATTGCAGAAGTGCACATGATCTTACCTGGATAGTCACATGAGCAGCCTGGGAATGGAGGGATACAAACGATTGGTCTAGTTGGACCAAGGAGCGGCACAGGCTTGGAGGGCCGAAGGGCCTGTGTCCTGTGCTGTACTGTTCTTTGTTCTTTGTTCTTTGAGGGTAGTGTCTGTAAAGTATTCAATGTTGTACTTGCTGCATGATTGCTATTATTTCTGCAATCTTTAAACCTACAGCAATCAACAAAGACTCAAAATCTTCTCTGACACCTAACAAGGAAGTGGAGATGCCAGCGTTGGACTGGGGTGGGCACAGTAAGAAGTCTCATAACACCAGGTTAAAGTCTGACTGAGCATCACCTGATGAAGGAGCAGTGCTCTGGAAGCTCGTGATTCCAAATAAACCTGTTGGACTTTAATCTGGGATTGTGAGACTTCTTACTGAGTTAACAAGGAAGATGTCCTCTGTGCACCATGTACCACAAAATCATAATTCAATTCTTTATAACTTGTGAATTTATGATTTTTTAAATTAGATATGTAGTGTAGCGCAGCCAAAGTTCTGGACAGCTCATTTGATAGGATGCTCACCTTTAACTCAAGAGATTCTGATTTTGAGTCCCAATCCAGTGACCTAAGCATAAAGCCCAGGCTCTCACTCCCAGAGGGAATGCTGTGCTGTCAAAGATGCCATTTTTCAGATGGGGTTTTAAACCCAGGCTGTCTATCCTCTCAGATGGGTGTGCTATGTTGAAGAAGAACAAGAGAAGTCTCCACATTGTCCTGGAACAAGGTGTAGCCCTCAACCAACGTGACCCAAACCGATTATCTGCTTGTTATCACTGTTTGTGGGAGTTTGCTCTGTGCAATTTGGCTGTTGTGTTTCCTACATTCCCAGTGACTATTTCAAACGTAGTACATTGGCTGTAAAGCACCTGGGCATCTTGAGTTTGTAAAAAGGCATTCTAGAAATACAAATCCTTTTGAGTTTCAATATTCAAAATATGTTGTCATGATGTGGAGATGTCGGTGTTGGACTGGGGTAAACACAGTAAGAGTTTTAACAACACCAGGTTAAAGTCCAACAGGTTTATTTGGTAGCAAATGCCATTAGCTTTCGGAGTGCTGCTCCTTCGTCAGATGGAGTGGATATCTGCTCTCAAACAGGGCATACAGAGACACAAAATCAAGTTATAGAATACTGATTAGAATGCGAATCTTTACAGCTGATCAGGTCTTAAAGATACAGGCAATGTGAGTGGAGGGAGCATTAGGCACAGGTTAAAGAAATGTGTATTGTCTCCAGACAGGACAGCCAGTGAGATTCTGCAAGTCCAGGAGGCAAGCTGTGGGGGTTACTGATAGTGTGACTTGAACCCAAGATCCCGGTTTAGGCCGTCTTCATGTGTGCGGAACTTGGCTATCAGTTTCTGCTCAACGACTCTGCGCTGTCGTGTGTCGTGAAGGCCGCCTTGGAGAACGCTTACCCGAAGATCAGAGGCTGAATTCCCGTGACTGCTGAAGTGCTCCCCCATAGGAAGAGAACAGTCTTGCCAGGCGATTGTCGAGAGGTGTTCATTCATCCGTTGTCGTAGCGTCTGCATGGTTTCCCCAACGTACCATGCCTCGGGACATCCTTTCCTGCAGCGTATCAGGTAGACAATGTTGGCCGAGTTGCAAGAGTAGGTACCATGTACCTGGCAGATGGTGTTCTCATGTGAGATGATAGCATCTGTGTCGATGATCCGGCACGTCTTGCAGAGGTTGCTGTGGCAGGGTTGTGTGGTGTCGTGGTCACTGTTCTCCTGAAGGCTGGGTAGTTTGCTGCGGACAATGGTCTGTTTGAGGTTGTGCGGTTGTTTGAAGGCAAGAAGTGGGGGTGTGGGGATGGCCTTGGCGAGATGTTTGTCTTCATCAATGACATGTTGAAGGCTCCGGAGGAGATGCCGTAGCTTCTCCGTTCCAGGTAAGTACTGGACGACGAAGGGTACTCTGTAACAGAGTAACAGAGACACCACTGCCACAGCAACCTCTGCAAGACGTGCCGGATCATCGACACGGATGCCATCATCTCACGTGCGAACACCATCTACCAGGTCCACGGTACCTACTCTTGCCACTCAGCCAATGTTGTCTACCTGATACGCTGCAGGAAAGGATGTCCCGAGGCATGGTACATTGGGGAAACCATGCAGACGCTATGACAACGGATGAATGAACACCGCTCGACAATCACCAGGCAAGACTGTTCTCTTCCTGTGGGGGAGCACTTCAGCGGTCACGGGCATTCAGCCTCTGATCTTCGGGTAAGCATTCTCCAAGGCGGCCTTCACGACACACGACAGTGCAGAGTCGCTGAGCAGAAACTGAGAGCCAAGTTCCACACACATGAGGACGGCCTAAACCGGGATCTTGGGTTCATGTCACACTATCGGTAACCCCCACAGCTTGCCTCCTGGACTTGCAGAATCTCACTGGCTGTCCTGTCTGGAGACAATACACATTTCTTTAACCTGTGCCTAATGCTCCCTCCACTCACATTGCCTGTATCTTTAAGACCTGATCAGCTGTAAAGATTCGCATTCTAATCAGTATTCTATAACTTGATTTTGTGTCTCTGTATGCCCTGTTTGAGAGCAGATATCCACTCCATCTGACGAAGGAGCAGCGCTCCGAAAGCTAGTGGCATTTGCTACCAAATAAACCTGTTGGACTTTAACCTGGTGTTGTTAAAACTCTGACAAAATATGTTGTAACAGACTATTGCTTCCTTTAAAACATAGCATTTTAAGTAATGATAATAAGTGAACATTTTGCTGGAACTGTTTAGAAATTACATCATCCTTCCATGTCGCAAAATGCAGAGAGCCACCTGATGAGAGGACATTCTCAATAGCACTGGCTCCACATTATATGATGTGGAGATGCCGGCGTTGGACTGAGAATTCCCACTCACCTGAAGAAGGGGCTTAGAGCTCCGAAAGCTTGTGTGGCTTTTGCTACCAAATAAACCTGTTGGACTTTAACCTGGTGTTGTTAAACTTCTTACTGTGTCCACATTATATCACATAACTATTTACAGCCTGCCTCAGTCAATGATTGCCACTCAGTTATCTTCAATGTTTGGTGAGTTTTTTTAATAGTAAAATCACGGATATGTTTGGAATGAAATTATACACGTGAAAGTGATGGTATTTGTTCACAAAATGGATTGAGGGACCTCTTTACTCATAAGACTGATTTCTTGAGCATGGCTGGTGATGTAGCTGATGAGTGTGCAAAGGGGAACTATATTCTCCCCAAACAAATATCTGAATAATGCTCCAAGCTGATAATTTCCACATCTGTTGTTTGACTTTCTGGTTCATTCTGACAGCTTTTTATAGAATTATAGAATCCCTACAGTGCAGAAAAAGGCCGTTCGGCCCATCGAGTCTGCACTGACCACAATCCCACCCAGATCCTATTCCCGTCACCCCACGTATTTACCCTGCTAATCACCTGACACCAGGGTCAATTTAACATGGCCAATCAACCTAACCCGCACATCTTTGGAGTGTGGGAGGAAACAGGAGCACCCGGAGGAAACTCACGCAGACACAGGGAGAATGTGCAAACTCCACACAGCCGGTGACCTAAGACCGGAATTGAACCCGGGTCCCTGGTGCTGTGAGGCAGCAGTGCCAACCACTGTGCCACCGTGCCACCCAGCTGTAGAATATTTACTTCCCTTAACTTTTCAATCTGGTCTTTTCCCCATTCATTCTGCAAGCATGTTGTTACTTCAGAATTTTCATGGAAAGACCGCTCTTCCGTCGGAGCATTTATTTTACATTTCCTTTCGATTTGGATTTTCTTCTCCTTTTTCCAGGGTTTGGGCCCCTTCATAGAATGTCCAAGACTGCCTGTGCTTCACAGCTTGCTGTACAGAAGATGCTGTGATATTCCTGAAATCATCCCTCATTCCCTTAAACCAGCATCTGTAAAATGAGAAATAGATTGCATTTCTGTAGCACTCATCCTGATCTCAGGATATCGCAAAGTATTTTACAGCCTTTGAAGTCATTTTTCAGCTCTCGTTAATGTTGTAATATGGGGAAACAGCAAGGGATGTCCAATCGGAGCATGAGTGGATTTGGGTTTTTTTTATTCATTTGTGGGATATGGGTGTCGCAGGCTGGGCCAGCATTTATTGCCCATCCCTAACTGCCCTTGAACTGAGTGGTTTGCGAGGCCATTTCAGAGGGCAGTTGAGAGTCAACCACATTACTGTCGCTCTGAAGTCACATGTAGGCCAGACCAGGTAAGGACGGCAGATTTTGTTGCCTAAAGGGACATTAGTGAACCAGATGGGTTTTTCTGACAATCAACAATCGTTTCATGGTCATCAGTAGATTCTTAATTCCAGATATTTTTTATTGAATTCAAATGCCACCATCTGCTGTGCCAGAATTTGATCTCAAGTTGCCAGAACATTAGTTGAGTTTCTGGGTTAATAGTCTAGCGACAATACCACTAGGCCAGGGAAGAATGTTGTCTCGGGCACCAGGAACCTTTTCAACGGTGCCCTAATCTTTTACAAGCTCAACAGCTCATCCAAGATGGCAGTTCCAACAATGCAGAACTCTTCAGAGTTGTACTGAAGTCTTCAAGACCTAGTTGGAAGTTGTGGCCACAATGTATGGATTCCGAGATAAAGTATCCTAACTGATCAAAACTGGAATTCTATGCAAAATAGGATGGGGAAAAAATCCATCATTATGAACAAAGAACAAAGAACAAAGAACAATACAGCACAGGAACAGGCCCTTCGGCCCTCCAAGCCCGCGCCGCTCCCCGGTCCAGGAATGAATCCTGAATCCAGGATCCCCGCCCAATTTTCCAGCCTATCTACATACCAATATCCTATCCACCGAGCTGTCCCTCACAGCTACGATGCTTTGTTCATTACAACCTATTAACTCACCCCCACCCCCTCATTCCAGACCATGTGATCTCCAGGGAGAGGCGAAAACCCAGAGTGAAAAACCCCAGGGCCAATATGGGGAAAAAAAAATCTGGGAAATTCCTCTCCGACCCCCTGAGGCGATCGAAACGAGTCCAAGAGATCACAATGGCCCTGATCGGAAAATGCTTCCCAACCCTAGTCATTTCCACTTCCACGAACACCATATGAATTCCCTGCCCCCGAGACAGGTTCCCAACTATCCGCAGTCTCGCTCTGTACTGGCACCAGCAAGATGATCATAGAATGAAGCCTTAAAACAAGAAACAAGGAACAATTAGCCCGCGCCGCTCCCTGGTCCAAACTAGACCACTCTTTTGTATCCCTCCATTCCCACTCCGTTCATATAGCTGTCTAGATAAGTCTTAAACGTTCCCAGTGTGTCCGCCTCCACCACCTTGCCCGGCAACACATTCCAGGCCCCCACGACCCTCTGTGTGAAATATGTCCTTCTGATATCTGTGTTAAACCTCCCCCCCTTCACCTTGAACCTATGACCCCTCGTGAACGTCACCACCGATCCGGGGAAAAGCTTCCCACCGTTCACCCTATCCATGCCTTTCATAATTTTATACACCTCTATTAAGTCTCCCCTCATCCTCCGTCTTTCCAAGGAGAACAACCCCAGTTTCCCCAATCTCTCCTCATAACTAAGCCCCTCCATACCAGGCAACATCCTGGTAAACCTCCTCTGTACTCTCTCCAAAGCCTCCACGTCCTTCTGGTAGTGTGGCGACCAGAACTGGACGCAGTATTCCAAATGCGGCCGAACCAACGTTCTATACATCTGCAACATCAGACCCCAACTTTTATACTCTATGCCCCGTCCTATAAAGGCAAGCATGCCATATGCCTTCTTCACCACCTTCTCCACCTGTGACGTCACCTTCAAAGATCTGTGGACTTGCACACCCAGGTCCCTCTGCGTCTCTACACCCTTTATGGTTCTTCCATTTATCGTGTAGCTCCTCCTTACATTATTCCCACCAAAATGCATCACTTCGCACTTATCAGGATTGAACTCCATCTGCCATTTCCTTGCCCAAATTTCCAGCCTATCTATATCCTTCTGTAGCCTCTGACTATGTTCCTCACTGTCTGCAAGTCCTGCCAGTTTTGTGTCGTCCGCAAACTTACTGATCACCCCAGTTACTCCTTCTTCCAGATCATTTATATAAATCACAAACAGCAGAGGTCCCAATACAGAGCCCTGCGGTACACCACTAGTCACAGGCCTCCAGCCGGAAAAAGACCCTTCCACTACCACCCTCTGTCTTCTATGACCAAGCCAGTTCTCCACCCATCTAGCCACCTCCCCCTTTATCCCATGGGATCCAACCTTTTTCACTAGCCTACCATGAGGGACTTTGTCAAACGCTTTACTAAAGTCCATATAGACAACATCCACGGCCCTTCCTTCGTCAACCATTTTGGTCACTTCTTCAAAAAACACCACCAGGTTAGTGAGGCATGACCTCCCTCTCACAAAACCATGTTGACTATCGTTAATGAGTTTATTCCTTTCTAAATGCGCATACATCCTATCTTTAAGAATCTTCTCCAACAACTTCCCCACCACGGACGTCAAGCTCACCGGCCTATAATTACCCGGGTTATCCTTCCTACCCTTCTTAAATAACGGGACCACATTGGCTATCCTCCAATCCTCTGGGACCTCACCTGTGTCCAGTGACGAGACAAAGATTTGCGTCAGAGGCCCAACGATTTCACCTCTCGTCTCCCTGAGCAGCCTTGGATAGATTCCATCAGGCCCTGGGGATTTGTCAGTCTTTAAATTCTCTAACAAACCTAACACTTCCTCCTTTGTAATGGAGATTTTCTCCAACGGTTCAACACTCCCCTCCGAGACACTCCCAGTCAACACATCCCTCTCCTTTGTGAATACCGACGCAAAGTGTTCATTTAGGATCTCCCCTACCTCTTTGGGCTCCAAGCATAAGTCCCCACTTTTGTCCCTGAGAGGTCCGATTTTTTCCCTAACAATCCTTTTGTTCCTAACGTATGAATAAAATGCCTTGGGATTCTCCTTAATCCTGTCTGCCAAGAACATTTTGTGACCCCCTTTTGCTCTTCTAATTCCCCGTTTGAGTATTTTCCTACTTTCAATGTACTCCTCCAGAGCTCCCTCTGTTTTTAGCTGTATACCATCACAGTGATGTTGCTCTTCAGACAGACTTTCTATTAAGGTTATTATTCAATTGGACACAGTCATTAAGAATTTTACCCATCTATCATTCACAGAAATTATATCACATACAAAGAGTTAAAGTGAACAATTTAGATTCAGTGTGAAAACAGTTTTGGAAAATGCACAAAGGAAGCCAGCAATTTCAAAAAATTCCGACCTCATCTACTTCAAACACAGGTGCTGCATTTAATGTTCTGGAACTCTAGATGGCAAATCTTTCTCTTCTTCCACTGTATTGTGCCCACTTCCCGTCTGCATACAATTACTGACAAGATCCGAGTGTAACCATGGAATATAGGGGACAGAATGCCGACAGATATTACTGCTTGCTTTTCTCAACAGTTTGAATCTGTAAACTGGAACACTCACTCAGTCAATTTAATGATAATTATTTGGTAGCAACCTGAGTAGTATCACAAAGGAAAGGGAAAGATTGGTCCATTTCAACATGCTAGGAAATTGCAGACATCAAGTTGACTTTAACCGATGCAATGCATTTGATTTGATTTGATTTGATTTATTATTCTCACATGTATTAACATACAGTGAAAAGGATTGTTTCTTGCGCGCTATACAGACAAAACATACCGATCATGGAGAAGGAAAGGAGAGAGTGCAGAATGTAGTGTTACAGTCATAGCTAGGGTGTAGCGACAGATCAACTTAATGCAAGGTAAGCCCATTCAAAAGTCTGAAAGTAGCAGGGAAGAAATTGTTCTTGAGTTGGTTGGTACGTGATCTCAAACTTTTGTATCTTTTTCCCGAAGGAAGAAGGTGGAAGAGAGATGTCCAGGGTGCGTGGGGTCCTTAATTATGCTGGCTGCTTTGCTGAGGCAGTGGGAAGTGTAAACGAGTCAATGGATGGGGGAGGCTGGTTTGCGTGATGGATTGGGCTACATTCATGACCTTTTGTAGTCCTTGCGGTCTTGGGCAAAGCAGGAACCATACCAAGCTGTGATACAACCAGAAAGAATGCTTTCTTATGTTGCATCTGTAAAAGTTGGTGAGAGTCGTAGTGGACATGCCAAATTTCCTTAGTCTTCTGAGAAAGTAGGTTGGTGGGGCTTTCTTAACTATAGTGTCGGCATGGGGGGACCAGGACAGGTTGTTGGTGATCTGGACACCTAAAAACTTGAAGCTCTCGACCCTTTCTAATTTGTCCCCGTTGATGTACAGGATGTGGAGATGCCGGCGTTGGACTGGGGTAAACACAGTAAGAAGTTTAACAGCACCAGGTTTGTGTGGCTTTTGCTACCAAATAAACCTGTTGGACTTTAACCTGGTGTTGTTAAACTTCTTACCCCGTTGATGTAGACAGGGGCATGTTCTCCTTTGCCTCATTTTCTTCCTTCTAAATTAGAAAGGTAAATCCAATGCACCAGTTTAAATAAATTAAGTCTTTCTTTATTTGTTCTTCAGTTGTGAGCCTCATCGGCTAGGCCAACATTTATTGTTAATCCCTAATTGCCCTTGAGAAGATGGTGGTGAGCTGCTGCCTTGAACCGCTGCTGTTCATGTGGTGCAGGTACACCCACAGTGCTCTTAGTAAGAGAGTTTCAGGATTTTGACTTGGCGACAGTAAAAGAATGGTGATATAGGCTGCCTTCTCCTGGCCAGTTGCACTGCTCGGACAGCACAGCGGGCTGGGAGACACCAGCTTTTAGCGAGGTAAAGCCAGTCGCGAGTCTCCCAAGTGCTTTTTTTTACTGCAATCAGCTCCGTGCTGACTATCATATGAAATTAGAATTTCAAAATGATTAGCGGGCCTGGGACAGTATTCTCCGGGCCCTCTAGGGTCTCTCCCACCTTCCCCGCTGGGAATGTTTCCCTCCAGCGGGGTTTAGAACTGCTCCCCACTGACAGGGAACAGGTGTCCTGGCCCGACTGGTGGGGACAGATGCCATTGAGGCCACCCTCTGGCGGTCAAAGGCAAGGGAGAGGTGCCCCTTGGGCAGTGCCAGTCTGGAAATGTCAACCTGGCACCATAGCTGGTACTGCCCAAGGGACAAACTGGCACTGCCCACTGGGCACCTTGGCATTGCCCACCAGGCATTGGGCATTGCCAGAGGTAGGACCAGAGGGGACAGGAAGGACAGGGGGACAGGGCCTATTGGGGGTGTGATCAGTTGGGAGGGGGCCTGCTGCCACTCTGCAAGATGATCGCCTGGGGAGGGAGGGAGGAGTGCGATTGGGGCGTGCCATTGGGTTGGGGGGGTCAGGGCTGATCATCAAAGTGGAGGCTGGCTGGGGGGGTGGGGACATTGGGATGGCATGGGAAGGTCTGGTAGGTCAGCAATTGGGAGTTGAAGGGCTCTGGAAGGCCGACGATCGGGGGTGGGGGGAGGTGGGGCTGGCCAGCAATCGGGAGGCCGGCAGTGTGGGGCCACTGCGCATGCGCTGATCTCCGTGCTGATGTACACAGAGGCCCACTCAGCACTATGCTGCCAGCCTCCTGGGCGGGAATAGGCCGTGCCCACCACATGCCAGAGTGAATCACGCTGAGGCACTCCGCAATGCTCAGAGTGTTGGAGATTTTCTCTGGTAAGTACGCCCAAACAACAGGTGGGAAATACTCCCGTTTTCCTGCCCGTTGGGTACTTAGTTGTTTTTGGGAGAATCCCAGCCATAGTTTCAAGTCAGGGTGCTGACTATATAAGGACAGTAATATATGGAGTACAATGAGGTCAGAACAGGAACCATTCTTATCTGGAGAAATCTGAGGCCACTGATGACTTGTTTCATTAACACAGGTTGACTAACTGTCTTGGTAACAATGAACTGACCGATATAACAAAAAGGGTACAGTTCCTGATTAGAAATTACAACCAGAATTTCCACTGCTTATTCAATTCCTATTGGGATCTTGACGTGGTCATGTGAAATGCTTTGAGGCAGCCTGAGGATGTGACAGTCACTCTGTAAATGAAAACTCATTCTTCCATTGGGGAGCATAACAACACCAAGTTTGGATTTGGGAAGAAGGGGCATCAGGCACATTTTTGGTTGGATGGCTAAAAGAGTGAAATCCAAATACACACGGATACAAATCGGAATTTGCATGAGTGTCCAGAGTAAGTTTTCCATTTGCTTTGAGAGAATTAAATCCGCAGTATTTTAATCTTGTTTACCAATCACTGAAGGGATCAGAATGTGACAGCTCGGGTTGTGAGCCAACTCAAACTGGACTTGTTTATTTTGTGTGTTCTGTCTGCCACATGTTTTCTATCATTTCTGTTTTGGTACAGTTAGTGTTCCCATTGAGTGCGATGATGTCTCACTCACTTCCTGTAGGTGTCTGTTGTGCTGCTCGCTTTACTCTCGCCCTCAGTTCAGTTTGCCGGAGCAGTCAATTCAGCAGCCCAGCGCTCGGAGAGAAAGGCTTTTAAAACCGGGCTGTCTGCCTGTATTATGATCTGTCTGTAAGTGAGGGGGAGAGTTTGCAGCGAGGAGTCTGCTCTTTGCCAGAGGACTGTAAGCGTTAGACCATCTTTCAGGATGAAAAGGCGAATGTGAATTGTTACAGGGATCGCACTGTAACACCGAGCGGTGTTTCCATTCCTCCTCCTCCACATTCTGGTGAGTGAGACACTCAATGAACTGAATCCAAGAACAGCCCCAGCAACAGCACAGGTTCCCAGCCCTTAAGCAATGGACAGATACCCACTGCACCCCAGACAGGTGTTGTGCCTAAGAATCGGTTGTGTGTTGAGTGAGCAGAGACCTGTGTATGGATATGAAATGCTCTCTTGCCACAGAGACAGAATGATGTTTGGGCCACCACATAGCCTGCCTTCATATTGCTAAATATTGGCCAGGGTGGCTATTCGGCTTCTGTGGTCCACCTTTCTCCAGAAGCCCACCTCCCCCCTCCCCTCTCTTTATCTGGAATCATTCCAGAAAGTTTAACTCCCAAACTCCACATCATTCCCCATATTGGTCAGTATTTGTAGAGAACAACTTCCAAACATTAGTCCGAGTTCCTCTGCTTCCCTATAGTCCTGGTTTCATTTGAGACAGTGCTGAGGGTGAACCCTTTCTATTCCATTTACATAACTGCAAAGTCCCGCCGCATTTGTCTCCTTCCGGAGGAGGCGAGGTTTTCCTCTGACTGGAGGCTCAGCTGCGTCTCCAGAGCATCTCTGGAGGCCAGGATCAGAGAGGAGATTCGCTTTGAATAATTATCTCTGCCACCTCATTCATGTCCCGCCCATGGGTTTGTTCTGTAGTCAGGTCAAATTGACATTTCTTATATTTCTATAGTGACCAAGGGTGACAGAATAATTTCCACACAGAGGGCGGTGAGTATCTGGAACAAGCTGCCAGAGGTAGTAGTAGAGGCGGGTACAATTTTGTCTTTTAAAGAGCCTTTAGACAGTTACATGGGTAAGATGGATTTAGCGGGATATGGGCCAAACACAGGCAATTGGGACTAGTTTAGTGGTTAAAAGAAAGGGTGGCATGGACAAGTTGGGCCGAAGGGCCTGTTTCCATGCTGCAAAAAATCTATGATCTCATACAGCACACTGGGAGGCTATTTGGCCCATCATGCCTGTGCTAGTCCTTTTGGTGAAGCTATTTCAGGCAGGGTGTTCCAGATCACAACAAACTTGTGTAATGCTATACTTCATCACCCCATCTCCGACTGCAAACCCCATTCTCATGACTGAAATGTGTGTTCAATCATTGGTTAGATATTTCTGAAGAAAAATTTTTGCTCACTTGGTGAATGGTGAGCAGGTCGAAGATTCTCCTGAAGAGTCTGCCTCTGGATTTAGAGAAAGCTGCAATGTACAGGTCCAAGATGTGTCAGAGTATCTGTCTCTACTTGTTTCCTTATGTTCAGAGGTTTGCCTGCAAACTGTGGAAGATGGGAATTGTGTCAAGGCTTATCATGGCTCTTGGCACTGCCCAACATATCAATGCAACCTGCAAGGCCGTCCCCCTAATTTGCCATAGTAACAGTGACGGAAGATCAGCAGAAACCCCGTTTATGTTGCTTCTCCAGGGTTTTGATTGATGGGGAATGCTGCAAATATTCTATCCCATGTTGCATTGTAGAACCTATTTTGAAAATATTGGTTTAATCTGAAATAATTATTTCAGTTTAGACAGCTCATATGGTATTTTCTTAATGATTACTTAAATAATATTTGGCGGCATTTGGCTTGAAAATACCAAAATCCCAGATCTAAAATGGAGCTGTGAATGTTTGGATATATCTCCTGTCTCTGGGAAATGAATGTAATGTTCAAGGTATGGCCTGTTTACTGCATTTCATGTATCAGCATGGTATCTTCACATTTAAACACGACTGATTTGGTACTATTCCATTTGCAAGGATATTCTTGTCTTCTTAACTTTTCATTGATCTTTTTGTCACTCAGGTAAACAGTATAATGGCCTGTGTGCACTTGTAATGGCCAATGCTACACAATTGGAATATCAGTTTAACCTACAACTTCAATTTTACACTTAATGGGAGCATCCAGAATGTGGTTCATCCCTTGAGTGTTTTATACATTGAAGGCGCAACACAATTTTTATTATTTGTTCAAAAAATGTGGTTATTGCTGACAAGGCCAGCACTTATTGTCCATCCCTAATTGCCTCTGAGAAGTTGAGTTGCCTTATTGAACCATTGAAGAATGTGCAATATGGGCATAGGGATGGGAGCTCCAGGATTTTGACCCAACAACAATGAAGGAATGATGCTATATTTCTAAATCAGGATGGTGTGAGACTCAGAGCAGAGATTGCAAATGCTAGTGTTCCCATGCACCTACTGTCTTTGTCCCTCTAGGTGGTAGAGGTTGAAGGTTTGGAAGATGCTGTTGAAGAAGCCTTGATGAGAAGCAGTGCATCTGATGGCACACTTTGCCGCCATTGTGGTGATGGAGGGGGAGGAATAAAGGTGAATGGGGTGCCAATCAAGCAGGCTGCTTTGTCCTGGATGGCGCTGAGCTTCTTGAGTGTTGTTGGAACTGCACCCATCCAGGCAAGTGAAGAGTATTCCATCGCACTCCTGACTTGTGCCTTGTAGATGGTGGACAGACTTTGGGGAGCCAACAGTTGAGTTACTCTCTGGAGAATTCCAAGTATCTGACCTGCTCTGATAGGCACAATATTTATATGGCTAGTCCAGTCCAGGTCAATGGTAACCACAGGAATTTGATAGTGAGGGACTCACATTGAATGTCAAGAGGAGGTGATTAAATTCTCTCTTGCTGGAGATGGTCATTTCCTGAAATGTGTGGCATAAATGTTACTTGTCACAAATGTTACTTTATCAGCTCAGGCCCTTTGTTGTCCCGGTTTTGCAGCATGTGGGCAGGGACTGCTTTACTATCTGAGCAGTTATACATTAAACTGAACATTGTGCAATCATCAGCAAACAATCCACCTTATGATGGAGGGAGGGTCATTGGTGAAGCAGCTGAAGATGGAAACTGCCCTGAGGTGCTCTTATAATGATGTACTGGGGTTCAAGATGATTGGTCTTCAAAAACCAGAACCATTTTTCTCTGTGTTAGGATTGACTGCAGCCAAATGGACTAGAAACAGTTGCCGACTTGGTTTTAAAATCATCCATTTTAACTCACTCATTCACAGAGTTTATCTATCCTTTAATGTTTTGCTGCTCAATTAAAAATCCACTCCATTTGACGAAGGAGCAGGGCTCCAAAAGCTAATGGTATTTGCTACCAAATAACGCTGTTGGACTTTAACCTGGTGTTGTTAAAACTCTTACAATTAAAAATCACCAGCGCCAACAACCAAATTGGTATCTGGTCAGAGTGCAGAAAAGACTTATTAGGATGCTACCAGGATTTGATGGTTTGGGTTATAAGGAGAGGCTGGATAGACTGGGACTTTTTTCTCTAGAGCGTAGGAGGCTGAGGGGTGATCTTATAGAGGTCTATAAAATAATGAGGGGCATAGATCAGCTAGATAATCAATATCTTTTCCCAAAGGTAGGGGAGTCTAAAATTAGAGGGCATAGGTTTAAGGTGAAAGGGAGAGATACAAAAGGGTCCAGAGGGGCAATTTTTTCACACAGAGGGAGGTGAGTGCCTGGAACAAGCTGCCAGAGGTAGTAGTAAAGGCAGTTACAATTTTGTCTTTTAAAAAGCATTTAGGCAATTACATGGATAAGATGAGTATAGAGGGATATGGACCAAATGCAGGCAATTGGGACTAGCTTAGTGGTTTAAAAAAAAACATCCAGAATGGTAGCCTTTATGAGGGCCTATTTGAATAGGAATAGAGTTTGTTTCATGTGATAAGAAACCCAAAATAGATTTAAGGGATTTATATTTGGATGGGTAAAACATTAGAAGTAAGGTATAGTTTTATGTAGGTTTAATTTAATATTTCTGTGCCTGGAGAGGAGCTGTGGATCGATTTCATGTTGAAAGTATGTTTGGCTATTTAGGCGGGGAGTGGGGGGAGGGGGGGGGGGGGTGAACTTCAGTTCCTGCTGAAATCCACTGAGGTCTGCCCCAGCTACAAATGTACAAATCAGAGAGGAAGCGTGAGCTGGAGCACTCTGTGTTCTCAAGTATGGCAGGTGTTTTTTAAGGGCTGTGAGGAGCTGAGGAGAAGGTCTCTCTCTCTCTCTATGTTCTGCTCAAGATTGAGAAAGGTTGTAACAATGGAGTTAACATAATCCAGCTCAACAGACCAGAGAATGGTGATAGAAAATAGACTTCAGAATACTGAAGCTACATGAATAAAGAATAAGGGATGGTCCAGGAGAAATTAAGGAAGAGAGAAACAAGAGCTTTGAGTTAAAGAAACCATTCTATTTAAATAAATTTACAATTGGGAGCAGACTTTCAGGGGGAACTGAAGGCAGCAGAATGGAGATGAGAATCATATCAGCTATGATTGAATGGCGGAACCAACTTGAGGTGACCGAATGGCCTAATTCTGCTCCTATATCTTATGGTCTTATGGTTTTAAAATAATTCTATGAAGAAACTGGAACTTGAACATTAAAGCAATTGACAGTGGGAAGAAACAGTGGGCCAGTTGAGGCAGAGGAAACTAAGAGGTTGGTTCAAAATCCTGACAAGAATTACTGCTAAAAGTGAAGTGAAAACTCACCTATGAAAATTATCTGCAGAAATTCTGAGGAAGAATTCACAAACCACAAAAGCGTGTTAAAAGGAGACCACTGTAACTTTGAATATACTTTGTCATCCATGTTAATCTTAAAATCTTTGTGTATTTGTTCAGCTAAGGGGAGGGTAAAGGAGCACTGTACTATGGTACATTTCTTTCGTGTTTAATAAATGCCTTTTTTTTTGGTTAAAAACTAATAAGCAGTCCTGTGACTCCATTTCACCAACGTTTGATTAAAAAGAATAAAAGTCACAGTCTTTGAACCAGGATTCCATTCAGTTGTAAAACCCTCTGGGACCGTAAAACATGTTTCCCTATTTGTACTTAGAAAACATTATTTTAAAATGGGAAGCTACTGTACCTACAGAACTAGTTTATTTTGTGATAGTGAACAAGAGGATTTTTAAATCTATGCTTGCAGATTCCAGGCACTGAACAATATCAGGGTATGGGTGGAGGGTGGAACACATAAGCTAGAGGATCAGGTCATAATTGCCAGGTCAGTACTAACTACACCTGTGCTGTCTCTCTCCTTCTCAGCTAATGTCCCATTCTGCAAACTGTACAGAGACTGAGTCAATTCTCTCTGCTACCTGTTTGCTCCAGAATATGCAGCTTTAAAAAAGTCCCAAATATACATGATGAATCCATTTTCTGGGCCACCTTTGCCCATCTGATTTGTCCAATCTACATATGGATTAAAGTCATCCATGATTATTGTGATACCTTTCTTACAGACCCCATTTACTTCTTCGTGTATACTGTGTGCTACAGTGTATCTACTGTTGGAGGAGCTATAAACTATTCTCACAAGATATCTCTTCCCTTTACTGTTCCTATCTCTACTCAAACTGATTTAGCATCTTGCTCTTTCGACCTGAGGTCATCTTTCACGACTGTACTAATTAACAGAGCTACTCCACCATCTTTTGCTAGCTTCCTGACTTTATAAAATGTTAAATATCCTGTCTTTTTGAAATCATAGAAGCCCCACAGTGCAGAAAGAGGCCACTGGGCCCATCAAGTCTGCACCGACCACAATCCCACCCAGGCCCTACACCCATATCCCTACATATTTGCTAATCCCTCTAACCTACGCATCTCAGGACACTAAGGGGCAATTTTTTAGCATGGCCAATCGACCTAACCCACACATCTTTGGACTGTGGGAGGAAACCGGAGCACCCGGAGGAAACCCACGCGGACACGAGGAGAATGTACAAACTCCACACAGTTAAATGTTAAATATCCTTCGATATTCCGGTCCTAACCTTGGTCACCTTGCAACCATGTTTCTGTAATGGCTGGCAGATCATTCATATTTATCTCTATCCATGCTAACGATTCATTCATTCAGATAGAGAGCCTTTAACTCGATTCTTTGACCATTTTTGCAATCAGCATTCCCTTCTTGATCAATGGCACCAATAAAGTTGGGTGTTCATTTCATTGCTGTTGGTTGCATGTTGCCATTGTCGAATGCTGCCTGGTTTTCTATCAGCAGTAATTGCAATTCAAATGTAAGCTTATGTGCAGCATTGTGACACATTTATGAGAGATGTGACCATGTGCTACTTAAATAAAAATAATTTTGCACCAAAGAGATGGTTTATTTGTTCATGACATAGAGTACTTAAGAAATATTATAAACAGATTTATTGGTTCACATGAACTGTATAACATCCCACAACATCCCAGAAATAGCTGTAAATCAGGAAATGGGAGGGCGGGAGGAACTCAGGAAAATTACAATCGCCAACAAGGTGGTATTGAGCAAATTGTTGGAGCTGTGGGCTGAAAAGTCGGCAGATCCTGATGGACTTCATCCCAGGATCTTAAAATAAATGGTAAGTGACATAGTTGATGAGTTGGTTTTAATTTTCCAAAATTCCTGATATTTGTGGAAGCTTCCATTAGATTGGACAATAGCAGGAAATGACAGGCCAGTTAGCTTAACATCTGTCATAGGGAAAATGTAAGAACCTGTTACTGAAGACATTATAACAGAGCATTTCAAAAAATTCAAGGCAATCAGGCAGAGTCAACATGGTTTTGTGAAAGGGAAATCATGTTTAACCAATTTATTGGAGTTTTTTGAAGATGCCGCATGTGCTGTGGATAAAGGGGAACCAGTAGATGTACTGTACTTAGATTTTCAAAAAACATTTGATAAGATGCAACATCAAAGGCTATTGCAGGAAATAAAAGCTCATGGTGCAGAGGGTAACATATTGTCATGAGAAGAAGATTGGCTAACTAACCGGAATCAGAGTAGGTATTAATGGGTCATTTTCTCATTGGCAAGATGTAATGAGTAGTGTTCCACTGGAATCAGTGCTGAGGCCTCAGCTTTTTACAATTTATTTAAATGACTTGGATGAAATTATAGTTGATAAATTTGCTGATAATACAAAATTGGACCAGAAAGTAAATTGTGCAGAGGACATAAGAAGACTACAAAAGGATATCAATAGGTTAAGTAGGCAGGGATCTGGAAAATGGAGTATAATGTGGGAAAATGTAAAATTGTCCATTTTTATAGGAAGAATAAAAAGCATATGATCTAAATGGTGAGAGATTGCAGAGCTCTGAGATGCAGAGGGATCTGGAAGCCCTAGTGCATGAATAATAAAAGGTTAGTATGCAAGTAATTAAGAAAGCTCATAGAATGCTATTGTTTATTGCAAGAGGAATTGAATACAAAAGTAGGAAGGTTATTCTTTAGTTACACAGGGCATTAGTGAGACCACATCTGGAGAACTGTGTACATATTGTCTCCTTATTTAAGGAAGGATGTAAATAAATTGCAAGAAGTTCAGAGAAGGTTTACTAGACTAATATCTGGAATGGGTGAGTTGTCTTATGACGAAAGGTTGGACAAGCTAGACTTGCATCTGCTGCCTGGTGGTACAGTGGTTAGCACTGCTGCCTCACAGCACCAGGGACCCAGGTTCAATTCCGGTCTTGAATGACTGTCTGAGTGGAGTTTGCACATTCTCCCCATGTCTGCGTGGGTTTCCTCCCACAGTCCAAAGATGTGCAGGTTAGGTGGATTGGCCATGCTAAATTGCCCCTTAGTGTTTAAAGATGTAGGTGGATTAGCCATGATAAATGTATGGGGTTACAGGGATAGGACAGAGGGAAAGGCCTTAATGGGATGCTCTTGTGGAGACTCATTGGGCTGGATGGCCTCTTTCTGCACTGTAGGGATTCTATTGAGTTTAGAAGAGCAAGAGGAGACTTAGTTGAAGCATATAGGATCCTGGGGAGTCTTGACGCGGTGAAAGTGGAAAGGATGTTTCCTCTTGTGGGAAAATCAAGAATTGGGGCCATTGTTCAATAATAAGAGGGCGCTCATTTAAGACAGAGATGAAGACAATTTTGTTCTCTCAGAAGACAGTGAGTCTTTGTAACTCTCTTCCTCAAAAGGCAGTGGAAGCAGAGTCTTTGAATATGTTTAAGGCAGAGCTAGATAGATTCTGGATTAGCGACGGGGTGATAGGTCATCGGGGAATATGGAATTGAGATTTCAGTCAGATCAGCCACGATGTTATTGAATGGTGGAGCAGGCTCAAGGGGCCGAATGGCCTACTCTCGCTCCTAACTCGTATGTTTGTATAAACTGAATTCCATTTTTATTGTGTGAGAATGCTGGATCATATTAAAGATTTTTGATAGCCAATTTGCACAATTCTCTTCAGTTTTTACATAAAACTGTAAATCTATGGCCACGATGGTAAGTTGCAGGATTTCCAGTTTCAAAGCTGAGCTCTCTTGTTAATTGATGATGTTAGTTTCCACAGACAGAGGAATAAAACTTGATGTCTGTGGGAACAGATTGTTGTCCCAATGGATCTTCACCAACAATGGATACAGAATTCAAAGGCAATTGCTACACTCACTCTTTTATAAACGTGTACAGGTTTTAAATGTTTGAGATGATTGCCTACATTGTGCTGTCATTTGTCATTTCCTTTTCATGGAATTAATTCTACCAATGGATTGATATGTTCACCATGACCCTGTCACCCCTGCTGCAAAAAGCCACAACTTTGAATTCCAGAAGTGACAACACATTTTCTCACAAGGAGAAGCAACCCCCCTCAAAAAAAATTATATAGAGCCTGACATCAGTGAAGGGTTTTCCATGAATATTGCATCGTCAAAGAAATTAAATGCAATGATGGTGCTATTTTTAATTCTCAGATCATATGCTACTGTGATGTGGCTTTTGGGTGTTTTTGGGAACTTCAGTGACCTGCTCATGTAATTTCAGCTTTGTCCTATAGGAGGCAGACAACACCATCCAAAATCCAAGTCAATTTCAGTTGGGGCAGAATTCTAATTAATTCATTTCCCTTAACGTGGAAAATTGGTAGCATATTCAGAGTGTTTAATCAGTCATTGGTGTAATTCAGAACTGAAGAGTAATGAACAAATGCAGTGGCAATATATGCAGTGAAGGCAAGGGATATGGGGGGAAGAAGGGATCAGGATATTGAATTTGATGATCAGCCATGATCAAAATGAATGGTGAAGCGGTCTCGAAGGACCTAATGGCCTACTCCTGCTTCTAGTTTCTAATCTGCTGGCATTGCTTTCCTGTCTGACATGGTCCATCTTTGCAACTTCAAATGAGGCCTATGGTACCTATTTAAATTACTTTTCAAATATTCATTCACTTACTGTTAGAGAGTCTGCCTCCAGCCCTGATCTGAAAAGGCTTTTTATGTCCTAAGAATCTTTAGTGTAAAAAAAATTTCTCCTTGCCTCCCACCTGACTCTTTGGTTGATCTCTAACTAATGCCCTTTAGTTACAGTCTCACCAGCCAATCTCATTTTGCAGATCTCTAACCCATCTCTGGAACAGATGAGCTGCTGTCAACTGCTTTGTCAGTTTGGGCTCCTGTTTGCCATCAGTACAAGGCAGTCTGAGTTCCTCCTCACCACCTCATACCAAAGAGGGGTTAAAGATGACTCAACCCCTGTGACAACTGCCTCACATGATTGTGTCCTAGCACATTAAGAGCCTCACAAATAATTTGCCACAGTTTTGGGCTGGTAATTGTGTAAAACGCCTCTGACTGTGTGCTTAATCCTAACTGCGTGTAACCTTATTGAAGCAGCAGCATACAGCATGACTGATGTAAATAGTTTGAAAAAAACTACTTCCTTGTAGTGAAAATATTGCAATACATAGAAACAGACGTAGAAACACAGACAAAATAGAAGCATGGGGAGGCCATTTGGCCCTTTGAGCCTGCTCCACCATTAATTTTGATCATGGCTAACCATCAAATCTAGTATCCTGATCCAAGTTCCGCACACATGAGGACAGCCTCATCCGGGGTCTTGGGTTCATGTCACACTATCTGTAACCCCCGTGACTTGCCTGGACTTGCAAAATCTCACTAACTGTCCTGTCTGGAGACAATACACACCTCTTTAACCTGTGCTTAACCCTCTCTCCACTCACATTGTCTGTACCTTTAAGACTTGATTACCTGTAAAGACTCGCATTCCAACCATTATTTTGTAAATTGAGTTTGTGTCTTTGTATGCCCTGTCTGTGAACTGAAATCCCACTCACCTGACGAAGGGGCAGCGCTCTGAAAGCTATTGGCTTTTGCTACCAAATAAACCTGTTGGACTTTAACCTGGTGTTGTGAGACTTCTTACTGTGTTCACCCCAGTCCAACGCCGGCATCTCCACATCAGAATCCAGCCAGCATTCTGAGTGAGGGGTGGAGCTGTTCCACACTGATGGGTGGTGTTTTTCACAGTGACACATGTAGTGCAATGCTGCTGTTGAGTTTAGTTCATTGTGTGTGTGTGAGAGAGTGAGTGAGTACAAGGCGGGCACAGACAGGCAGACAGTCCGCAGCCTTTGCAAACCGCGCCCGTCTTCTAGGAAGCATCATTGTCTTTTCCCCATAGCCGTTCATGTTAAACTTTATCAAGGGCACTCATTCAGCCCTCCCCCCTCACCCTGGAGCCAGAGGAAGCTTTACAACTGGAGTTTTTGGGGTGATGCTGAATCTAAAGAAGTGTCGCTCTCTCTTTTCGTGTTGATTTATTAGTCCCGGTCACTTTCAGCTCCGATTGGGTAAGAACCAAGTCCTTGTTTGTTATCTGGTAGAAGTCGGCGTGGCTGCTGTTGTTACTGGCAATAACTGGCTGTGGAATGATATAAACCACTGCACTTTCTGGTCCCCCAAAAGCAGGAAGTTTCTGTTCGTGTTGAAAGGCAGATGTGAGGAGCTTTAACCAGCTCCTGCTCTGATATAACCACAGCTGATGCTGAGTTTGGGGAACAGAGATGACCCCCTCCCCGCAGACTGCTGGCCACTTCTCCCAAACAGACTCTACGCAACAGCCTGGCTAATCACACATTGGCTGTCTTTAATCTAGGTTTACTTCTGGCCCTTGCGACATTTTTTTTTACAGGGATCAAGATAAAAATGCAGTTTGATGCGATTCATTTGAGTTGACCTCTTTGGACTGAAGGGATTGTGAGGCAGGATGGGCTGGTGGGAATGGGTGAGGATGGGCTGATCTCTCAGAGGGAGAGGCAGTTGCTGAACAAATAATTCTTCATCAGATGGGCTGGCTCCTTTTTCTGACGGCAAATGCTGTAATGGGGACTTGAATTGCCAACCTGGGAAGTTATAGCCATTGTTAGACCCACCCTCCCCCTGCCCATAGGATTCTCTGTGGGAAAATCCACCCAATCTGTTGCTGCGTTTATTTATTATTGTCACAAGTAGGCTTACATTAACACTGCAATGAAGTTACTGTGAAAATCCCTGATGCACTATCAATTACGATGCGAGGACTCCAGCGAGTGAGTGAAATAACAGGCTTTTATTCGCAAAGAACTGGAGCACACCCTTGTAGCTAACCTGGCCCAGACTGAGGCAAGGAGGAGGAACCATCACCTTTATACCTCGCTCAGGTGGAAAGGGAGGAGTCTCAGGTGGAAAGGGAGGAGTCTCGGGCCAGGTGCAGCATGGGTGTGTCCAGGCATACACATGTAGTTACAGTGGGTACCACATTCGTCCCCTCTTTAAAAAAAGTGTCCGGCGGGGGTGGGTGGAACAGTATATACAGAGGCATGAAGATTTATATATACAAGAGTCACGAAACTGAAGTAAGGCGTCGTCCCCTCACAGGTTCAGCCTGTCGGGTGGTTTGATCAGTCGCTGTGACCGCCGCAGTACCAGTTGAGGTTTTGTTTCCGATGGGAGGGTGGAACCGCTTGAGTCCGTCGTCGTCCCTTCTAGTCAGGTCCTGTGTGGTGACTCCGGGGGCTCAGGTGAGCTGCATACAAGGGGCAAAGATGTAAGCAGACTTGGTGCTACCTGAACAGAGGGGTTTAGGGATGTGGGGTGGGGGTCATAGTGGGCTCCGGGGCACCCGCAGGCGCCAGGTCCCGGATAGAGACCGTGTCCTCCCACCCATTGTGGTATACCACATAGGCATATTGGGGGTTGGCATGGAGGAGCTGGACCTTTTCGACCAGGGGGTCCAACTTATGGGGTCGTACATGCCTCCGGAGCAGAACGGGGCCTGGGTACGCCAGCCACGATGGTAGTGCGATTCCCAAGGAGGACTTCCTAGGGAAAGCAAACATCCGCTCATGGGGGGTGGCATTGGTGGCCGTACACAGGAGAGACCGGATTGAATGCAGAGCATCGGGGAGGACTTCTTGCCAGCGTGTGACTGGGAGGCCTTTAGACCGTAGCGCTAGTAAAACGGCCTTCCAGACTGTCGCGTTCTCCCTCTCTACCTGCCCGCTACCCCTGGGGTTATAGCTGGTAGTCCTATTCGAGGCTATGCCCTTAGAGAGCAGGTACTGACGCAGCTCATCACTCATGAATGAGGATCCCCGGTCGCTGTGGATGTAGTTAGGGTAACCGAACAGGGTGAAGAGGCCATGCATCGTCCCTTCTGGTCTCTATCACATGTGTAATTACATGTGTTTGCCTGGACACACCCATGCTGCACCTGGCCTGAGACTCCTCCCTTTCCACCTGAGACTCCTCCCTTTCCACCTGAGCGAGGTATAAAGGTGATGGTTCCTCCTCCTTGCCTCAGTCTGGGCCAGGTTAGCTACAAGGGTGTGCTCCAGTTCTTTGCGAATAAAAGCCTGTTATTTCACTCACTCGCTGGAGTCCTCGCATCGTAATTGATAGTGCATCAATTTTATTCGCAATTTTATCCCTTTATACCTCGCTCAGGTGGAAAGGGAGGAGTCTCAGGTGGAAAGAGAGGAGTCTCGGGCCAGGTGTAGCATGGGTGTGTCCAGGCATACACATGTAATTACAGTGGGTCACCACAATCCCCTAGTTGCCACACTCCGGCACTTGTTCGGGTACACTGAGGGAGAATTTAGTATGGCCAATCCACCTAACTAGCACGTCTTTCAGACTGTGGGAGGAAACCAGAGCACCCAGAGGAAACTAAGCAGACACGGGAGAATGTGCAGACTCTGCACAGACAGTGACCCAAGCCGGGAATCGAACCTTGGCACTGTGAGGCAGCAGTGCTAATGACTGTGCCACCGTGTCGCTCATGCCCCATGTTACTGGATGAATGAGTTTGTCCTGCCCAATGTCCCACCTCCCACTCTCATGAAGACATTGGGGTGAATTTTCCTTTCCCGCCCGCCATGGGAATCATCGCGGGAAAGGCGTGGACCATGGAAAGGTTGTTGAACTCGGGTGGGATTTTCCGGTTTTGGGGCGAGCATGGCCGGAAATCCCCCCCCCCACCCCCCCCTCCCATTGTCTAGCCTTATAGTTGGACAGTTGCTGGCTATCATTTTTATATGTTGACATTCACTATGTATTGCCAGAGAGCGAGCAACTATTCCATCACTGGAGGCATCACCCAGCCCTGCTAGTGGATGTGGGGGAACTGGCTTTTCTTTAACAGTAACAGAAATCCATAGGGGCGTTGCTTCTTGACTACTTGCTGAGGACTGTCTACAATGGTGTGTGTAGTCTTGGCTGTTGTGAAGATGATCATTTTCAGTTCCCATTGGGCTTGACCTGAACATGGGTCACTCCTATTAGCCCAGAAAGGAAGAAAATAGAAATGAAACTAATTTGTAAACTACTTGGAAGCGCAAGTTACAATATCATGAGTCTTGACAATATTCCATCACTAATTCCATTCTTGGAATACATTTTACAGTGACTGTTATTTGGGGTGTGATAACAGGGCATTTAGCAAATCCCAACCCAATTAAGCGCAGCACATCAATCCGGATTTATGAAAAGGAATTCATGTTTGATAATCTGGTAGAGTTTCTTCAGGATGTAACAACTAGATTGGATATGGGGGAGTGAGTGGATATAATGTATCTGGATTTTCAGAAAGCATTCTGTAAGGTGCTGCACAAGAGATTATTGCACATAATTAAGGCTCTGGGGATGGGAGTAATATTTAAACTTGGGTTGAAGATTGGTTAATGGACAGAGAACAGAGAGTGAGAATCATCGGGTCATTTTTGGGTTTTCAGGTTGTGAACAGGGGGGCAGTGCAAGGATCAGTCCTTGGACCTCAGCTATTTACAATCTATATCAGTGACTTAATGAGGGGACCAAGTGCATTGTAACCAGGTTTGCTGATGATACAAAGTTTGGTGAGAGTGCAGACAGTAAGAGGGATGCAGAGTGGCTGCAAAAGGATATTAACATGTTGATTGAGTGGGCAAGAACATGGCAGGTGGAGGATAATATGGCAAAGTGTAAAGTTGGGTCGGAATAAAACTGCCGATTTTTTAAAATGGTGGGAGACTGGGAGATGTTGAGATCCACGGGGACCTGAGTGTTTTTGTGAATAAATCACAGAAAGTTAACATTAAGGTACAGCAAGCAATTTGAAAGGCAAATGGTATGCTTGTCTTTATCATATAATGATGTGGAGATGCCGGCGTTGGACTGGGGTAAACACAGTCAGAAGTCTCACAACACCAGGTTAAAGTCCAACAGGTTTATTTGGTAGCGCGAGCTTTTGGAGCACTGCTCCTTCCTCAGGTGAGTGAAATTATATAAGATTGGCATATAAGAGTAAAAGAAATCTGACTGCAGTTATACAGAGCATTGATGAGACAACGCTTGGAATATTGTGTGCAGTTTGTCTTCTCATTTAAGAAAGGACATACTTGTTCGTGGGGAATTGCAATGAATGTTTAGTGGATTGATTCTTAGAATGAAGGGATTGTCCTTTAAGGAGAGATTGAGTAGATAGGCCCATTTTCACTAGATATAGAAGAATGTGGGGTAATCTCATTCAAATGTATCAGATTCTTAAGGGGCTCGCGAAGGCAGATGCTTGGAGGATGATTTCTCCAGCCAGGGAGTCTAGAATAAGTAATCATGTTTAGTTGTTTTATTATTAAAAGACTAAATGAGGAGAAATTGGTTCACCTGGTGTAACATTCTGGAATTCACCTCAGAGTGGTGTGGATTTTCAGTCATTGAGTATATTCAAGGCAGAGCTTGATAGATTTTAGAATAAAAAGGGAATCACGGGATTGTGGGGATTGTGCAGAATGGTATTTAGACAGAAGGTCAGCCATGATGATATTGAATGGTGCGGCAGCTCAAAGGACCAAATGGCCAACTCAGTCTCCTATTTTCTAAGTTCCTTTCATCATTCTTCTAAATATTACCATGTAATAGATCCCGGTTTAGGCCATCCTCATGTAATCCGGGATCTTGGGTTCATGTCACACTATCGGTAAGCCCCACAGCTTGCCTCCTGGACTTGCAGAATCTCACTGGCTGTCCTGTCTGGAGACAATACACATTTCTTTAACCTGTGCCTAATGCTCCCTCCACTCACATTGTCTGTACCTTTAAGACCTGATCAGTTGTAAAGATTCGCATTCTAATCAGTATTCTGTAACTTGATTTTGTGTCTCTGTATGCCCTATTTGAGAGCAGATATCCACTCCATCTGACGAAGGAGCAGCGCTCCGGAAGCTAATGGCATTTGCTACCAAATAAACCTGTTGGGCTTTAACCTGGTGTTGTTAAAACTCTTACTGTGTTACAGTGAGAACCAGGAACAGTGAAAAACTGAAACAAAACTGTTTAAAACGTCACATGGTATCAGTGGGAGGTAACTCCAAAAGCCTGTTATGATGCCAGAAAACTACTGAACCACCTCTTTATCGTATTTTCATGATTAAAGATTAACAAAAAACTCACATCAACAATTTCAGACCGTGATCTCTTCCCCCATTTTGTTTTCTTTCTTTTTGCCGGTTTTGGTTTTAATCTTGTTCTCTTGTTTTTGCTTTCAGATGGCAGCTGTTCATCATTTTGTCACTCACACCTCCTCAAGGCACATCCTTCATTTCTTTACATATCCCTTTGGCCCTTCACTACCAACATTTTCAGCCATTCAGCCACTCCTGTCTTTCACCCAGTCGCAGACCGTCCCTTTCATTCTTTTTCCCAGCTTCCGCTGCCCCTGCCTTCCACTTGTGTAAAACCTATGACATCTCTAATCTTTTCCAGTCTGGTGAAAGGCTGCACACCTGAAACATTAACTCCATTACTCCCTCCACAGATGCTGCCTGACCTGTTGAGTACTTCCAGCATTTTCTGATTCTGTTTAAGATTTTCAGTGTCTGCAATATTTTGCTTTAATATCGTTAATATTTGCATTAGTTTTAATTGAGACGGCAAGACAGAATTACATTTACATTATCCGGCTCCAAGTATTATCCTTGCCCCAGAGGGAGCAAAATGCTTGTTTAGGTGCAGAAGGAAAGAGCTCCCTTTAAACCATTTAAAAATGTCAGTGTTTTTGGAGTGCGGTCATTGGAGAATCTTGGCTTGTGAAACACAAAATTGAGGTGAGGTGCAGTTCGAAAGTGTTTGTGTTTAATAGACTGCTTCGCACTTTGTAAACCAAGTTTGGAACCACATTAGGGTTACACTCCATGTGGTGCATGCTGCAGGAAATCTCAATTTGAGGCTGTCAGGCCATGGCTCCAGATTTAGGTGATTATTTCAGAGTTGGTGCAAACCCAAAATTATTTTGTTCCAAGACTGGGCTTATAGTGTGAATCCACAATGATTTTATGATTAAATGTTAATAGGTGAGCAAGGATTGAATGATTTTTAAAATCCAGAAACAGAGCGGTTAATGAGGAGGCAGCAGAAGTACAGTTCCAATTAACAATATTAGTGCTTGAATGCAACAGTGAACCTATTTACATGGGGACATCTTTCCATGATGCAGATGGCATCTCATCTTGTAATGATTTGTGGCAGAATGATTGGGATTAGCAAAGCATCAAAAGTGCCTGCTAGTCCAGAAAGGCAGAGGTTTCAGCATCCCTGTCACCTGGTACAGTAGAGTGTGTAAAATGTTTGATATTCATTAACTCTGCACACACT
Source organism: Mustelus asterias (assembly GCF_964213995.1). NCBI lineage: Eukaryota > Metazoa > Chordata > Chondrichthyes > Carcharhiniformes > Triakidae > Mustelus > Mustelus asterias. Next base: position 2,642,455 of record NC_135806.1, read on the forward strand.
AGGTACAGATCACAGCCTCACTGAGCACAGTTTACCCCATTGCTATTGAGTAAAAAGCAGGACTCAATCTTCCTCTGAAAAGACAACACCGATTAGAAATCAGGTAGCTTACATGAGTAGAATCAATCCCCAATTCTCCTCCATGATGATATCATAGGAATATGAACTCAGGAGCATGAGTAGGCCATTCAGCCCTTCAAGACTGATCTACCATTCAATAGGGTGATGGCTGATCTGGTTGTGGTCTCAACTCCACTTTTCTGTCTTGTCTCCCATAATCCTCGACTCCCTTGTCTATCCAAAATCTAACTCAACCTTATATAAATTTAGTGACCCAGCCTCCACTGCTCTCTGGGTTTAAAGTTTATTTATCAGTGTCACAAGTAGGCTTACATTAACACTGCAATGAAGTTACTGTGAAAATCCCTTAGTCGCCACACTCTGGCACCTGTTTGGGTACACTGAGGGAGAAATTAGCACGGCCAATCTACTTAACTGTGGGAGAAAACTGGAGCACCCGGAGGAAACCCACGCAGACGCAGGGAGAACGTGCAGACTCTGCACAGACAGTGACCCAAGCCGGGAATCGAACCCAGGTCCCTGGAGCTGTGAAGCAGCAGTGCTAACCACTGTGCCACCATGCCACCCAGGAGAGAATGCCACAGACTTATGCTCCTCTGAGAGAAACAAATTCTCCTAATCTCCATCTTAAATGGGAGGCCTCTTATTCTGAAGTGATGTGCTCTCGTTTCCCCCACAAGGGGAAACATCCAGTATTCATCCTATCAATTCCCTTCAGGATCTTATATGTTTAAATAAGATCAACTCTCATTCTTAAACTCCAATGAGTATAGGCCTGATCTGTTCAACCTTTCTACCGAAGATAAGCTCTTCATCCCAGGAATGAGTCGAGTGAATCCTCACTGAACTGCTTCTAACATAATTTTATGTTTTTCATATAAGGAGGCCAAAGCTGTACACAGTATCCCAGATGTCCTCCCACCAATGCCCTGTGCAACTGCAATAAAACTTACCTACTTTTATATTCCATCCCCCTTGCAATAAACCCCAACATTCTAATTGTCATCCTAACCACTTCCTCTACCTGCATGCCAATATTTTAGGATTCGTATAGCAAGACATCCAGATCCCTCTGTACCTGAGAGTTCTGCAGTCTCTCTCCATTTCAATGCTATGCTGCTTTTCTATTCTTCCTGCCAGAGTGTACAAGGTTCACATTTTCCCACATAATACTCAATTTGTCAATTTTTTTGCCCACTCACCTAACCTGTCTCTACCCCCTCTTGGCAACTTATTTTTCTACCTATCTTGGTGTCATCAGTAAACTTAACTACCATAAATTCCATCTCTTCATTCAAGTCATTGATATAACTGTAAATAGTTGAGGCCCCAGCACTGATCCATGTGGCACTCCACTCGTTACATCTTGCCAACCCGAAAAAGATCCATTTACCCCTACTCTCTGTTTCCTGTCAGTTAATCAATCCTTTATCCATGCTAATATGTTACCCCCTACACAATGTGCCCCTATATCATGTGTTCTTGTTTTGTGTAGTAATCTTTGATGTGGCACCCTATCAAATGACTTTTGGAAATCCAAGTACACCACATCTACAGGTTCCCCTTTTATCTTCTTCCCTCAATGAAGACAGCCGTCAGCTTCCACTTACTGAACAATAGCAAGGAGAGAAACACCTCCCCAACCAAACAAGCAATGAGGCCACAATAAAGGTGTGAAAGGTTATCAGTTGGTAGGAATGTGGAGTTGAAGTTACAAGTAGATCAGCCATGATCTCATTGAACGGCGGCAGAACAGGCTTGAAGGGCAAGTGGCCTGCTCCTGCTCCTAATTTGTATTGTATGTACATATAAACTTGCTACTGCCCTCCATCCCCTTTTCTCCCAGCCACTGCGCTCAAATTACAGAACTGCCACCACCAAGCGAAAACGAGAATATAAACAAACCACATCCCAGAGTCCTGAAACTCCCCATTGTCTCAAAAACTACAAATCTTTCCCCCTTCCCAACCTGCTGAGCATCACGTTGTTCCTCACTCAGCCCCTTAGCCAGAGGCACCCTGGGGATCTCAGCATTCTGTACCCCGCCCCCACATTGAAAACCTAAACTCTGTAACGTTTCTCACTGGCCATATGAGAGGCACAAATACTTCTGCCCCTGAGGTCTGGAGTAGCGGTGCTCATGGCGGAGGTAGGGGTTTGAGAAAATGTTCCATGAACTCTTGGGTTAGAGGAGGGATGACAGTGAGGTAATTATTTTCTTTTGGGTTACATTATTAGATTGAGAAAGGATTAGGAAATGGACAAATTGTGTTCAGAGAAATTGGGGCTCCACCAACATAGAAACATGGAAATGTAGAAGATAGGAGCAGGAGGAGGCCATTCGGCCCTTCGAGCCTGCTCCGCCATTCATCACCATCATGGTTGATCATCCAACTCAATGGCCTAATCCTGCTTTTTCCTCATAACCTTTGATCCGATTTGCCCCAAATGCTATATCAACAGTGAGTTTGCACCCCAAATCCGGGTGCTTTCTCAAGATTTTGGGGAAGAGAAAGTAGGAGATTTGACAGCATCTGAACTGTGATTGTGCTTTTTCACATTTATTTTTTCTTCAGATGATTAGGCTTTAAGAAGCATGGTATGTAATTTGGACCTTGAGAAGTCAGAAGCAGCAGGTGTGTAGCCTTTTGGAGAGGTTATTAATCATCCTAAAAACAGAGAAAGGAGACTGATAGTCTGTGGAATGTAGCCAGGAGCCATTGTGGATAAAGATTGTTTGATGGCTTTTGTGATATTGCTGTATTGATCTGATGAATGAGATGCGATGGTTGTGTAACTGTAGCTTAGGGCAGTGATGCTAAAACAGCATGAAGCTTCTGAAGTTATCGGGAACTAGCTGATGAGTTCCATGTCATGAAATGTGTCTTTCTTTCTTTAATGTGTAACATTAGGCACTTTTGCAACCTGAGGTGGAAGATGACGTGGCTGCCACAAAGTCATTGCCGTGCTATTTGACTGCATTTCTGGGCCAGGTTCACCTGTGGAAGGAGAATGTATGAATGCTCCTGGCCTCAAGCAAATGATAGCTGCTGGTGTGCATTAATTTTGTGATCGTAAATTAAATTCTATTGCATTGTCACGTTTGTGCTGTAATATATTCTGAGGTTTCTTTTCAAACCTTCGTTCACTTCGTTAGATTGTTAGCAATTTTATCTTTTAGCAGTGAATTATCATTGTCAAGATATTCCTGTATCTATTTATATGGAGCATATGTGGGGTTGCCAATCCTCCAGGATTTGCCTGAAGGCTCCAGGTATTGAAGCTCAATGTCTGGGCCATTGTTGTGTGTGATCCAGGTGTTAAAACTGGAGGGATACTTTTTAAAAAAATGTAATTTTCTTTGAACATTTCTCCTTACCAGATATGAAAATATTGAAAATGGGAAGAATAGACTGTTTGGCTGGTAGTCAAGCATCATCCCATTGGGAAATGAGTCCTTTTGCTTTCTAATTGGTGTGTGAAGGCAGTATGTCACAAGGATGGCTGTGTTGGTGACTAATGGATAGAGCATGGGGGCAAGTCATGTGACAAAACCTCCAGAAATACATTTGATCATAGTTGGCAGTTAAGCATAATACCCCATCTGGAGTATTGTGAGCAGTTTTGGACCCCATATCTAAGGAAGGGTGTGCTGGCTTTGGAAAAGGTCCAGAGGAGGTTCACAAGAATGATCCCTGGAATTAAGAGCTTGTCGTATGAGGAACGGTTGCGGACACTGGGTCTGTACTCGTTGGAGTTTAGAAGGATGAGAAGGGATCTTATTGAAACTTACAGGATACTGTGAGGCTTGGATAGAGTGGACGTGGAGAGGATGTTTCCACTAGTAGGAAAAACTAGAACCAGACGGCACAACCTCGGGCTAAAGGGACGATCCTTTAAAACAGAGATGAGGAGGAATTTCTTCAGCCACAGAGTGGTGAATCTGTGGAACTCTTTGCCACAGAAGGCTGTGGAGGCCACGTCATTGAGTACCTTTAAGACAGAGGTAGATAGGTTCTTGATTGATAAAGGGATCTGGAGTTATAGGGAAAAGGCAGGAGAATGGGGATGAGAAAAAAATCAGCCATGATCGAATGGCAGAGCAGACTCGATGGGCCGAGTGGCCTAATTCTGCACCTATGTCTTATGGTCTTATGGTCTTATATGGAGTGTCAGCCTTGCCTCAGTTCTGAGCACTCTCACCTCTAAGTTGCAAGATTCCAGCTTCAAGTCACACTTTTAATGACATGAACACAAAAATCAAGGCTGACACACCTGTGCAATACAGAGGGAGTGCTGCACTGTTGGAGGTGCTGTGCTTTGGACAAGATGTTAAATTGAGGTCCTATCTCTTTTTGTGGATGTGGAAGATATAATGGCCAAGTGTAGGGGGAGCTACCTCTGGTGTCCTGGCTAGTGCTGTGTGCAAACGATCTCAACACTGTGTGAAAATTGGCTGCTGTGTCTCGAACATTACCAAGAGTGGCTGCACTTCAGAAGTAGTTCATTGGCTGTGAAGTGCTTTGGGATGTCTGGTGGTTGTGGAATGTGATGGATAAATTCAAGTCTTTCTTGCTTTTTATCATGTCAGTTTGAAGCGAGTGGTTAAGACCAATAGGTCCATGCAGTCTGTTCCACACAGTTGTGGTGCCTCACACATCACAATGCAAACACTCATCCTCATCATCTGCTCGCTACCATGGAAACTCCAAGGAGGGGACAAATAAATTAGCTGTTAAAAATCCAGGCCAATCCAGGGGGAAGAAACTTAGAAATTCCTCTTCAATCCCCTTAGGCAATCAAGACTAGTCCAGGAAACCATCCTGACTGTGAATTCCCGACAGAGTGGATCTCAGCCCTAGCCAACTGTTGCTGGAAAGAATCCAGTGAATCGACATCCGTTGCATAAGCTGGCCGCCTCTTCCAGAGAGCCATCCTTCTCTGAGAAGCAAAGATCCATCTAATAGCCAACCTCCTTCTGCTCCTGCATAACATTAACATGTGACTCCTGGTCCTTTCTAATGTATTTCGTTGACATAATTGGACTACACAAAGACAATCCAATGGCTGCAAAATGAAGTGTATCAGCTGCACTGTTGGGCTGGCTATCTTTTGGATGAGAATTAAATCGAGGCCTGGTCTGGTTGATCTCTGAGACCTTGTAGTGTTATTTTGAAGAGCAGGGGAGTTTATCTCCAGTGACCTGAAGCAAGTATTTATTTCTCAATCAACATCACTCAGACAAATAAGGAGAGGTTGTGGTGTAGTGGGCTAGTAACCCAGAGAGCCAGGGTAAAGCTCTGGGGACCCAGGTTGAATCCCACCATGGTAGATGGCGGAATTCGAGTTCAATAAAAATCAGCAATTAAAAGTCTAATGAAGACCATGAAACCATTGTCGATTGTTGTAAAAACCCATCTCGTTCACTATTGTCCTTTAGGGAGGGAAATCTGTCGTCCTTACCTGGTCTGGCCTACATGTGACTCCAGAGCCACAGCAATATGGTTGACTTTTAAATGCTCTCGGAAATACAGTCAGTTCAAGAGTAATTAGGGATGGGCAATAAATGCTGGTCCAGTCTGTAACGCCCAATCCCATCAACGATAAAGGAATGATCTGGTCGTTATCACATTGCTATTCGTGTATTGAGAAAACAGTCAGATCATTGGGACCATGATCTATAAATGCTGTCACCAGGGTGAGACATAGCAAATACAAACACTTATAATCACGGCATTATATAATGGAACCTGCAGTTTGATTTAAAAAACCAAATCCTTGTTTGGCCATTGGCAGTTCAACACATTTTTCTCTTACCGTTTTTGATTTGACCAATTTACTAATAGATGTGGAATTCAGAGGATGATGTCCATCGAAAGCTGTAATTAGCACTGTGCCAATCATCAAATTAGAGCAATGACATTGAGTGGATTTCAGTAATTCATTTCAAAATGCATTGCAAACTGACTGTGGGAAAATCTAATGGAAAATTTCTCATTTGAATGCAATACCCGTCTCACCTGTGATAGGAAACATTAGCTGCTAAAAGAGTCGGTGATAACATAATGGGAGCTTTTATTATTTAAAAAAAGGATTGAGCTTGAAAGCAGCTCGAGGCTCTGTCAATGAAATAGCTCAATGGAAATAAGTTCTTAAGGCAACAGCCATGTTAGTATTGGTAAATAAGCAAGTAAATATTAAAGTCTGTCGTTAAAATTGAAGCTATTCAGAATTTTTTGGGTACTGTATCCCAACTCATCCCGTACTAACTAACGTTGTTTCTTGTCACTCTGCACACTTTAGGATCATCCATCAATCCATTGGCAACTGGGAGCCTGATTTTCCATCTAAGATAATCTCAGTGATAATTGACGCAATGCTTTCATGTACCCAGTCCAAACAGGGCTTGCATTATACATTGCAGCTCCCTAACGTTGGGTCTCAGAACCTCTTACTCTTGGCTGTACATTTAGATGCTCTCTTCAAACAGCTCCAGTTTCTTCTCAAGTCTGCTGGAACTCCTTTTCCTCCTCCCCCATATAATGTTATACTCACTCACCCATGGCCACTAGCTGTGCTGGAGTGTTTGTGGACACTCTCTCCAACTGTACAGCACCATGGTCTGTCCTACCTGTGTAACGAAATGTCCCCACCCCTCTGCAGCATCGCACACTTCACCTTCCAATTTTATCAGGACCAGCTCCCCCACCCCACTCTATCCCCACTCCCACTCTATCCCCATCCCTACACTATCCCCACCCCCACACTATCCCCACCCCCACTCTATCCCCACCCCCACACTATCCCCACCCCCACACTATCTCCACCCCCACAGTATCCTCATCCCCACACTATCCTCATCCCCACTCTATCCCCATCCCTACACTATCCCCACCCCCACACTATCTCCACCCCCACACTATCCCCACCCCCACACTATCTCCACCCCCACACTATCCTCAGCCCTACACTATCCCCACCCCCACACTATCCCCACCCCACACTATCCCCACCCCCATTCTATCCCCACACCCACACTATCCCCATCCCCACACTATCCCCACCCCCACTCTATCCCCACCCCCACTCTATCCCCACCCCCACTCTATCCCCACCCACACACTATCCCCACGTCCACACTATTCCCATCCCCTTACTATCCCACCCCCACACTATCCCCACCCCCACACTATCTCCACCTCCACACTATCTCCACCCTCACACTATCTCCACCCTCACACTATCCCCACCCCCAAACTATCCCCACCCCCACACTATCCTCAGCCCCACACTATCCCCACCCCCAAACTATCCCCACCCCCGCACTATCCTCAGCCCCGCACTATCCCCACCCCCGCACTATCCCCACCCCCGCACTATCCCCACCCCCGCACTATCCTCAGCCCCGCACTATCCCCACCCCCGCACTATCCTCACCCCCGCACTATCCCCACCCCCGCACTATCCCCACCCCCGCACTATCCTCAGCCCCGCACTATCCTCAGCCCCGCACTATCCCCACCCCCGCACTATCCTCAGCCCCGCACTATCCCCACCCCCGCACTATCCCCACCCCCGCACTATCCTCAGCCCCGCACTATCCCCACCCCCGCACTATCCTCAGCCCCACACTATCCTCAGCCCCGCACTATCCTCAGCCCCGCACTATCCCCACCCCCGCACTATCCTCAGCCCCACACTATCCTCAGCCCCGCATTATCCCCACCCCCGCACTATCCTCAGCCCCGCACTATCCCCACCCCCACACTATCCTCAGCCCCACACTATCCTCAGCCCCACACTATCCTCACCCCCGCACTATCCTCAGCCCCACACTATCCTCAGCCCCGCACTATCCTCACCCCCGCACTATCCTCAGCCCCACACTATCCTCAGCCCCGCACTATCCTCAGCCCCACACTATCCTCAGCCCCGCACTATCCTCACCCCCGCACTACCCTCAGCCCCACACTATCCCCACACTATATCTCTAGCATCATGAAACCTTCCCCCCTCCACAGGTTCCTCTCGTGATGCTGATCTTTTCTCATATCCCCCTCAGAATAAGGGGTCTCCCAATATCAGATGCAGATGTGGGGACATTTCTTTTCTCATTATGGGATTCTCTTCCCCAGAGAGAAGTGGAGGCTGGGTCATATCCAAGTCTGAGTTAGACAGATTTTTTATTGACAAGCGAGTTGAGGGTTAGGGGGGACAGGCAGGAAAGTGGAGCTGAGACCACAATCAGATCAGCCGTGATTTTATTGAATGGCGGAACAGCTCGAGGGGCCGAATGGCCTACTCCTCCTGTTTCTTATGTCCATTGAAAAGCACGCAGGAGTCCACCTCTTTCACCCCAACTGGTGGAACTTTGGAACACCCTTTTCAAAAAGAAGAAAGAAAAGGATTTGCATTTATATAGCGCTTTGGATGACCTCAGGTCATTGCCCATCAGAACCCTTAGCTGACTGTACTGTACTTCAGCTACTGCTCCCTCTCCCACCTCCTGCCTCCTCCGCTGCCTCCCCTTTCTTCCCTTCATCTGGATTCATCTATGCACCAGCGCTCAAACCCAGCTTGACCCATTCCTGAACCCCTGTGTACAGCACCATCGGAGTAAAGCAGAATTGTCAGAGTCTAATGATAGTTGAGTAGGATTGGATTTTGGGAGTTGGGAAAAGCAGCACGTGGGTGAAATATTTTCACTTTACGCAATGGCTACTTCAGCCCTCTAGCATTCTGCACTGTTTAATATCTGCTTCTGTGCTAACAGTCAATTCGCAGCTCACACAAGTGAATGATTGATGGTATTTTCCGTGAGTAATGGCGTGATATATTTATCCAAAAAGCGGATCCAACTAAAGTTCAGCATTTAATCTGGCACATCCACTGCTTGTGAAAATATTCCATTGTGCTGGAGATGGGAAGCACGTGCCTGTCCAAGAAATGGCAGGCGCCAGTAATTTTATTCTATAAAACTATTCAAAAATGTTGAGGTAAAGTTTCTTTTTGATATTTCAGAGCGAATACTTGTGGTGGTTCACCCACTCTGGTGTCTGCCATTGCAAAGTGCCTTGTTTCATGGCCTTTGTGAGCTGTTTATTCACTTGGAGCTTTGATTATACTTTCTAAGCGATTACTAGTTAGTGGCAATAATTAGATAAATGGTCATCTTTTATATTTACCACTCTCTATTGTGTTTTGGAGATAGGTGCCTAAACAAATTTATATTAAGTGTTACCTGTAAGTTATATTTGACTTGCTTTCCATCCAACCCACAGAGAGTGCTAGCCAAAGGTTTCTTGCATTTGAGTCAATCTGTACTTATTCAGTGGGTTTTGAAAGTGTAGCAACCTGCCTGCCACACACTCGATTACTTTTAATTGTGTAGAAACTTAGGTTAGCTAAAAAAACACTACAAATACTTACACTGAATGACTGGTACTTAAGTTTTCTGTATTGCTATATTGTAACTCTCTGTTTAGAAATTACTACTTGCAATGGGTCTTGTGATTTTGCATGTAAGCCTTACAGTGAGTTTAGAAATGGATTTCTTCCCCACTCCTGATCAGAGCCACACTGACCAGACACTGAGTGGAGACTTCAGCACCTCCCTGGAGCAGAGGGAAAGGATTGTCATTCCTGCAGCCACCTGGCTTCATCTGCAGTGTGCATTGGTGGTTTGGGACCAACTGCCTATCCACCCTTCAGACAGCACAAGATTGAAGGGCAGATGCACCAAATAGATCAGGCTGATCAATTGCATTGGGAAGTCCATGATAGTAGGGGATACAGAGAGAGTGGCTGCTGCTCTTTCTAACAGTCAGAAAGAGCACAGGGGAGGCAATGGCCTAATGGTATTATCACTAGCCTATTAATGCAGAAACCCAGCTAATGGCCCGAATCCCACCATGGCAGATGGTGGAATTCGAATTCAATAAAAGATATCTGGAACTAAGAATCTACTGATGAACATGAAACCATTGTTGATTGTCGGAAAAACCCATCTGGTTCACTATTATCCTTTAGGGAAGGAAATCTGCCATCCTTACCTGGTCTGCCCACATGTGACTCCAGATCCAGAGCAATGTGGTTGACTCTCAACTGCCCTCTGAACAACGGTAACTAGGAGTGGGCAATAAATGCTGGCCAGCCAAAGATGCCCACATCCCACGAATGAATTAAAAAAACACCCTGGGTGACATAGAAAGAGATCATGTGGTGTCCGCTTTATGCTTGAGAATGCACTGATATGCTTGCATTGTGAGGTCAGTAGGGAGTCCTGCTGAGTGTGTCTTATGGACATAATGGAATCCTTCTCCAAGCAAGATGGAAGTATCTGTTTTACAAAAAATCTTAACAGAGCCAGACCAAGAATATCGAGTATCCCCGACCTCTTCCCACTAATAAATATATCCTCTGGAATATCAGCAAACAATATTATAATTTCAGAGTTTCTATTGTGACATTATAAAGAGTGAGTCTCCCACAACGTTTTACCTCCAATCCAATGAATAATACTAAGACAGTTTGTGTTCTCCTTATGAGATCAACCAAATGAGCTCCCAGTGTGCCAAAGGTCACTTGGCCTTTCCCATCTCTGGAATCTGTCAGATTCTTTTCCATCCTTTCACAATGTGAAAGAATGGAAAAGATAGCCGGAAACCTTCACCCATACTGATCCTTTCATCTTCAAACTCCGTGGCCTGGGGCTCGGCTTCTCCCTCTGCGACTGGATCCTGAACTTCCTAACCCACAGACCACAATCAGTAAGGATAGGCAACAACACCTCCTCCATGATCATCCTCAACACTGATGCCCCACAAGGCTGTGTTTGTTCTCAGCTCCCTACTGTACTCCTTATACACCTGTGACTGTGTACCAAATTCTCCTCCAACTCGATTTTCAAGTTTGCTGACGACACCACTGTAGTGGGTCGGATCTCAAGCAATGACGAGACAGAGTACAGGAAAGAGATAGAGAATCTGGTGAACTGGTGCAGCAACAATAATCTCTCCCTCAATGTCAACAAAACGAAGGAGATTGTCATCAACTTTGGGAAGCGTAGTGGAGAACATGCCCCTGTCTACATCAATGGGGATGAAGTGGAAGTGGTCGAGACTTTCAAGTTCTTAGGTGTCCAGATTACCAACAACCTAAGCTGGTCCCCCCATGCCGACACTATAGTTATGAAAGCCCACCAACGCCTCTACTTTCTTAGAAGACTAAGGAAATTTAGTATGTCCACTACAGCTCTCACCAGCTATTACAGATACACCATAGAAAGCATTCTTTCTGGTTATATCACAGCTTGGTATGGCTCCTGTTCTGTCCAAGGCCACAAGAAACTACAAAGGGTCGTGAATGTAGCCCAGTCCATCATGCAAACCAGCCTTCCATCCATTGACACTGTCGTCACTTCCCGCTATCTCAGAAAAGCAGCCAGGATAATTAATGACCCCATGCACCCTGGACATTCTCCCTTCCACTTTCTTCCGTTAGGAAAAAGATAGAAAAGTCTGTGGACATGTACCAACCAATTCAAGAACAGCTTCTTCCCTGCTGCTGTCAGACTTTTGAATGGACCTACCTCGCATTAAGTTGATTTTTCTCTACATCCTAGCTATGACTGTAACACTACATTCTGCACTCTCTCGTTTCCTTCTCTATGAATGGTATGCTTTGTCTGTATAGCGCACAAGAAACAATACTTTTCACTGTATGCCAATACATGTGACAATAATAAATCAAATCAAAATCAAACCTTTCATCCAGAATTCTTGCAACATTTCTTTTTGCCTGAGTACTGAATTTTCCATACTTTGGCAGCACTTTTATCTGGTAAGAATTAAGTGAATGCAGTGTTTGTGCCAAACCTAAACATGCACTTCCTGTAGTAAACTGTGGTTTGACTTTAACAGTTTTAGATTACATTAAGTTTTAGCAAGACTTCTGTACGCATTCTATTTTGGGATCCCTCGATAATTCCCCATGGCCTCATTCAGGGTATTTTCAAGTAATCACTGTTTACGAGGCAGTGTGGGTACCAAGAATAATAAGGTGAAAGGAAATTTCTCATAATCTTACCCAGAATGTGGGAATAGAATGTTAATGAAAGGATTGTTGTGATAACGAGGCTGCCCTATAGCAACTCGGCTCCTTGCATTGTCTGGTTTGAATTAAAAGGGACTCCGTTTGAAGTTTAAATGCAAATAATCCCTCAGGGAGGGCAAAATAAAGGATCTAATTTCAGATTTTAACAATTTACACTGAGTTTTGAAAAATGTTTGTTTAACAGTTCACTCGATATGAATTTTAGATTAACCCCAATAAACTTTAGATTAACCCATGAAAATGATATAACTAATCAAGATTTTGTTTTTAAACTCCATTGTAACATAAATGAAACACTTTACAGCCTTATTAAATTTCCTGGAGTATAAATCATAATTTTGTTTGAAGTGCAAGAAACAGAAGTTGGTATTCTTACTGGACTGTGCCAAAGATGTGGGTTTGGACTCCAGTTCTTTGCACAGTTAACAGCCAATTTCATTTATCAGACATGCTACTGAATAATTTCAAGGTGTTTCCTTGGAAGAATAGAAACACCCGAGGATGAGTTGTTCAGGGTCAAGCTTACACACTTCCTGACGGCTGCCCTACAGAACTGGGAAGACCTGCAAAGAGTTGCCCACCTATCCTGAGTACAAATGATGCCAAACTTAATTCCCTCCCTTCTGATGATTCTTGATGGTTGTGGTTCCACACTCACAAAGAAGCTGTCAGTCCTTCAGCCTAAATTTGTTCTTCATGAAAGAGTTTAGACAGCGAGTCTAGTCAGTCAGAGTTGCCTGACTATTTGAGTAAAGGGAATGTCACTGCTGGGGCAAGTTGTAGCATCCCTAATATCACTTAGGCTGAAATAGAATCATCAAATCCCTACAATGCAGAAGGAGACCACTTGGCCCATCAAGTCTGCACTGACCACAGTCCCACCCAGGCCCTAGCTCCATAACCCCAGGTATTTACCCTCCTATTTCCCCTGACACTAAAGGCAATTTAATATGGCCAATCAACTTACCCCGCACATCTTTGGATTGTGGGAGGAAACCGGAGCACCTGGAGGAAACCCACGCAGACACGGAGAGAATGTGCAAACTCCGCACAGACAGGGACCAGAGGTCGGAATTGAACCCGGGTCCCTGGCACTGTGAGGCAGCAGTGCTAACCATGCCATCATCCGGAAACCCTGCATAGATCAGTGCTTAAACCAGAAACATTCCGAGTCTTTTTCATTCAGTGCTATACCAGGATACTTTGCAATTGAACTTTCTCTTACTGGGACTGCTTTAAGAAGGGTATAGCTATGTAGAAAGGTTAAGGTTGGCAAAGACCTGTCAGAGGTCTATCTAGTGTGCATTCCCGTTGTTCTGCTGTTGTGTAAAATAATGTTCCTTTTCATGGCACTTTCCAATTTTGTCTTGGAGATATCTGAGCTGCTTGCCTCACCACCCTCCCTTGTTTAGCTGTTCTAAGAGGCAATTACCCCTGGGCAATGTTTCCTTACATCTGGATTGAATCTGCCTCTTGTTTCAATTCAGGGGAGGCAATGGTCGAGTGGTACTGTCGCTAGATTACTCCAAAAACTCAGCTAATGTTCTGGGGACCTGGGTTCAAATCCCACCACGGCATCTGGTGGAACTTAAATTCCTTTAAAAAAAAATCTGGAATTAAGAATCTACTGATGATCATGAAACCATTGTCGATTGTTGGAAAAACCCATCAGATTCACTAATGTCCCTACATGTGACTCCAGAGCCACAGTGAAGTGTTTGACTCTCAACTGCCCTCCAAAAGCAACTAGGGATGGGCAATAAATCCTGACCAGCCAGTGACCCTCCATGTCCCACAAATGAATTTTAAAAAACTAATGTTCCCTCATGTTTGGTGTCTCACATCTTCGAACATAACCCTCATTGATCTGCATTTTTAAGCTGTAGTATTTTGAATGCCTCAACTGTTTCTCTCCTGAGTCGAGAAGCCCAGATCACCGAGTCGATTCTCATATAATTTATTCACTTCTTTATCTTAATAACATTTTGAAATTTTTCTACAGCATATTTTTGTAATGTGGTTCAGTAAACTGTGCCTGACTGGTGCTCTGTAATTACAGGATAATGGTCAGCTAACTTCCTTTTAATTGCTCTCCATTCTTCCTTTGATGTGATGTGTTTGCCCACTTCCCCAATTGAACCAATTCCTCTTCTCACTTCCCCTATCTGCTACAAGGTTAATGTTGAGCTTTAGCTATTGAACCTCTCTCCCAGATCATTTGTAAAGCGTTGGAACACTAGCCCTTCAATGAGCACTGTGTGATACCATTTGTCAAACCTCTCCATCCAAAATACTTGATTCCTGTGACTAGTGGTGTGCCGCAGGGATCGGTGTTGGCCTGTGACTAGTGGTGTGCCGCAGGGATCGGTGTTGGGTCCATTGTTGTTTGTCATCTATATCAATGATCTGGATGATAATGTGGTCAATTGGATCAGCAAGTTTGCTGATGATACAAAGATTGGAGGTGTAGTGGACAATGAGGAAGGTTTTCAAAGCTTGCAGAGGGATTTGGACCAACTAGAAAAATGGGCTGAAAAATGGCAAATGGAATTTAACGCAGACAAGTGTGAGATATTGCACTTTGGAAGGACAAATCAAAGTAGAACGTACAGGGTAAATGGTAGGACTCTGAAGAGTGCAGTTGAACAGAGGGATCTGGGAATACAGGTACAGAATTCCCTAAAAGTGACGTCACAGGTGGATAGGGTCGTAAAGAGTGCCTTTGGTACATTGGCCTTTATAAATCGGAGTATCGAGTATAAAAGTTGGAGTGTTATGGTAAGGTTATATAAGGCATTGGTGAGGCCGAATTTGGAGTATTGTGTACAGTTTTGGTCACCTAGTTACAGGAAGGATGTAAATAAGATTGAAAGAGTGCAGAGAAGGTTCACAAGGATGTTGCCGGGACTTGAGAAGCTGAATTACAGAGAGAGATTGAATAGGTTGGGACTTTATTCCCTGGAGCGTAGAAGATTGAGGGGAGATTTGATAGAGGTGTATAAGATTTTGATGGGTATAGATAGAGTGAATGCAAGCAGGTTTTTTCCGCTGAGGCTAGGGGAGAAAAAAACCAGAGGGCATGGGTTAAGGGTGAAAGGAGAAAAGTTTAAAGGGAATATTAGGGGGGGCTTCTTCACGCAGAGAGTGGTGGGAGTGTGGAATGAGCTGCCAGATAAAGTGGTAAATGCAGGGTCACTTTTAACATTTAAGAAAAACTTGGACGGGTTCATGGATGAGAGGGGTGTGGAGGGATATGGTCCAAGTGCAGGTCAGTGGGACTAGGCATAAAATGGTTCGGCACAGACAAGAAGGGCCAAAAGGCCTGTTTCTGAGCTGTAATTTTCTATGGTTCTATGGTTCTAGACCCGTCCACCCAACAATTCTCCATTCTTTATTAAATATACATATCAATGATTGTGCATAAGTTTCCTTGGAGGTACCTTATGAAATGACTCATTAAATTCCACATTTATCGTATCTACATTCTCCCTTTTATCCACTTGCTTTTTTGATTTATCAACAAACTATTATATTTTACTGCTCGGGTTTTTGTGAAGGAATTGTAATCTGTTTTCTATCTCTTCAGTGCTGCATTATAAAGCTTTGTGGATGGTTACCTTAGTCATCACATTGATTATCATTATGCTGAGTTTTCAACTTTCTTAATCAACTAGAGATTGGGTAGAAGTTTCTTACTGTACTAAAACCATACTTTGTGCAGCATCATCTATCATTGGGAAGTAGCAAGAACTCACAAAGTCGCGTGAAGGTTCACCACAATGTCAGCATTGATACTATGAGGCCAAATCACTTTGAACATTTAACATAAGCGGTGCCAACAGATTTATGAATGATTACATATTCAAAGTCTCGAAAGGACTTGGTAAATGATAACTAACAAGTGGTTAAGTATCTGTGTCACTGGGGGATTAATTTTCTGGGCCTTCCCTGTATACTCGCTGGCGGGAGTCTCTGGCCTCCCCAGGGTGTGTTTCTTGTGGTGAGAGGCAGCATGCCATTGGCCAGCAGTGGGATTTCCCATTGACTCCATCGCACATCACCGGGAACTCTGCGGTGGGGAGGTGCGCTGTCAATGAATAGCCAGCAGTTTCAATGCCTCACCAGATACCCCATACTCCATAGAATCATAGAAACCCTACAGTGCAGAAAGAGGCCACCTGGCCCATCGAGTCTGCACCGACCACAATCCCACCCAGGCCCTATCACCGTAACCCCACACATTTATCCACTAATCCCTCAGGAATCACTCCTATAAATGATCCCTTGTTGTCGAAGACAGCAAGTGTGGCCTTATACGCACAATATTGCATATTGTAACTTTACTGGAAGCTTGATCAGAACATTTTTGTTCCTTTAATAATACTGTAATAATTCATCTTCCTGTGATCTCCAAGTCTTTCAATCAGCTGTATTGGACAATGCGACTCAATCTATTAAAAGTAAAAATTAAACAAAAGAAAACCACTGCGGGAGCTACCATTCGATTACAAAACTTAAGAATTTAAACTATTTTCGATACAGTCCTCACATGCGAAAATCATAAAGCAACATGGCCTGGGAATTCTGGTATGCCATTTTCACAGTGGGGTTGTGAGTGGAAAGTTGTGACAAATGCGTTCTCTCTGCTTGCAGTGTAAGGCCAAATCACTGCCGATATTGGGCTGCAGATCTTATTACAATGGATCCAGCAAGGCACAACAACCAGTTAGCGACAAGGGGTGCAAGCCTCGGCTGCTACTCAGATAAGTGGGCTTGTGGCCGGAGATGAGGTCAGGGGCCAAGGGTTTGGGTTTGGGGCAGTTGTCTGAGGATCATGTGGTCCAGGGACCAAGGGAGTTTAAATGCATGCTGCTTCCTGTCTGCCATATTAGAGGCTGGTTAGCTGGTTAGAGTCAGGAAAATGGGTGCTGTGCAAACACACGTAAAGGCCCATTTTCAATGATTCTCAATACTCTCATCAGTAAACCATGCAGCTGCAAAACAGCTGGTTTTAATCTACCACCATAGAGTCTTCAAACATGCATCTGTATAACAGCCCGTGTAGAGGAGAATAAAAACAAGATCACTGATATCAGCTGGGTTGAGATATGCCCCTCAGCTCAACCTCTTTAATCTAGGACAGAGCCAAACACAACTGAATGAAGCTGTCAATCATCTATAGGATTAAAACCAGGAAAAACTGTCCTGGCCTCTCACTCTTACAGAATCTGTTTCATTCAATGATTTCCTTCCCTTCCTGTGACCAGAGTTAGATGTTTCCAAAGTGTGGACGGATGGAGAGATTTGCTGGACAATTATCCTGGATTTCCGATAAAACAAGTGACAATTCCAAGTAATCTACAAAAGGCTGTATTCTGAAATGTTCTCCTAAACCAGAATATGTGTGACAAAAAGAATGTATGCTGATTTTACAAAAAACAGTCAAATAGGCCAGAGGCAAAATATTCCTTTTTAGTCACATTCTTGTCTGTGGTCTCATCCTGTATTCAATTCCTTCCTCTCCATTTCTCTGAAATCTGCAACAGTCCTAGAATGCTCCAGGCTCGCTGCACTCCTCCAATTCTTGCCACTTGCACATCCCTGAGTTCCTTCACTCTGCAATTAGTATGTGTGTATCTAACTACCTGGATGCTACAGTTGGGAAATCCTACACCCACCCCCCCCACCCCCCCCGCAAAACTATTCCACACCTTCCACTCCCCTCTCTCTCCTCCTTTAAGATGCCTCCAAAATGTTTTTTGGTTGCTTGGCTCAGTTTTAAATTTTGTTTCTCCTGTGGGATATTTTCTCCATGTCAGTGCTGTGATACAATTGTAAGGTGTTGCTGAAATTAAAGTTCATTGAAGTTTTGGCTGTTAATGTTTGTAGATCGGGATTCACCTATCACTCAGTAAACAGAATTACCCAGAACATGAGTGCGTGGCCTGTGCTGGATCAACAAGTTAGGTGCTTTTCCCCAGAATTGGGGAGTGCTGTCACCATGGTGAAGTTCTTACACAGTCCTCTTGTAAGGACAAAAGGTCAAGACCCCTTTCTTTACTGTTTAAAGGAGTATTGTTCCAAAGAGTGAGAAGAGGGGGTGGTTAATACTACAACCTCCAGTAGCTTAATTTATCAATAGTGACAGCTGTGTTCAGGAGCAGTCAGCTGGAAATCTCTTGTTTTATCTGTTGTTTTATTTTAATGTTTAAATTTGCAGCCTTTGATATATTGTGAAAACTTGATGCTTGTGTTGGTGGCAGGATTACAGAAGTTTCATCGGGGCCACTTCTGGCAGCAGTGGAATAGTTAACAGAACACCACTGTTTGCTTTTAGTATCTCAGGTTGTGAGTCACTTTTGAAGGCAACATCCAATAGGTAGAGACCAGCTCGTTTGATTAATCAGAAACAAGATGGATCAGTTTGTCGATGCATTTCCTCACCAACAATTCAAGAGTAGCACTGACAGATGGTTGAGAGTCCACTGCTTTCCATCACATCTTGGGAAAGGGAATAACACCAGAAAGGTGCCAGGAAAAGGAGTATAAGAAACAGGAAGCTATGAACTAGCACTTAGTGCATTCCTGCATGGAATGCCTTAAATCTTATAAAGTCTTTGGCTTTAGCAGTCATTGCTGAAGTCTTATGGAATGGAATATTACCGTGATCCCTGCTTGGTTTAGCTCCCGTTTACCAGCTGGTATTAATCAATCAAAATTGTGTCTTTTTTATTGTTAGCATTTTCTTGAGGATTTGAAATTAGACTTCAAGGAGTAGATTAAATCAAATTTACTTGTTCCTGAGTAGGAACACAATATATGGTGTTGCCTAGCCCCTTTCTTTAACAAGTGCTTAAATAAGGTGCAATCCTTGAAAGCATTAGACCATTGTTTTTAGCTAAAATTGACCTTAATCAGTGAGGGGTGGGGTGCACGGGGAATATTAAAGCAAAATGTGAGTCTTACCAACCCCCTGACATTCTCCCAACAATAAAATTCACAAATGTACAGAATTGCCGAGTGAATTCAGTGAAGCTCAGACACTTTGTTGACATATTGCAAACTATAGGCTTTATTAAATTATACTTCAGATACATAAGCAGGAATCTTATTTGGTACCATGCATTGCAACTCCATTTTGACAGAGCTAAAGGGCTGGGTTTTTCAGTGGGCATGAGGACTATGGACGATATTTAATCCAGCAACAGGGGTCTCACTTGCAGTCTGGAGAACTGCCTGAGACCCATGTCGTCTCCCCTGGAGAACGCCTGCTGTATTTAGCATCAAACAGGCACTAAAGTGGCCAGTGTCGGGCCTTCCTTGGGATTAAGGACACCAGAAGTGAAAACACTTGCCCCCACAAAAGTTGCCGGCCAATCAGAGGCTAGGCTCTCCACCCAGAAACAGTGAAACTGCCAGTAAAGGACCCAGCAAAGGACCAGGCTTAGTGAGGGGCCACAGGTGAGTGAGGGCAGAATGGGGGTCGCAAGAAAGGAGGAGGGGCTGGAAACAAGGTCGGGTTGGGCCCCTCTTCCCGATGTCAACTGCCTGACAATGAGGAACCCTGTGGGAGCCCAGAAGTAAACACAACAAGCACTCACTGCCTACTTAAGAGTATCAAGTGGGGTGTAAGGTCTGCCCATGAGTCTTCCCGCCACAGACTTAATCGGGGCAGAAGCAGGAAAGGGGTGAGGTCTCCACCCAGCTCTCTCCCCGCACTGATTAAATGCCCCCCATCTCCAAACTCACCTTGGGGGGGTGGGCATTAAATACCTTCTCCTATGTGAGTCTCAATATGGATGATGCCTGAATCCTGGGCACCGCCACGATTTCCTGCGAAGTAGCCAATTAACAGGCTGCCTGCAGGAATCCCGTCCAACTAGTGATAGTCTTTAAAGTTTATTTATTAGTGTCACAAATAGGTTTACATTAACACTGCAATGAAGTTACTGTGAAAATCCCCTAGTCGCCACACTCCGGCACCTGTTCAGGTACACTGAGGGAGAATTTAGCATGGCCAATGCACCTAACCAGATTGTGGGAGGAAACCAGAGCGCCCGGAGGAACACCTCGCAGACACGGGGATAACGTGCAGACTCTGCACAGACAGTGACCCACGCCAGGAATCGAACTCGGGTCCCTGGCGCTGTGAGGCAGCAGTGCTAACCACTGTGATAGCAGGGGGGCTGCACAGGCAGGAGGGCCAATCAGAGTGTCCGGGGCTTTGTTTGAGGGAGGTGGGCTGTGCCGATGTAGCGGGGACACTGAGAGGGTGTTTCATGGTGGAAGATTTCAATAAAAGATTAAAATAAGAGTGGGAGCAGCTGCCAGACTATCATTGCAGAGGGGAATACCTTCCACAGGATGATCTGCAACCATAACTGTGGCCCAATGATCACCATGCCTTTGGGTAGGGATTTAAAGATGAGAACATAATAACATATAAGAACATAAGAAATAGGAGCAGGAGTAGGCCATCCAGCCCCTCGAGCCTGCCCTGCCATTCAATAAGATCATGGCTGATCTGAAGTGGATCAGTTCCACTTACCCACCTGATCCCTATAACCCCTAATTCCCTTACCGATCAGGAATCCATCTATCCGTGATTTAAACATATTCAACGAGGTAGCCTCCACCACTTCAGTGGGCAGAGAATTCCAGAGATTCACCACCCTCTGAGAGAAGAAGTTCCTCCTCAACTCTGTCCTAAACTGACCCCCCTTTATTTTGAGGCTGTGCCCTCTAGTTCTAGTTTCCTTTCTAAGTGGAAAGAATCTCTCCATCTCTACCCTATCCAGCCCCTTCATTATCTTATAGGTCTCTATAAGATCCCCCCTCAGCCTTCTAAATTCCAACGAATACAAACCCAATCTGCTCAGTCTCTCCTCATAATCAACACCCCTCATCTCTGGTATCAACCTGGTGAACCTTCTCTGCACTCCCTCCAAGGCCAATATATCCTTCTGCAAATAAGGGGACCAATACTGCACACAGTATTCCAGCTGCGGCCTCACCAATGCCCTGTACAGATGCAGCAAGATATCTCTGCTTTTATATTCTATCCCCCTTGCGATATAGGCCAACATCCCATTTGCCTTCTTGATCACCTGTTGCACCTGCAGACTGGGTTTTTGCGTCTCATGCACAAGGACCCCCAGGTCCCTCTGCACAGCAGCATGTTGTAATTTTCCATTTAGATAATAATCCAATTTGCTATTATTTCTTCCAAAGTGAATAACCTCACATTTGTTAACGTTATACTCCATCTGCCAGATCCTCACCCACTCACTCAGCCTGTCCAAATCTCTCTGCAGACCTTCTACGCCCTCCACACGATTCACTTTTCCACTTATCTTTGTGTCGTCTGCAAACTTTGTTACCCTACACTCAGTCCCCTCCTCCAGATCGTCTATATAAATGGTAAATAGTTGAGGCCCCAGTACCGATCCCTGCGGCACGCCACTAGTTACCATCTGCCAACCAGAAAAGCACCCATTTATTCCGACTCTCTGCTTCCTATCGGATAGCCAATCCCCAATCCACGCTAACACCCTACCCCCAACTCCGTGTGACCCAATCTTCTTCAGCAACCTTTTGTGAGGCACCTTATCAAATGCCTTTTGGAAATCCAAAAACACCACATCCACCGGTTCCCCTCCGTCAACCGCACTAGTCACAAAGATGGCATCAACAGCCCAGGGCCTGCCATTGAGATGCCACCTCAAATGATCTGCTGGTCTCTGCTCATGGTGGAGTGGGTGTGGCTGCTTGGGAAATATCAGCGCTATCACAAAATGGCCCAAAGTGGGCATTACCTGCTTTAATTGGCTGCCTGTCTCCTTGGAATGGAATCTGGAGTCATCCTGACATGGCTTCTCTTATTTTCTTGGCTTCCTCACCTCAAACCCCATCTCCATGGTGTCGGGGAAAATCTACTCCAAGTCTTTTAAAGGAAGCTTTTTGAAATGTCACTTGTGATTGATTGATTGATTATTGATGTTTTGGGATACAGTGAAAAGTATTGTTTCTTGAGCGCTATACTGTCAAAGCATACCATTCATAGATTACATAGAGGGGAAGGAAAGGATTGGGTGCAGAATGTAGTGTTACAGTCATAGCAAGGATGTAAAGAAAGATCAACTTAATGTGAGGTAGGTCCATTCAAAAGTCTAATGACAGCAGAGAAGAAGCTGTTCTTGAGTCGGTTGGTACGTGACCTCAGACTTTTGTACCTTTTTCCCGACAGGAGAAGGTGGAAGAGAGAATGTCCGGGATGTATGGGGTCCTTAATTATGCAGGCTGCTTTTCTGAGGCAGCGGGAAGTGTAGACAGAATCAATGGATGGGAGGCTGGTTTATGTGATGGACTGGGCTTCGTTGATGACCTTTTGTAGTTTCTTGCGGTTTTGGTCAGTTGGGTTCCAGGTTCAAAGGTCACCAGTGCCACGCAGAACCTGTGACCTGTACTTTGGTTTATATACAAGGCATATGTGCTGGGAGTCCTGTACTCCCACTTTCCCTGACCCACAGGGTACAGGTCACTGACATTCTGGCTGAAGTGTAAACACAACAGAAACAAAATTCACTCACTTTGATTCAGTTAACTTCACTTCAGCAACATCAATAGCAGCTCATGATACTCTGAAGGTTAGCCAATGGTAGTTGTGAATGGTTAGTTCCATTGTTCTGTTGTTATTATTGATTGGGGTTCGTAGAACATTAATTGATTAGTGATTCATTGTGATCCTATTGGCTGAAATGGCCATTGTTAATGTATGGCTGAAGTCTGCATTTCTAAAGCCCCCCTCCCCCCCCAAGTCATCGCATCCTCATCAAACACAAATGAAGGGAAACACCTAGCATGGTTTATATTGCAGTTTGGACCATCCAGCTGATTGCGTTGCAAATCTGTATTCATCTACAACCACATCCTGAATCTTTGTTCTATCATCAGTCCAGGAAATGTGCAAGTGTTTTATGTTGTGATTTTTTTAACTCTGAAGGTGTTATAAATTTATGGGTTAAATTGTGCTGATTCTAATGTCTTATTTAACCCCTTGGAAACAGAACTTCAGTCAATGTGATAGAATTACAGAATCCCTACAGTGCAGAAGGAGGCCATTTGGTCCATCCAGTCTCCACTGACCACAATCCCACCCAGGCCCCATTCCCGTAACCCCACATATTTACCCTGCTAATCCCCCTGACACTACGGTCAATTATCACGGCCAATCAACCTAAGCCGCACATCTTTGGATGTTCTTCCTAAGGTTCCTGTAAGGTTAGTTCCTATGCTCGTTCACTACTGACTGTTATCTTGCATGTGTGAATTTTGTGCCAAAACAGTATCCAACTCTACTGTAATGTCATAAGATCATATTTAAAGAATTGTCACTTATGTGAGGCTTTGGTGCTTCTGGAAGAGAACACTGTCAGGAAGATAGGAGCAAGATTTCCTGTAGATTTGGAGAAATAAACAGCAGTATAAAAAGGGAAGTGTCACACTGGTGATCACATCGCAGCTGAAGGAACATGAGGAAGGTGGGGAATCAGGCAGTCCAAGAGATGTAGGCAGGTAGTTCAGGAGTTCCCTGGGGTCTCACTTGCAAATCGGTATTCCATTTTGGAGGCTGATGAGGGGACTGGTTCCTCCAGGGAGTGAAGACAGAGCCAAGCTTCCGGCACCACATGCAGCCTGTCTGTGCAGGGGGAGGCGGGAGGCGGGAGGGGGGAGCTGTGTTGGACCTGATATTGGGGAATGAAGCCGGACAGGTGGTTGAGGTGGTGGTGGGGAGACATTTTAGTGATGGCGATCACAACACGGTACAATTTCAGCTTGTTATGGACAAGGAAATAGACAAGCTGCAAAAAAATAATCGTTTTGAATTGGGGGAGAGATTTTAGTAAAATAAGACAAGATCTAGCCAAGGTAGACTGGGAGCAGATACTAATGGGAAAATCTACAGAAGAGGCGTGGGGGGCATTAAAAACGGAAATGGTGATAGGTAGGAATAACAAGCCCAGAGAACCATGGATGACCAGAGATATTCAGGACACAATGAGAAGGAAAAGAAAGGCTTTGAAAAAGTCCAAGGGGAGCAAATCAGTGGAGGCATTAGTGAGGTCTAGAAAATGCAGGGTGGAGCTTAAGAAAGCAATTAGGAATGCAAAGAGGAGATATGAGAACGTTCTGGCTGCTAAAAGTAGGGAAAATCCGAAGATATTCTACAAGTATATCAATGGGAAGAGGATTAGGGATGAAGGGGGCAATTGTTAGATGGTAGAATGAATACTTCACATCCGTCTTCACCCAAGAGAATGAGGACGATGGTATGAAATTTAGGGAGAGGGACTATGAGGTTCTTGGGCAAATTGACATCGGGAAGGACAAGGTATTGGAGGTGTTGGCAGATTAAAAGTGGATAAATCTCCAGGTCCAGATGAATTGTGCCCTAGGCTGCTGTGGGAGACAAGGGAGGAGATTGCAGGGGCTCTGACCCAAATTTTCAATTCCTCTCTGGCCACCGGGGAGGTCATGATGTGGAGATGCCGTGGAACTTGTTGATGTCATCATATAGTTGTTTCAGTGATTGCTCACCATGACTCCAAAGGAAGAAAATGTCATCGATGTATCTAGTGTATAGCATCGGTTGAAGGTCCTGTGCAATGGTATTTGCTACCAAATAAACCTGTTGGACTTTAACCTGGTGTTGTTAAAACTCTTACTGGGGAGGTGCCAGATGACTGAAGAACAGCTAATGTGGTTCCGCTACTTAAGAAGGGCTGTAGAGATAAACCAGGGAACTACAGACCAGTGAATCTCACATCAGTGGTAGGGAAACTATTGGAGAAACTTCTGAAGGAGAGTATCTATCTCCACTTGGAGGCCTCAGTGAACACAATGCATTGTCAGTTTGAGCAGGATGATTCAGATTCAGATTCAGATTCAGTTTTCCTCAGCCCTACAGGAAAATATCTCAGTTTTGTTCAGTGTCTTATGCAGCTGAGACTTGGGGTGGGATTTTCCACTCCCTCCATGGTGTGTTTCACAGCGATGGGAGGCTGTGCACTTTTCACTGGCGGCGGGGATCTTATGGACCTGCTATTGTTAACGGGGTTTCCCGTTAAATGCACCCCTTACTGCCAGGAAACCCGTGGGGGGCACGCACTGTTGGCAGGATTGTAAGATCCAGCCGGCGGGACTGTAAGATCCAGCCGGCGGGACTGTAAGATCCAGCCGGCGGGACTGTAAGATCCGGCCAGCGGGACTGTAAGATCCGGCCGGCAGGACTGTAAGATCCGGCTGGCGGGACTGTAAGATCCGGCCAGTGGGACTGTAAGATCCTGCCGGCTAAAAGGCCAGCAAGATTTCGGTGTAGGAATTTTATATGGAATTACGTCACCTCCTATCGCCAAACATTTTGCCACACTAAGATATTACCTTAAAATGAACGTTGTTGAGCTCAGTTCCATTGAAAACATTCTGATGCAGGGGTTTGCAAAAAAATTCTTTAAATTATCCTGGGAATGATGCACAAAGTTGAATCTCTGACAGAAAGCACTTTAAAAAGCCTTGTAACTACAAAGCACACTTCAGAGCCCCAAACATCTCAAAGCATCTTACAACCAATGAAGTAATTTTTGAATTAAGAAGTTTATTTATTAGTCACAAGTAAGGCTTACATTAACACTGCAATGAAGTTACTGAAAATACCCCTAGTCGCCACACTCCAGTGCCTGTTCGGGTCAATGCACCTAACCAGCACGTCTTTTCAGAATGTGGGAGGAAACCGGAGCACCCAGAGGAAACCCACGCAGGCACGGGGAGAATGTGCAAACTCCGCACAGACAGTGACCCAAGCCGGGAATCGAACCCAGGTCCCTGGCACTGTGAGGCAGCAGTGCTAACCACTGTGCCGCCGTACCACTCCAGCTGCTGTTGTAATATAGGGGAATACAAGAGCTAATTTATACACAAGCTCCCATAAACAGCTACATGATAACAAGCAGGTAATCTTATGATATGGGTTGAGAGACAAATGTTGGCCAGAACATTGGGGGGACCTCAAACTCAATTTGACAAAGGGTCATCTGGACTCAAAACATCAGCTCTTTTCTCTCCTTACAGATGCTGCTAAACCTGCTGTGGTTTTCCAGCATTTTCTCTTTTGGTTTCATTTTCCAGCATCCGCAGTAATTTGCTTTTATATTGGGGAGAACTCTCCTGTTCTACTTTAGAATCACGCCACGGGATCTTTCACGTCCATCAAACAAGCAAATGAGAACTGAGTTTAAACATCTCACACAACAGACAGCCCCTTTAACAGCATAATGAGCCCTCAGAGTTACACTTGAGTATCAACCTTGCCGTTGGGGCTCAAGGCTTGGAATCCATGACCTTAGAACTCACAGGTAAGAATGCTACCAATTGAGCCACAGCTGGTACTGGCATAGCACACCTCAGGTATGTGGCTTTTAAATAATTACCGAGCAACGTAATGAAGCGAATCTGGAGCAGCCTTGGGACTTAAATTCTGTTTCGGTCAATCTGACATAAAGTGAATGTAATTTGTATGAGGAATATATTATAAACTGGGAGCTGGATATAGTAACCTTTTTTGCCTGAATTACATTGAGTCAGGTTTCTGGATGGAAGCTGGTGTTCAGCTTTAATCACCTTCTCCAAGCTCGGTTCTCACCGTTGCTTCATTGCATTTTGAAGGTGGAAGCGACAGTTTTACTGGTTGAGGTCGGAAGGTCAATGATTTATGAACTAATCTAATCCTATCAGACTGTGAAGATTCTGTCAAGAGGAAAGACAGCATCGTGGTCACTCCCCAGCCTGCAAGCGGTGCCTGATCTGTGGCTATTTGGAGACCGTGTAATCAACTGTCACAAAGGATTCAGAAGTCAGCCTCTGGCACAGATAAATCAGAACAACAGCGATGGGGGAAGGAAGGGGATGACGAGGGAGAGCAGGGAAATTGCTGGGAGAAGCATTAAGTGCTTTGAGCTGGCAAATCAGTCAGTATGCCTGTGGTACAATCAGAAGTGAAAAGGAAATCAAATAGTTGGGTGTTAATGGGGAACACGTCACACGTTATTTACAGGGAGCTTCAAACTGTACTGTATTGCTTTTTTCATTCTTTCATGGGATGTGGGCGTCACTGGCTGGGCCAGCATTTCCTGCCCATCCCTAATGTAGATAGGGTACAGAGTCATTGATGATAATGCAAAAAAATATTTACTGGAACGATACCATAACTGAGGTTATAACTTTAGTGAACACAAGAATGCAAGAAATAAAATAAAATTCAATGCCATCATGGCTGATCTATGCCGGCCTCAACTCCTTTTCTGTGCCATTTCCCCAGCGCTCTCTATTCCTCGATCTATCAAATATTTATTCACCTCCATTTTAAATATTTCTAATGATCCAGCCTCCACCACCCTTTGGGGCAGAGAATTCCAGAGATCCACAACCCTCTGCGAGAAGAAATTTCTACACACCTCAGTTTTAAGTGACCAGCCCTTTATCTTGGAGTTGTGTCCCCTTGTTCAAGATTCCTCCACTAGTGAAAACATCTCACCATCTACCCTGTCAAGCCCCCTCAGGATCTTTCGGAATGTAAATACAGACATTGATACTAGCACAAAACTGTAAGTTAATTTAGACTGTTTTTGCAAATGGATCGACTAATTCAAACAATCCAAAAGGTTGGATCATAGAGGGAAGAACAATGTTACAATAATATAACTTGTGTAGAATTTTACATTTCAGGAAAGTGGACAGTTTATTCCTGTATGTATTCTCTACATGAACCTACAGCCACCCTACATCATCTGACTTGTCAAAATATCATTGTATCAACTTATTATTGTAGAGTCATTATTATAAAATCATTGGAGTCCATTTGACCCATGCAGTCTATGCCATGTTTCATAATTTCCTGAAAGTTCTTTCAAATTTTTGAATAAGGTGCTCATGGGGTGAGTTGGAAAGGTAGGATTGTGGCCTGTATCTGCTCCCGGATCAATCACTGCCTGTTTATGCTTTCCCTGTACAGCCAGTAACTATGGAAACAAAATTCCAGCGGTAATATTTTGCTGTTTGCTTCATGCTGTTGCTCTGTATCATCTTTGTGTCTGACTTCTGGATGCCATGAAGATCAGAGTTATTTTTAGAGAAAGGTTCCAGCAATGTTATGCCCCACAAGACAATCACCCTCATTGACATTATTCTGTGAGCAAAGAGGTTGATCTCTTTCCAACAACAGATGATGCGTTCTACAAGCATTTTCAAATCCATGTCAATGTTGTTCAGTAGTCATGTGGTTGCTTTCTGTAATTTTAATTCTTCTGTTTCACTCTGTCTGCATTTCTAAACAAAAATCTTTTTCCCATCCTGAAGCATATCATCAGACACTGGCTCCCCATTCCCACCCCCGCATCCATAGTCAGACAGACACTAATCCATTCTGTGGCTGTCAGATAGTCTCTCCAGGAAATGGAGGGTGAAGGAAGTGCAGAAAAGAGTGAGTGTATGAGAGAGGCATGAGAATTGGAGGATTTTAGACAGGGTGGACAAAATGTGATAGATAATAGACTAATGAATAGAATCATAGAATCCCTACAGTGCAGAAGGAGGCCATTTGGCCCATCGAGTCTGCGCCCACTTCCCGACAGAGCATCCCACCCAGGGATTACCCTTTCCTGTAACCCCACATATTTACCCCACTAATCCCCCTAACCTACACATCTTTGGACACTGAGGTGCAATTTAGCACAGCGAATTCACCTAACCTGCACATCTTTGGACTGTGGGAGGAAACTGGAATACCCAGAGGAAACCCACGCAGACATGGGGAGAACATGCAAACTCCACACGGACAGAGTCTAATAAGACCACTAATAAGATTAGTGCATGCTAAGTCAGGGGACAAACGGCAGAATGGATTGCTAGTCGGCTGAAAGTGTTTTAAGTTCTGTGCAACTTTATATAAAAGACAGAAAGAAAAGATAAACTTTTCGAGTGAGAATTTGAGGCAAACTGGGAGATTAGAGAAGTCATAGAGAAGGAGAGTGGAGTGGAAAGAGGAAGTTGCACAAAAATTTACAGGGAAAATTTTTTAAAATGAGGTGGTCAGTGAAAATGTATTTTGATAATTTCTGCCTCTGAGTGATCACAGAAGATTACTTTTGTTTGAGTAGTTTCCTTACTTTAGTGATTAGACTTCAAACAGAATTTATAGCTGCAAACATCACTCTTGAATGGCCTGGCTTTAATTTTAAGGTTCTGGACTCGCCCCGCCTCCCCTATCCCCTCTGCCCCCCTCCCCGCACCACCAGAGGAAATAGTTTTTACCTAACTATTTAAAATCCTTTAATCATCTCAAACACCACAATTAAGTCATCCCTTGATCTCCGAAACGCACTGCTGAATTTGTGAATAATTTATGATTTATAAAATGAAGTGGCTTCGTCAGTTTGAATTCAGTAGAGTTTTGGAAGCGGAACATTGAAGATGTAGGAAGTTTACCAACATCCAACAAACTCAGAATGTGCATGTTCTGAAGGCTGAGTAACGTAGCAAAGCAGCAGTCTCTGCAAGATGTAGCTGTTATTCCTCAGGAGATGAATTGCTGATGACAGTCCTGCCTTCAGGAGTAGCTAGGGAGGCTAAGCAATCAATCGCAGCAAGGGAGATAGGTTTGTTGGCTGTGGTTGTGGAAACAAAACCAGGAGAGAAAGGGGGTGAACACCAGTTAATCATTCCACATCGACTTGTTCTTTAAAGATAAGCACAGCATTATCTCCAGAATAAAATCAGAAATTACAACCTGTCGACCGTTTATACCCACCATCAAAAGGAATTTGATCTGGGTTGACATGTTTACTATTAGAACTTCAAAATCTCCATTACCAAATTAAAATAGCAAGTCTGCTGATACTTCGATAAACGTGTCAGTCTAAATGGCAATTGGGATAAAATGTTGAACCATTGAGACGTAGCTGTTAACCTCATTTTTAATGTTAATTGTAGACAAAAAGGCTTCCAATTTCTGCTCCATTTCATAAGAATCATTAGAACTAGGAGCAGGAATCAGCAATTCAGGCCCTCGAGCCTGTTCCACCATTTAATACCATCATGGCTGATCTCATCTCGGTCACCAAGATCGCAAGGAATTACAAAAGGTGGTGAATGTAGCCCAATCCATCACGTAAACTAGCCTCCCATCCATTGACTCTGTCTACACTTCCCACTGCCTCAGCAAAGCAGCCAGCATAATTAAGGACCCCATGCATTCCGGACATTCCCTCTTCCACCTTCTTCCGTCGGGAAAAAGATACAAAGGTCTGAGGTCACGTACCAACCGACTCAAGAACAGCTTCTTCCCTGCTGCTGTCAGACTTTTGAATGGACCTACCTCGCACTAAGTTGATCTTTCTCTACACCCTAGCTATGACTGTAACACTACATTCTGCACTCTCTCATTTTCTTCTCTATGAACAGTATGCTTTGTCTGTATAGCGCGCAAGAAACAATACTTTTCACTGTATGTTAATACATGTGACAATAATAAATCAAATCAACTCAAATCAAATCATCTCAGTCTCCACTCCACTTTTCTGCCCATTCACCATAGCCCTTCAAACCCATTACTAATTAAAAATCTATTTCCTCCTTAAATTTACTCAATGTCCCGGCATCCACTCTGGGGTAGTCCATTCCACAGACTCTTTGAGAGAAGTAATATCTCCTCATGTCTGTTTTAAATTATAAAAGTATGATCTCTTGCTCTAGATTGCCCCACAACAGAGGGCGGCACGGTGGCACAGTGGTTAGCACTGCTGCCTCACAGCGCCAGGGACCCAGGCTCAATTCCAGCCTTGGGTCACTGGCTGTGTGGAGTTTGCACATCCTCCTCGTGTCTGCGTGGGTTTCCTCTGGGTGTTCCGGTTTCCTCCTGCAGCCCAAAGATGTGCGGGTTAGGTTGTTGGCCATGCTAAATTGCCCCTTAGTGTTAGGGGGATTAAAAGGGTAAACGCATGGGGTTACAGGGATAGGGCCTAGGTGGGATTGTTGTCAGTGCAGGCTTGATGGGCCGAATGGCCTCTGCCTGTACTATAGGAACTCTATGATTCTATGTCTACTTTGTCAATCCCTCTTATCATCTTGTACAACTTAGAATTAGATCTCCTCTCATTCCTCTAAGCCCAGAGTGTCTTGGCCTAAACTGCTCAATCTCTCTTCGTAAGTCAAACCCCTCTTCTCTGGAATCAATCTAGTGAACCTCCTCTGAACTGCCTCCCCCCTCAAATAAGGGGACCAAAACTGTACACAGTATTCTAAGTGTGGTCTCACTAATGCTTTGTACAATAGCATCGACACATCACTACTTTTATATTCTATTCCTTTAACAATAAATGCCAAAATTCCATTTGCCATTCCATTCCATTATAGTTTTAGCAATAATTATGTAATTAAAATGCTGTTTAAAAACTCAGTTACACCTCATTCAACAAGGTGTAACTTTTTCAAGGGCTTTACAGTGAGACTAAGAGCGGAATTTTCCCATCCTGCCAGCCGCAGGAATCGTAGCAGGTGGGACACAGACCATGCAAAGGTCCGTTGATGTTGGGCGGGACTTGCTGGCCTTGGGCGAGCGTGGCTGGAAAATCCCACCCTCAGAGTGGACATTCTCACCACTGCAATTAATTTCGATTGAATTCTGTTGTAAGGGCACAACCCATGGAGAAGCATCCATTCAACATCCAGATTTGTGCCCCAAGTTGCTCTGTATTTTAGTGGAGCAATATTGGTGAATGGTGACAGTTTCACCATTATTACCAATGTAAAATCCGACTCAGTGTTATAAGCGCTTCTGCAATAATGATCAGACCCTGGGACTTTCCTCACTTTTCTTTATAGTGGAACATTCTATGGGTGGAGTGTTGGAATACAAACTGCCTCCTAATCAAAACAAAACGTTGAAGCTAGCTGGCAACCTGCCAATTTGAGAAGTGTTTTCCGATGTGCTGGCTTTCTGTCAGGACTGCTATTTGTTGTAGCAAACTTTGGAATTTTAAATTGAAAGAAAGAAGGAAAGAAAAGAGTAAATAACAATACTCAAATATTGGCACAGCAGCAATCCAACCTTTACTGGAGAGTCAGTTGGCAGCAGTGGACAGCGCAGGGGAATAGAACCATAGAATCTTTACAGTGCAGAAGGAGGCCATTCAGCCCATCAAGCCTGCACTGACAACAATCCCATCCAGGTCTTAACGCCACGTATTTACCCTACTAATTCCCCTGACACTAAGGGTCAATTTAGCATGGCCCAGCCACCTAACCCGCACATCTTTGGAGTGTGGGAAGAAACTGCAGCTCCCGGAGGAAACCCACACAGACATGGGGAGCATGTGCAAACTCCATACAGACAGTGACTTAAGCTGGGAATTGAACCTGGGTCCCTGGCACTGTGAGGCAGCAGTGCTGACCACTGTGCCACCGTGCCGCCCCACTGAGTAGGAGCTGCTCTGATCAGTAATATTGCATCACTTGTTTGTAATATCCTTCTGAATATTTTGTAATCCCTAAATTGCTGAGGATTCCCTTGTAACTGGTAGCTGGGAACACTGTGTTTGGGGCGCGTTGAGGAGCAGTCCAGCCTACATGCAATCCCTCTCCATATAGACGGTGACATGGTCCATCTTTCCTTTATACCTGCAGCGACAGTGGGACACAGTGCCAACTACATTTCCTAAATGTTGTTTAGAAAAGTCGACATTGGACAGGATGCTTAAGTTATAAAATGATGCAGAGACTTAACCTTTTATCAAATGAGTTATGGCATGGTTTTCAACAATTTACTGCGCAGAGTGTCCCATCTGGAAGTTTGGACACCAGCAGAGTCTGATCTGCTTTCTGAGCAGAGCTGCAAGAATAGGGAATGTGTATGAAACTAGTATTCTGAGCTCTGCCTCTCTTCAGCCACAGCACTCATTGTACACATACTTTAACCAAAGATTATGTTGTCAATAAATTATTCAAAGAGATCAGTTCAAAGGTTAGCTTCAGTAGAGATTGAAAATTGGATATCTGCCCTGTTTCATGTTGCGGCACTTAGTTATTACTTGTAATCTTATAACCGTATAATACAATGTAACTTGTTTACTGAACTGGGAGTAAAATGGGCAATAAATACTGGCCTTGTCAGTAATGACCACATCCCATGACAAATATCAAATAAAAGATAATGCATGTTTATTCATAGCTGTAATTCATTCATGGAAACCATGTGAAGGTTCAAAACTTTTTGATGTGCTGTATCTTGAACTTGCAAGGATATTATGAAGGAGGCAATTTGCAGTGAAGTTGTCCCATTGATTTGTGGAAGAGGAATAAGGCTGCTCATTTTTACCTAATCTGTTCAAGTAAAAATGTTTGCAGTCACAGATTGACCATTGGTCAGCCAGCTAAACCTGCGTTGTAGTTTCTACATCTAGCAGGTGGAATATACCTGCTTTGAACCTATTGCAACCTTGAAGCATTCCCAGGCTTGCACTGGCTTGGTCAGCATTCATTTTACAATAACTGTTGGCCTTTTCTGTCAACCTACTGACCATCGACACGTGTGTCTCCAGTCTCACACTGCTGCTCCTTTTGAGAATTTGGGTTGACAATGAAACCCCTCTCATCGTTTTGGTGTTGTGTGTCAGGAGGCTGAGGGGTGACCTTATAGAGGTCTATAAAATAATGAGGGGCATAGATAAGGTAGATAGTCAATATCTTTTCCCAAAGGTCGGGGAGTCCAAAACTAAGGTGAGAGGGGAGAGATACAAAAGTATCCAGAGGGGCAATTTTTTCACACAGAGGGTGGTGAGTGTCTGGAACAAGCTGCCAGAGGTAGTAGTAGAGGCGGGTACAATTTTGCCTTTTAAAAAGCATTTAGACAGTTACATAGATAAGATGGGTATAGAGGGATATGGGCCAAATGCGGGCAATTGGGATTAGTTTACGGGTTTAAAACAAAGGGTGGCATGGACAAGTTGGGCCGAAGGGTCTGTTTCCATGCTGTAAACCTCTATGACTCTGTGACTCTATCTGTAGCTCAGTTGGTGGCAGTCTGACCATTGGAGTTGGAAGGTTATGGGTTCAAGGCCCATTTGAGTGTAATAGTTAGGCTGAAGTTCCAGGGAAGTGCTGCCTTGTCAAAAGAGTCGTTCCGAGTGAGTTTTTGATGTGCCTTCTTTTGGCGGAGACATTAAATCAGCCCCATCTACCTCTTAGGGTACTTGGGAAAATCCCAAGGCACTGTCTTGAAGAAGTGCAGGGTGTTTTCCCAGGTATCTTGGGCAATATTTAATCCTTCAGTCAACATCACAAAACATCAGATTACCTGCTGATTATTGTGGGAGCTTGCTGCACTCAAATTGATTCCTGCATAGCAACAGTGACTATACTGACTACAATTCAAAAGCACTTCAAAGGCTGCAAAGCCCTTCGGAACATTGTGAAAAATTCTATAAAATGCAAGTCTTTTGTTTCTTTTGTTAATCCATCAAAATCATCTCCTGTTCTTTTAGATGGAAACTTTTTGACATAAATTAGTGTGGATTGATTTGATGGACCATTATTGTTTCAGTTTGAAGTTCTAGTTGAGCATCAATGTTTCATAAACTGCTCCACGCAGGTTTGAAGGGAACCTTGTCTCTTTGGCGCAATGGATAGCTGTAGGTACAATCTTAATCCTGCTATCAATCTGATTTAATTTTAAACCACAACTCTGTTTCAAATGCTTTTTCTGAAAAAAAATTAATACAAATCTTGAAACATGCTGCCCAGGCCAAAGAAGAAATAAAAGACTTGCTCTCGACTGCACTAATTACCACACCATTCATCTCTGGGACATCAGCAACTTGATGAGTTGGCTCTCGACTGTGTATTTCCTCAGCCATTAATAAACATTGTGAGAGGCTGAGGCTCGAGCAGAGATCTTTGTGGAACATCACAAGTCGCTTCTTTCCCATTCAAGTACATCTCCATTGTCCCAACTCTCTCATCTTCCATCACCTAACCAATCTCCTAACGTTGGCAATCATTTGTTTCAGTTCTTCTAAGTTTTAACATTAGTTAAGTGGAGTCAACAACAATAACAAATCCCATATAAACCTCTTCCCTGGACACTCCTCTTTACTAGTTTAGCTACATGCACAAAATATTCAGTTACATTTGTTACTTATGACCTGAATTTTACAAATTCATGTTAACTCTAATCAAATGTCTCTACTTGCTCAGTCACTCTGTCCTTAATTATAGATTCAGTAACCTCCCCACAAAAGGTGTCGGACAAGCAGGTCTATAATTTCCTGGTTTCTTTCTCTCGTATTTCTTGAATAATGGAATTATATTTGTTTTGAATGAACAGTTTGTTCTGAAGTGTGGTCATTGTTGTAATGCAAGAAACATGGTAGATAATTTGTGAATTTGTGTGTAGTAAGTGACCATTAACACTGTGATAATAACTGGTTAATCTGTTTTAGTGATGTTAATTGAACAATAAATATTGACTAGGGCGCTGGGAAAACTCTCCAGCTCTGCTTTGAATAGTGCAATGGGGTCTTTTACATCCACTCCAGTAATGGATGGGGATTAAGCTTAACGTTGAATCCAATTTTCAAACCCAGGGTGGCCCCTCTGACATTGCAGGCTCCCTCAATACTGCATGGACTTGTCAGCTTGGATTATTTGTTCAAGTCTCAGGAACCAACCAGCCGTCTAACCTGGGCAAGTATGTTACTCACTGAGCTAAGCATAACAATTTGACCACCTGTTTCTCTCTTTCCCTTTTTTTGCCCCTACCTCTCAGTTGAGATCAATTAACCCAGCAGAAATCAGGGATCAAACTTGCTACTTTCCTGATCCATTGACTCTGTCTACACTTCCCGCTGCCTCAGCAAAACAGCCAGCATAATTAAGGACCCCAGGCACCCTGGACATTCTCTCTTCCACCTTCTTCCGTCAGGAAAAAGATACAAAAGTCTAAGGACACGTACCAACCGACTCAAGAACAGCTTCTTCCCTTCTGCTGTCAGACTTTTGGATGGACTTACCTTGCACTAAGTTGATCTTTCTCTACACCCTAGCTATGACTGTAACACTACATTCTGTACTCTCTCATTTCCTTCTCTATGAACAATATGCTTTGTCTGTATAGTGTGCAACAGTACTTTTCACTGTATGTTAATAAATGTGACAATAATAAATCAAATCCGTGTGACACTGTGCCACCCAACAAGGTAGACATGTCCAAGCAATAATCAAAAGGACCCAAGTGAGATGGACTTTGTGAATTTACACCATTCACAATGAACAATGGTATGGAAATGATGTTATCTTTCTGTTAACAGCCCTTGTTAAAATAGCTGAGAAGGATTTCAGCTGAGTGTGTTAATTGTTTGTGATTCCACAGTCACTGCTTGTATTGTAAACAGGAGACA
This sequence comes from Mustelus asterias, assembly GCF_964213995.1. Lineage (NCBI taxonomy): Eukaryota > Metazoa > Chordata > Chondrichthyes > Carcharhiniformes > Triakidae > Mustelus > Mustelus asterias. Next base: position 2,679,153 of record NC_135806.1, read on the forward strand.
AATCACGCACCCAGCCATTTGGCTCGCATTTGCCATAGGAACTGAAGGCTTCCTAGTGGCTGATTACAACACCAGCCTTCAGAACAGATTGAACCTTCTGAGGGTGACACAAGGATATGAGGAAAGGAGGTAACACGGGATTGAATTTAAACTATCGCCTATTACTGCAACCGATAGCACAGGATTGTGGGTGCATGACACAGGACCAGATGATTAAATGAAAATGTTATTCTAGAAAACATCAAACCCACAATTAAATAATTTAATCAGCAGGGCAGCAAGGATGAGCTATGCATCAAGTATCAGGTCCCTTGAGTGCATTTTATTTTTACTGTTATCTTGTGAGGAGTTAATGAATTGTGTGTGCTCTAAGCAAATACTTTTCAGCAGTGCTTAATAATGGAAATGTTTATTTGTGCTGATGATGTGAAAAAGTGAAGTTTCTAGCCGGTAATGTTAAGGGTGAGGCTGTGGAATACACAAAATGTTAACATTTCCAGATGAAATCCTCCTCTGCTATTTTAACAGTGCTACTAACACCCATCTCTGCTGTTTAGTGCGTATCCACTATAAAAGTGACTGCGAGAGTATTGGACACTTAAGACCAACATTTGTACACTAGATCATGATTTTAACTCCCCACCCCCTGTCCACTCATCAACACGGTTGCTACGTGGAAATCCCGCTTTGTGGAAAGAAAGACGGCAGTGGTGTTGTTGCAGGTGTTGTTCGACCATGCCTTCCAAACCCATGACCTCTATCATCTAGAAGGGCAAGGGCAGCACACACCTGGGACTACCACCACCTGGAGTTTCCCCTCCAAACCAACTACCATCCCGACTTGGAAATATATCGGCTGTTCCTTCACTGTCACTGGGTCAAAATCTTGGAACTCCCTCCCTAACAGCACTATGGGTGTACCTACACCATATGGACTGCAACGGTTCAAGGAGGTAGCTCACCACCACTTTCTCAAGGACAATTAGGGATGGGCAGTAAATGCTGATCTAGCCAGCGACACCCATATCCTTTGAATTAATTTTAAAAATATTATTGGCAGCAAAAGAGGACTGAACATAGGTGCATGTTGAGCTCAGATGATTTTTGGCCATGGAATTGAGGGGATTTTGACAGTTTCCTAATAAAGGGGACATGACGCCCCTTTTTTCTTACTCAACCAGACTGAAGCCACCTGCCCGATGCTGGGAATTTATAAATTTATATCTCACTCTAAACTCATTCATTTTGGGTTAAAATCAGGCTATTTTATTACTATCTAACTCTTAGAAGGTCTTTATCCCCCAATTCAACGCTGAGCCAAGCACCAGTGATGAGCAAAGCAGGAGCATGAGCATAGTGCCTGTGTTACTGCACGAGTAATCCAGAGGCCTGGCTAATAATTGGAGGAAATGAGTTCAAATCCCGGCATTGACATCTGGGGAGTTTTAGTTCAGTTAATTTAACAAACTTGGAATCAAAAACTAACCTCAATAGTTGTGACTATGGAATCACTGGATTGTTGTAAAACCCATCCTCTTTATGAAAGAATGTTTGCCCCCCTTCGCTGGTCTGGCCTGTATGTGACTTTAGACCCGCGGCACTGTGGCTGAATCTCCACTGCCCTTTGAAATGCCCCAGCAAGCCTCTCAGATATCAAGAAAGTGGCTCACTGCCACCTTTTTGAGGGCAATTAGGGGTGGGCAACAAATGCTGGGCCTTGCTGTGACACTCACCTCCTGTGAATGAATAAAATAAGTGATATCCTGTCTGAACTGATAGTTATCCAGATATCTTAGCTGAAGATTGAATAACCTCCATGTTTATGTATAAGTACCTGACTTCCCCTCTGATGCTGTTGAGATGAAAATCTAACCCACCCTGCCCTTCATTATCTCAATGTGATCTGTGCTTTGCTGCTTCACCACACTGTCCGCATTTTCCCAGAAACATTTCCTGAACTTTTACCTCCCTATTTACCAGTAACTTGTTAGATACCATTCGTGACTGGCAGGGAACGTGATTTATTCCCAGCGCCCTCTCTGAAGCAGCTACTGGAACCCATGTGAACATGTCCTTGGATGACTGATTTCGGTCTTTCACTGATTTCTGTAAGGAAAACAAGGAAGTCATCCTTTAGCATGATGTGGAATTGCCGGCGTTGGACTGGTGTAGGCACAGTAAGAAGTCTCACAACACCAAGTTTATTTGGTAGCACGAGGTTTCGGAGCACTGCCCCTTCATCAAGTGAGTGGCCACCACTTTAACCTGGTGTTGTGAGACTTCTTTCTGTTATCATTTAGCATCCCACACATTGACATTACAGAGTGATGAACAAGCATCAACCTGTATCAGACTGTTCTAGAGAAATGTGTTGGATGTTCCAACATTCTGCATTATTACACACACCCTTCCACACTGACGTTGAGCAGGCACTATTTTCATTTCTATTATTGGTTTTATGTCATTTTGAACAGGCTGATTTAAGCTTGGGGATATTCTGAAGAGGCCTGGTACAGGCTCCCATTAACCCCTGACCAAGGAACGCTTCAATCGGGGAGTTGTTTTAAATTATTCCTTAGGATGTGGGCTTCGCTGGCTAGGTCAACCATTGTTGCCCAACCTAATTGCCCTTCAGAAGGTTGTGGTGAGCTACCATTTTGAACCTCTGCAGTCCATGTGGTGTAGGGGCACCCACTGTGCTGTTAGGGAGGGAGGTCCAGGACTTTGATCCAGCGACAGTGAAGGAATGGTGATATATTTCCAAGTCAGAATGTTGAGTGACTTGGAGGGGAACTTGTGGGTGGTGGTGTTCCCAGGTATCTGCTGCCCTTGACCTCTAAGTGGTAGAGGCCGTGGGTTTGGAAGGTGCTGTCCAAGGAGCCTTGGTGAGTTCCTGCAATGCGTGGAGAAGTACGGAATATGATTCTTAGAAATGTGAAAAATTGAAACAACAGTGAGGGGTTGGGGAAATGGGAGCGATATCAATGTTTGGGGAGGAGGGGGAGGTAGCAGTGTCAGTTAGATGGAAATAAATTTCAAGGATAGACTTTAGTTCAAAGTCTTTGAGACCCTTTTCAGGCTGCAGTTTACACTTTGGATCCTGACTACCCGAACTGTGAAACTATTTTAGTTTTTATTTTATCATGCTGTTTCATTGAGAAAATAATCCCATTATCAGTGAGGATTTTTTTGAAGAAAGTCAGCCATGCTTTTTCTTCATAGCTGCAGGACTCTGAGGTACAATCTTGGACTAAAAAGGTTCCATTTCCTTAAGACATTTTCAACTCATTTCCGGTGTTACGGTCGCAAGCTTCAAAGTTAAGCAGTGAAGTGATTTCAGCCACTGGGTGGAAAACCTAATACCTCACAGATGTGCTCTGCCTTGGCACAAAAATTCTTTTGCTGCAGAACTCAACAACTTTGAAATTTCCACTTGTGTTAGAGATGTGCAAATGGTACGGGGCTAATTAAACAAATGAACACAAATAAACTGTGGAATCATGAATCATCAGGGGGTGGGGGAAGCAGGTTAGTCAGCATTGAAAAGGGAAGACTGATTGACTTTTTTTGTCTAAGGCACTAGGAATGTCTTGAAATGAAGTAGATGATGCCATTGGAGACAGGTTCCGGTATGAGATCCGCAATCACTTGCTCTGTGTTTCAATTCATACTACAATCCTGTAGGTCTGATTTTGGAAGGCACTGAAATGGTTATCTAGTATTACTGTTGAATGAAGTTCAAATCTACTATAACCTACTGCTCCCACTCAATCCCTCGGGATCCAGTGTGAAGGTGCTTCGGAGAAATGTTAGTGTGCATGTTGAAATGGAAGAGAAAGAAAATATTAACAAACTCATATTTATCCAGAACTTCAGGATGTCGCAAAGCATTTTACAATCAGTGAAATGCTTTTGAAGTGTAATCACTGTTGCAATGCACATTACAGAACAGCTAATTTGTGTACAGCAGGATCCCACACACAGCAATGTGATAATGGCCAGATCATTTGTTTTATTTATCTTTTTGTCTCTTTTCCCGTGCCTAATGGTGCACAAGACAGACTTTTCCATGCTGAGGCTTTTCCTGAAACAGGTCATTAACTTGCTGCCACGGGCTCGTAGTTTGAGAGACGTCACTCAGCATTGGCTGATCAGGAGTCTCTCCCACTCTTACTGCCAGCCATTGGTGAGTGCTGGAAGGATTTTGCAGGTCGACACTCAACCTGTTTGGCCGCGTTATGAATGCACCTTCTTTGGACATCCAGTCCTGGGATGGGACTTGAACCTGGAGCTTCTGGCTCAGAGGCAGGGATGCTACACACTGCGCCATAAGACATTTGTTTTAGTGATAGTGAGGGAGAAATACTGCCATAGGATCTTTTACACCCATCTGGGAGAGCAGCTAGAGTCTGTTACTATTACTTGGTATTGAATGCCTGTAAATGTTGTGTCTAAGTATGTTGTGCAACTGTTTCCCCTGTGGTGACATTTTCATTTGGACTCTGGCACGCAGTGTGTCTGGAGATATTTAGGAAGATGTCTGCTGTTAGTTATGTGGCAAAAAACTATAAATTCACTACAAAAGCGAACAAAGGAATTCTACCCTTTAGTGAGCTGGAATTTTCCAGCTGTCTGCTCTAACTGTACAAAGTTCTTGGTTACTGTTTAAGAAAAGAAGCAGGGATAATCCAGCAAATTATAGGCCGGTGAGCCTGACATCAGTGGTGGGGAAGCTTTTGGAGAAGATACTAAGGGACAGGATATATGCACATTTGGAGGAAAATGGACTGGTTAGTAACAGGCAGCATGGTTTGTACAGGGAAGGTCATGTCTCACCAATTTGATTGAGTTTTTTGAAGAGGTGACAAAGAAAATTGATGAGGGAAGGGCTGTGGATGTAGTTTATATGGACTTTAGTAAGGCATTTGGCAAGGTCCCACATGGCAGACTGGTACAAAAACTAAAATCACATGGGATTCGGGGTGGGCTGGATAGATGGATACAGAACTGGCTTGGTTATAGGAGACACAGTCAGTAACCCAAGTCAAGAATCGAACACAGGTCCATGGCGTTGTGAGGCAGCAGTGCTAACCACTGTGCCACCATAACGGTTTCTAGTCCATCACGTTCATACCAGTGAATTTGTTCTGTTCAGGTGTCATGAGTAACAGTGTGTTTAAATCTGCAGAATGAGTGCAGACAAAAACAACAACTCACATTATAATAGGTCAATAAATTAGATTGAGGAAATGCTGGGTCATTGTCTGAACTTTAAACTGAATGCTAACTAGTGCTCGGAAAGTGGGGAGTCAGGTGATCACCAACTTTAATGTAGCTGTATTATTGTTGAATAAATTACTAACACCCTGCTCACAAGGCACACAGAGGTGCACTGGCTCTTTGGACTAAGCAAGTTAGGGGAGCCTGCACCTGAGGGACCAACCCTCAGTATGACAGGAGGAGCAAAATGTAAAAAATAAAACCGTTCAGAAACAGTCACACATTGTTCAAGAGTAGAATGATTTACACAATTAAACAGTTTGTTCCATTTCAGATGTTAATGACCTTGCTGTGTCTTTCCAGCATTTGATGTCATTATTTGAAAATGATGAATATACCTTTCTTGTGACTTCTGAGGAGGAGCAGTTCTGGCACGGTAGCACAGTGGTTAGCACTGCTGCCTCACAGCTCCAGGGACCCAAGTTCAATTCTGGCCTTGGGTCACTGTGTGGAGTTTGCACATTCTCCCCGTGTCTGCGTGAGTTTCCTCTGGGTGCTCTGGTTCCCTCCCACACTCCAAAGATGGGCAGGTTAGGTGGATGAGCCATGGTAGATGCACAGGGTTACAGGGTTAGGGTGGGAGGGGTGAACCTGGGTAAGATACTCTTTCAGAGAGTCAGTGCAAACTCGATGGGCCAAATGGCCTCCTGCACTGTAGGGATTCTATGTGGGAGATGATAATGGGGTGAAATCTACCTCATTTAGGCCGTGAAGGCCGAGTCAGTGAGTGTCTTTAAGACAGAGATAGAAAGATTCTTGATTAGTAAGGGGATTAAAGGTTACGGAGAAAAGGCGAGAGGATGGGGTTGAGAAACTTATCAGCCATGATCGAATGAAGGAGCAGAATCAATGGGTCGAATGGCCTAATTCTATTCCTATATCTTATGGTCTTATTGACACTACAGAATACAGATGTAACAGCACATGCTATTTACAACCAATGGCAGTGGCTGGAAAATGTCTGTGTCAGTCATGTCTGTGCCCTGTCTGGAGTGTCCAGCACCCATCAAAGTTGGCACTCGTTGATATTCACAATTGCTTTCTGAAGAGCTTTTGATCTCCACACATTGTCCTGCAGCAGTAGAACCACCATCCTCACCCCTTCTTACTGAAGTCAGGATAACAGCAGGAAGGATATTGGTAAAGATTTATTTGCTGGAGTATATTTAGCTTTCAGGTGCTTTAAACTGAATAATGGTTTGCAACTTTTCTGTAGCAGAAGTGTTTTTCTAGTTCCCTGCATTCCCTGGATTTTACATTTTATTTTTGACTATCCCTTTTTGCATTAACTCTTTGAAATGAATTTCCAAACAAAATGTGGCCCAGCACCATCACTAATCTAATGTTTCGAAAGAGATTCCCCTTTGCTTTAAGAACTCGGGCATCTGCAGGAAGTTCTTTTGTGTCCAGTTAAAGATCATTATCGCAGTTAAAGCTTCCATTTGCATTTGTAAAAGGAGGATTACAAAGGGAGCACAGTCCTGGCACTGAGTGTCCTGATATTACATTTATTCCTCCTCCTGTTCTCTTGTACTTGCTTGGCTGGGATGATAGAGCAAATCAATCATGCTGTTCAAATTCTGCTCCCAGTAAAAATCTAATTGCAGGAGGGAACTTGATGGAAGTGATCAGGCTTTTTTCTGAAGTATTCCTCCTGCAAAGATTTAATCAAAGCTACACTTCTTGTGCACAATAGCATTAACATAATAATATGCTGTGCATTGAGAATGCAAAAGATGCATTACTCCAGCAGCCCCCAAGCAGACAAACATTTGATCATTCACTCTGAATACCACTCTGGCTTCTGGGCAGCCTAGAAATGGTGTGAGTGGGTGATCAGGAACGCATCGGAGTTTGCAGGAGCCTGTGTTAAAGGTTTGTAGTGGCTTGAGTAGGAATGCTGCTTGTAGCCAGTTTCCACCACAATTGACAGTGTATATGTTCAAGAATCAACATTAACATCCCTGGCATGAATGGAATCTATTCCATTGGGGCGACAGGGTGGCACAGCAGTTAGCACTGCTGCCTCACAGCACCAGGTACCCGGGTTCGATTCCCAGCTTGGGTCACTGTGTGTGTGGAGTTTGCACATTCTCTCCGTGTCTGTGTGGGTTTCCTCCGGGTGCTCCAGTTTCCTCCCACAGTCTGAAATATGGGCTGGTTAGGTGCATTGGCCATGCAAAATTCTCCCTCAGTGTTACCCAAACAGGCGCCAGAGTGTGGCGACTAGGGGATTTTCACAGTAGCTTCATTGCAGTGTTAATGTAGGCCTGCTTGTGACACTAATAAATAAACTTTAACTTTTAAAAATATGGTGAGGATTGGAATATGACTTTGCGAATATGCAGTGAAATACAGGGATTACAGGTATCGTCACAAAATAATAAAATTTCATCATTTGCCCACTCGAAATACGAAGACACACTCGAATAGACAATTAAATTTTCTCTTGGGTAGATTTGGAGAATGTGCGGGGTGAGTTTGATAGAATCCCTATAGTGCAGAAGGAGGCCATTTGGCCCATCGAGTCTGCACCGACCACAATCCCACCCTGGCCCTATTCCCGTAACCCCACATATTTACCCTGCTAATCCCCCTGACACTAGGGTCAATTTCGCATGGCCAATCCACCTATCCCGCCCATCTTTAGACTGTGGGAGGAAACCGGAGCACCCGGAGGAAACCCACGCAGACACGGGGAGAATGTGCAAACTCCACACAGACAGTGACCCGAGGCCAGAATTGAACCTGGGTCCCTGCTGCTGTGAGGCAGCAATGCTAACCACTGTGCCACCGTGCCGCCCAGGAAAGTCAGAAAATGGGCAAGTTAAGGATTGACCCCTAACCCTGGGACTGGACATCCTTCTCATGTCCCAGTGCAGTGGATTGGACATGTCTGCTCTTGTATCCTGGTCTCGTGTTCTCCCTGGAGCCAAACCTGACAGTCGGGCTGACTTGCAAGCTTTACACCTCTAAAGGACAAAAGCCACACACTCCAGTGCTTCACTTCCAAAACGATGTCCCATTAATATTCAGGCCCACGCCTCTAATCTCTCCAATAACGGGTCTTTGCCATTTTTTTTCAAAACATAATTTTCCTCGTATTCCTATTTGTCCTTTGTTAGGATGTGTTTAAACTGTCTTATCAATTGAATATTAGTGGCTTATGTTTGAAAAAATAATTCTCCAAGTTTAAAGATAAAATGTTATGTTTTTCTTCCCCGAAAAGTGTGGAGGTGGCCTCTATATTCATGACTGCCCTAACATGTCATGAATATAGAGAATCACTGTGATCAAGCCTGGAGGAGATGGTTTGAGACTGCTCTCGTGCTGCTGCGCTCTGCCAACCTTTCATTACAGATACAGATCTCTTGAAACAAAATCTAAATTTAAAAAACAATCACGCACATTAATGAGGTCATGTTATACTTAATGACAGAGGCAGAGATGAAAATAACAGAAAACAGTATAATATCAGGTTGAATGGTTTGCGTTGGGTGTCATTTGTCAAAGGCTGAAATAGCATGTGCTCTCACCAATGGACGGACTATTTACTTCAGAGATCCTTTTCACAATGTTATTGGTGAAAAGTTTCAAAATAATTCTCCAATCTTGAGCAAATATTTCCTTTGTTCTCTTTTCCAATACATGTAGTATTTGCCTGACACCCTCATTAGCTGTAATTCTCTTCACTCTCGCCATTCTTGGTGACACGAGGCAGACAAAATTCGTGCTTATACCTGTTTCCATTGTTCATTTTCCCCGGAACACAATCCACCTAACCTACACACCTTCGGACTGTGGAAGGAAACTGGAGCACCTGGAGGAAACCCAATCTGTCAAGGGGAGAAAGTGCAAACTCCACACAGACAGTCATCCAAGGCCAGAATTGAACCCGGGTCCCTGGTGCTGTGAGGCAGCAGTGCTAACCACAGTACAATTTGTGACTCCTGACTTGAACACATGTACTTTCCCGTGGTAAAATACATATTGAAAACGGTTGTGATAGCTTGCCAAGTTTCCTTTGGGATTTGGTTAGCACGACAATTACCCATTACCAAAGATCATAACACTAGCTTTATACACCAGATTTATTAGCTATCATGGTGGGGTTTGAACCCATGTCTCCAGAACTTTAGCCTGGGCCTCTGGATTGCTAGTCCAGTGACATTACTGTGACACCATCACCTTCTCTTATCATTGGTGACTTCCTAGAGAACCTCCTCTATTTCCTTTCCAAGGTTTTTACATCTTTCCTGAAATGTGGTGCCCACAGATGTTTACACTTCTCCAGCTGACACCTAACCAATGATTTGTAAATTTCTAGTGTGATCTCTTCACTTTTATATTTTATGCCTGTATTTATTTAACCCAGGTGCTTTTTAAACCACCTTATTATTTACCGGTCACCTGTAAGGAATCAATGCATCACCCTTATCATAATAACTATTTGAAAAAAGATTACCTTAAGTTGTGGATTTAAAGTTGGTTGCTCTGATCTCCCAAGGTTAGTGTAAGATTATTTTAACACTGCCAGCTTGAATTTATTTTCACAATCTAAAGTGATTGTATCGTGAATATTTGGCTTTCGCATTCTTTGATGTGTAATGAAAAAGATAATAAACAATGGTGAGGAATGTATTTTGACACTGTTTGCATAGCTTGATGAACTGCAAAAACAAACAGTGACCTAATCCTGGATCTCTAAAATCCATTCATGTGCGCCAGTTTAATTTTTATGTCTACCTAAACAAGCAAATTGGTTTAACAGCTTATCCTACACATATCTCCAAAATACAGCACTCCCTACGTACTCTTTGTCCTTCTTACTTTCTTTCTTATCTCCCTTCTTGCCCTTTGATTCCAAACCTTTATTCCCTTGTCCTCATTCCCACTAAACTGCTGACCACCCAACTTCTCTTCTTGGCCTCTCTGTTAGCTACTGTTAAATAGGAAATTATTTCCTCCCCTGAGCTGTTACTAACCTCAATTCCAAACATCGCTCCCATTCTCAAAAGACCACCTTCAACTCCTTTGTTTTTGCCCCTTCTCCAGCCTCCTGCACTCCTCCAATCTCCTGTACTCCTCCAGCCTCCTGCACTCCTCCAATCTCCTGTACTCCTCCAGCCTCCTGTACTCCTCCAGCCTCCTGCACTCCTCCAAATTCCTGTACTCCTCCAATCTCCTGTACTCCTCCAGCCTCCTGTACTCCTCCAGCCTCCTGTACTCCTCCAGCCTCCTGTACTCCTCCTGTACTCCTCCAAATTCCTGTACTCCTCCTGTACTCCTCCAGCCTCCTGTACTCCTCCAGCCTCCTGTACTCCTCCAGCCTCCTGCACTCCTCCAGCCTCCTGTACTCCTCCAGCCTCCTGTACTCCTCCAGCCTCCTGCACTCCTCCAGCCTCCTGTACTCCTCCAGCCTCCTGCACTCCTCCAGCCTCCTGTACTCCTCCAGCCTCCTGTACTCCTCCAGCCTCCTTGAACTTGCTGTCGATCACCAAATCCCTGCCCACTTTACATGTAGCAATCTCCAATCAATGTTCAACCACATGACAGGGAAATGGTGCTAAACAAAGTCACACATGATATTCCCGCTGACTGTATTTTATCAATGATTTTCTATCCAATACCTCTTCCCTTTAGTGCCCCTTTAGTGGGACTTGATTCAAGTCTTGCCTTTCAAATCATACCCAAAATATCTCTAGCAATGGTTTCTCTTCCCATCTCAACATCACTACCTCTGGGGTCCCCCAAGGATCTATCCTAGTTCCTCACCCCCTCCCCCTTCACTGCCCAATCTCCATTCTACCCCTTGGTGATATCACCTGAAGCCCTGGCCCCAGTTTCTAGATGTACGCTGACAGCAGCCAATTCTGTTCCTTCCCCCACCCAACCCTTCCCCAATCACTGTGCTTTTCAACGGTTTGTCTGGCACCCAGTTTTGAGTGAGCTGCAGTTTTCTAAATTGAGAAGACTCAAGCCACTGTCTTCATAACCCCCACGCTCACAAACTCCATCCGTGGTATTCACATCGCCAGTTAGTGCCTCGGGTTTTACCAGACTGTTTGCAATGCCAGTGTTCAACTTGTACCCAAACCCTGCTTCTTGCCGGTACCTATCTTTGTGGAACCTCAGCTGGGATTTTCCGGTCTCCACAGCAGGTTTTCCGGTGGCGGAGACAGCTCGCCATTGGCCGGTGGTGGGATCTTCCGGTCATGCCAAAGTCAATAACCATTTGTGTTGCTTGCTTGCCGCACCGTCGGGGAACGCATCAAGGGAGGTCTGTTTCGGCAGGACCAGAAGATCCCGCCAGTGGGAAATGCCAGAAACTCCCAGCCGAGCTCCTCTAGAGCTCCATAAATTCCTACCAGTGTCCCCAAAGGATGTTTTCGCTGTGCACTCCGGCTTTTTCAATATACTCTACCTGCAGTTTGGTTTTGTGCGGCCGTGCACACACACTGTTTAACCGAGAGTAAGGCCTATGTGGTATCTTCCAGGCTGCTGTGTGGTGGTGGACATGTGTAGTTTAGCAGGAATGTTGTTCCTTACCCTCCCAAACTCTCCATTTCACCAACTGTGACCTCTGCTGCTGCCTGCTTTGCTTCGGCCCACCGTTGGCAGCCATTGGTTTAGCCACCCGGGCCCCACATTCTGAATTATCTTCCTAAGAACAGATGGAAGAAAGAGCCTGCATTTATATAGCAGCGTTCACAACCGCAGGACATCCTCAACTGAAGAAGCGCTTCCTGACGTGTGGCCACTGGTGTGAATGTAGGAAATCCAGCAATTAATTGCACAAGGCTAGGTCCCCAATCAGCAATGTGATAATAACCAGAATAACCTGTTCTAATGATGTTGTAAGAAGTTTAACAACACCAGGTTAAAGTCCAACAGGTTTATTTGGTAGCAAAAGCCACACAAGCTTTCGAGGCTCTGAGCCCCTTCTTCAGGTGAGTGGGAATTCTGTTCACAAACAGAACTTATAAGACACAGACTCAATTTACATGAATAATGGTTGGAATGCGAATACTTACAACTAATCCAGTCTTTAAGAAACAAAACAATGGGAGTGGAGAGAGCATCAAGACAGGCTAAAAAGATGTGTATTGTCTCCAGACAAGACAGCCAGTGAAACTCTGCAGGTCCACGCAACTGTGGGAGTTACAAATAGTGTGACATAAATTCTGATTCTAGGATCGCATGATAAAGACTCAGGAGGAAAAAAGCAGAAATATTTATGTGAAATAGTGTGACATAAACCCAATATCCCGGTTGAGGCCGTCCTTGTGTGTGCGGAACCTGGCTATCAGTTTCTGCTCCGCGACTCTGCGCTGTCGTGTGTCGCGAAGGCCGCCTTGGAGAACGCTTACCCGAATATCAGAGGCCGAATGCCCGTGACCGCTGAAGTGCTCCCCAACAGGAAGAGAACAGTCTTGCCTGGTGATTGTCGAGCGGTGTTCATTCATCCGTTGTCGCAGCGTCTGCATAGTTTCCCCAATGTACCATGCCTCGGGACATCCTTTCTTGCAGCGTATCAGGTAGACAACGTTGGCCGAGTTGCAAGAGTATGTACCGTGTACCTGGTGGATGGTGTTCTCACGTGAGATGATGGCATCTGTGTCGATGATCCGGCACGTCTTGCAGAGGTTGCTGTGGCAGGGTTGTGTGGTGTCTTGGTCACTGTTCTCCTGAAGGCTGGGTAGTTTGCTGCGGACAATGGTCTGTTTGAGGTTGTGCGGTTGGTGATGTTGGTCAAAGGATAAATATTGGCCTCAGGACACCAGGGCGAATTCCCTTTTTCTTCTTCAAAATAACGCCATGTGATCTTTTCTACCCACTTCAGAAGGCTGAGATAACTTCATTTTAAATGCCTCATGACATTTTCTTAAGCTAAAGGCACTATGTGAACACAATCTACCGTTTTATCTGAAAGATTGCTCCCTCAGCACCAGCGCTGAAGCATGAACCTGGTTTGATTTGATTTGATTTATTATTGTCACATGGATTAACATACAGTGAAAAGTATTGTCTCTTGTGCCCTACACAGACAAAACATGCCATTCATAGAGAAGGAAACAAGACAGTGGAGAATGTAGTGTTACAGTCATAGTTAGAGTGTAGAGAAAGATCAACTTAAGGCAAGGCAAGTCCATTCAAAAGTCTGGTGGCAGCAGGGAAGAAGCTGTTCTTGAGTCGGTTGGTACGTGACCTCAGACTTTTGTATCTTTTTCCTGAAGGAAGAAGGTGGAAGAGAGAATGTCTTGGGTGCGTGGGGTCCTTAATTATGCTGGCTGCTTTGCCAAAGCAGCAGGAAGTGTAGACAGAGTCAATGGATGGGAGGCTGGTTTGCGTGATGGATTGGGCTACATTCACGACCTTTTGTAGTTCCTTGCGGTGTTGGGCAGAGCAGGAGCCATACCAAGCTGTGATACAACCAGAAAGAATGCTTTCTATCGTTCATCTGTAAAAGTCGGTGAGAGTCGTAGCTGACATGCCGAATTTCCTTAGTCTTCTGAAAAAGTAGAGGTGTTGGTGGGCTTTCTTAACTATAGTGTCGGCATGGGGGGACCAGGACAGGTTGTTGGTGATCTGGACACCTAAAAACTTGAAGCTCTCGACCCTTTCTACTTCATCCCCATTGATGTAGACAGGGGCATGTTCTCCTTTACGCTTCCTGAAGTTGATGACAATCTCCTTCATTTTGTTGACATTGAGGGAGAGATTATTGTTGGATTATTGACTCTGAATGGGACCCACAACCATCTCCTTCAGAGGAGAGAGAGAATGCTGCTCACGGAGCCACGGGTTAAAACCTCTGGCTTATAATATCTCTCCTCTTTTCTTCAGACCCATCAAGCTATCAATCATGTCTTCACTTACCTTCTTTAATGATACCTCTTGTGAAACACTTTTGGATATTTTTCTGTGTTAAACACACTACATTAATTGCAAGAAATAAAAATGCTGGAGATATTCAGCAAGCCTGGCAGCGTCTGCGGAAAGAGAGAAACTGAGTTAATGCTTTGAGCCGATGAACTGATGAGAGGTCATCGAACTGAAACCTGAACGTTGGCTGAAAGCTTGTTGATCTTTACAGCGATGGGATCTTATGGTCGAAATTCTTTGTGACTAATTTTTGCTTCAGCATCTTTTTGGAAGTATTTTCAATTCCATTCTCGACTGGTGAGTCCAAATAAAGATTCCACTGTGGGTTTCCTGGCGGCGAGGGATGTGCTCAGCAGGAAACCCTGTTGACAATGGCGAGACCGTAAGATCCCGCCACCAGCGAGCGCGCAGCACGCCACCTCTTGCCGCCGCGTAACATGCGACGGAGGGGGAAGGAAAATCCCCCCATCTGTTTTCCTCGTGGAGCTTGAGGCAAGCTGACAAATCTCAAGAGCAGAAGATGCATCGTTGCACCCTCTGGTTATATAAATTAATATTCACTTTCCACTTTCAAAGTGGAAGAGAAATTTTGATTTAATAAATTTCATTAAATGCAGTGCGTTAATGGAATTGGCCTGGACTTTCAGTTACTGCATTCTGAATTAATCTTGTAGCTGGTGTGTACCCAGTAGACAGGTTTGGCACCAATACACAGCTCAGAGTTAACAGCACTGCGCCAAGAGTTACACGTATTATACAAAGACTTTGGAAGCAGAGTCTGCCGTATTGACTGTTGGAGAGCTCACATAAATTATGATAACAAATGGACATAAAAATAAAATACTTTTGATTTTGGTGCACAACTTGTTCTGATCTGTTTTCCCTTTTGAAAGACTGCTCACTGAGATGGATGGAAGGCTGACAGTGAAAAACACTGACTTTGGCACTTGCTATGTCGAAATTCTTTGTGACTAATTTTTGCTTCAGCATCTTTTTGGAAGTATTTTCAATTCCATTCTCCACTGGAGAGTCCAAATAAAGATTCCACGATGCATTGTTGAGTTTGTTTTTTTGACTAGGGATGAGGGATGTGAGAGAGATCAACGAGGATAGCTTGAGCTTTCCTCTTAACTTCGTCGTTCAAAAAGTTATTGAGTTGTGTCTGCTGTCTGCTAATGATTTTACCATAAGGAGTCTAACAACACCAGGTTAAATTCCAACAGGTTTGTTGGACTTTAACCTGGTGTTAGACTCCTTACTGTGTTTACCCCAGTCCAACGCCGGCATCTCCACATAATGATTTTACCCGCAGTGTTGACAATTCTGGTGCGCATTTCACACACAGGTTACCATTCCAGTCTCTCATGTTGAATGTTTGGATGCTACCAGACTTCTATATACCTCTCTCTAAGACATCTTGACTCACACCAAACCCTTTCAGCTTTCTGATTATCCGGCAATCCTTGTTAAAAGTACAGTTGGTGTTCTCTATGAAGCTTAACTTCTGGTGACCCCAGATACTTGAAACACTCTAATGGTAGGGGCCTGCCAAACAGAGAGGCCTGGGGGCCCAGGTACATAGTTCCTTGAACGTTGCCTCACAGGTAGACAGGGTGGTGAAGAAGGCATTTGGCACACTTGCCTTCATCAGTCAGAGCATTGAGCTGTACAAGACATTGGTAAGGCCACATTTGGAGTACTGCGTACAATTCTGATCACCCTGCTATAGGAAGGATGTTATTAAACTGGAAAGGGTGCAAAAAAGATTTACAAGGATGTTACCGGGACTGGAAGGTTTGAATTATAAGGAGAGGCTGGATAGGCTGGGACTTTTTTCCCTGGAGTGCAAGAGGATGAGAGGTGACCTTACAGAGGTTTATAAAATCATGAGGGGCAGAGATAAGGTGAATAGGCAAGGTCTTTTCCCTCGGGTAGGGGAATCCAAAACTGGAGGGCATAGGTTTAAGGTGAGAGCCAAAAGATTTAAAAGGGACCTGAGGGGCAACTTTTTATGGAATGAGCTGCCAGAGGAGGGGGTACATAGAACATAGAACATAGAACATTACAGCGCAGAACAGGCCCTTCGGCCCACGATGTTGCACCGACCAGTTAAAAAAAAAAGGCGGGTACAATTGCAACATCTAAAAGACATTTGGACAGGTGCATGGATGGGAATAGTTTAGTGGGCGTGGCAAATGCAGGCAAATGGGACTAGTTCAGTTTAGGAAACCTAGTCAGCATGGACGAGTTGGGCTGAAAGGCCTGTTTCCATGCTGTGTATCTCTATGACTCTATGGCCAGAGTTTTACTGTCCCCCCCGCGCGGGAATTGCAGTGGGCGAGGGGCGGACCATGGAAAGGTCCTTTGACCTCGGGTGGGATTTTATGGTTTTGGGACGAGCGAGACTGTAAAATCCCACGCCTTAACCTCTACCAGTTGGTCATTAAGATACGGAGGTTCACACATATGCAGGTCGTTGGTATATAAAAGTCACTCTTTGGTTTTATCTGCATTGATCTGCAGAGCACTCAATTCTGAAGGGTGGCAGCATAATCAAAGTAATTTCCTTCAATTGTCATTTTATCTTTGAAAAATAGTCCCACCAAAGGCATATCATCTGCATAGTAAAATAAATAAGTGTTAGTTCCTGTGGTTTTTATCTCGTTGGATATATGGAAAGCAACAGAGGTGATAGGACACAGCCCTGAGGAATACCTGTGTTTAAGATCAGTTCATCAGATAAAAAGCCATTCAAAGTTAATTTATTTGTCACAAGTAAGGCTTACATTAACACTGCAATGAAGTTACTGTGAAATTTCCCTACTCACCACATTCCGGCGCCTGTTTGGGTCAATAATCCTAACCAGCATGTCTTTCAGACTGTGGGATGAAACCGGAGCACCCGGAGGAAACCCACGCAGACATGGGGAGAACGTGCAAACTGCACACAGACAGCGACCCAAGCCAGGAATCAAACCCGGGTCCCTGATGCTGTGAAGCAGCAGTGCTAACCACTGTGCTATCATGCTGCCCATAAAAACACGTTGAGGCTGGTCGGTAAGAAAATCCCTGGTCTAATGGATCGGGCCCTGTTATGTAATTAAAGTGGCTGCATCTCTTCTGGTACGACGTCACGTGATCTGTAGTGACGTAATCAGAGAGATTCATGGGCTTCTGTGGCTCCTCCATCTTGGACCTGGAACAAGCAACATGTGGTTCTAAAGATAACTCTCACAACCCATAGGGCCCTTTGTTCCTGAATCTTCCCTTCCATGTGGAACGAGAGCAAAGCTGACTGACAGCCAGTTGGGAAGAAATACTTTGTGCTTTTCAAGATATGGAGAAGGAAAGTGAGAAACTCATCATCTTGAGGGTTAGTGGAATGCTCACACTGGTGCCATTAGTTAGATACTTGTTCTGTGTAGGGGTGTTGCAGTATTGGCAAGTTGTGTCCTGAAATTCAGGCGCATTTTCACACCCGCAGCCGAACCTCCATTTCGGAATAGACCATGGTTTTACTGAAATTGGCATTTCAATGATTATCCATGAAGGGTTTTTTAAAAAGTCTTTACTTAATGATTAGTGTAAATGCAATGGTCTATATTTCATTAGGTTATAACCCTGTTTAAGATTCTGTTCCTATGGTGCATTAGGCATTTAATGTATTCTTCACAATATTTAATTAACACTCAAGCAATCCTTGAAAGGTTTGACAGCGAAAATGTGTGTTGTGATGAATTGAAAGGTACCACTTTATAATCCCTGCATATTATTGGCTTTTTAAACTTAAGTTTTATTCCTTGGCCAATTCTCCTTCTACAGTGTATTAAAAGTATTGATTCTCATTTGGGCAAGTATTGCACAGTGTGTCCTCCCCCTACATTAGCCTTGCCATTGTGGGGGTGCAAAATTTGTAGGGGTGAGATGATGTGGAGATGCCGGCGTTGGACTGGGGTGAACACAGTAAGAAGTCTCACAACACCAGGTTAAAGTCCAACAGGTTTATTTGGTAGCAAATACCATAAGCTTTCGGAGCAGTGCTCCGAAAGCTTATGGTATTTGCTACCAAATAAACCTGTTGGACTTTAACCTGGTGTTGTGAGACTTCTTACTGGGGTGAGATGACCCAGCCAAGTTTAGTCCTGGCCTGATGTGACAGTCGCTGGGTACCTGTTGAGGGCATGGAGAGCAGGGTGAAAGAATGTGATTATGTCTATTTGCTTGAGTGAATCTGGCTAGGCGGAATGGGCTGCTTCTGTGATGTATTTTCCTTCTAGTTTTATGTATGCATTAAAAAAAAGCAACTTTTCCAGCCGGTATTCAAATCACTTGAACCAGGAGGATCCCAAGCTGGTCCCAGGTTTTTGAATTCATGGATCATAACCTGGATGGTGAGGTGTTACAGTTAGTGGCAGCATTCTTGATTTAGGCAGAAGATCATTGGCAAGAGTTCCTGCTCCTGGCTGCTATTCACTGACAATTGCTGTCATGTTGGGTGAGAATTTGCTTTGGTTTTCATTGCCCCTCATGGCTGAATTACTTGCTGCATTTCATCAAGGGTGAATTGTGAAAAATGTTCATTTGGGCACCGGTGGAACTTTACTTCTGCTAAAACGCAATCCACAATGTGCTATAAAACAGTTTGACTTTGTGCATATCTCCAGGCTCTCTACTCCCTCGACTCCTTTGTCTTGTGCTTGACATTGCCCTGTTCCTGTTCCTCCATCAGCAGAGAAACATTCTCCCTCAGAGCAGGAGCCTGAAGCATTCACACAGGTTGCTGAGTGTTGATGTTGACAGATCAGCCAAGTTCCCAAACACGACCCCCACTGCCTCTCAATATGAGGGAATCGCTTTACAGCTGCCAAATGATGTGGAACAACAAATTGGTGATCAAAGCTGCCACTTCACAAGCCCATGTGCAGAGGTGGCACAGTGCAACTTTCATCAAGCAATGTGTTAATGATTTCATTTACAATTCCCATCACATTAGCAGAAGATTGAAAAATAATGAATTCCATTGCAAATGCAGAACACAATTGAATACTGGAAGACCCAACAAAAGAAGGAAGCAAAATGCAGATGAGATATTTGTCTTCAAGTATCTTTATTAAATCTCTTTATCAGAACTTTATCTTTCAGCTGGTATTTGGTGGGAAGTCTCTCGCTTTGTATGTGGCCCTTTGGATTTGCTCAGAGATGCGGCACGGTAGCACAGTGGTTAGCACTGCTGCTTCACAGCTCCAGGGACCTGGGTTCGAATCCCGGCTTGGGTCACTGTCTGTGTGGAGTTTGCACATTCTCCTCGTGTCTGCGTGGGTTTCCTCCGGGTGCTCTGGTTTCCTCCCACAGTCCAAAGATGTACGGGCTCGGTTGATTGGCCATTCTAAATTGCCCCTTAGTGTCCCAGGATGCATAGGTTAGAGGGGTTAGTGGGTAAATATGTAGGGGTAGGGCCTGGGTGGGATTGTGGTTGGTGCAGACTCGATGGGCCGAATGGCCTCTTTCTGCACTGTGGGATTCTATGATTCTATGCTTCTGAAGAGGACATGTTTGTATTTTAGGAGCAGCAGCAAGTAGTTCAGCAACATATTTTATACGAGGACACTGAAAATCTGCAATTGAGTGTCTGGCAGCCTCCACCACCATATTGAGTCTGATGCTTTTTATGGAGCAGTTGGCAGGAAATGGCCATTTGCCAGAATTTAGGTCAAACTTTGACATGGAAGAGGTCCAGGCTGAATTCCATTATTTTAAAGTTATCCACAGAATACTCCTGAAAATATTTGTGTTTGTTTTAATTCCAAATTTTTCTATCCTACAATATAGAAACTTAAATATAATATATTATATATAAGTCTCTATATTCTAATATATGTAGAATTCTATTGCATTGTCTGAAGAATGATTCAGTATGGAATATCCCAAACAGAGATTTATGACTGTATCAGGTGAATTGGTATTCTGCCTAATTCCTGAATTTGAGAAGCGTGACACTTTCTGTGGCTGCCTAAGCAACAGTCAAGGATAACACAAATTAATTGCAATATTTTTATTCCCTGGGGGAAGTTGAAAAATCACCATGAATGACCCAAGTCCAGAGTGCAGGTCACTATTGAGTTAGAAAAGATAAAGCAATGAGATAAATGTTGGAGTAGCAATTTAAAATAGTCAAATCCAGGTTTTAAAGGCTTGTGGATCTTAGTTGAAAACATAGAACATAGAACATAGAAAGCCACAGCACAAACAGGCCCTTCGGCCCACAAGTTGCGCCGATCACATCCCCACCTCTAGGCCTATCTATAGCCCTCAATCCCATTAAATCCCATGTACTCATCCAGAAGTCTCTTAAAAGACCCCAACGAGTTTGCCTCCACCACCACCGACGTCAGCCGATTCCACTCACCCACCACCCTCTGAGTGAAAAACTTACCCCTGACATCTCCTCTGTACCTACCCCCCAGCACCTTAAACCTGTGTCCTCTCGTAGCAACCATTTCAGCCCTTGGAAATAGCCTCTGGGAGTCTACCCTATCCAGACCTCTCAACATCTTGTAAACCTCTATCAGGTCACCTCTCATCCTTCGTCTCTCCAGGGAGAAGAGACCAAGCTCCCTCAACCTATCCTCATAAGGCATGCCCCCCAATCCAGGCAACATCCTTGTAAATCTCCTCTGCACCCTTTCAATGGCTTCAACATCTTTCCTGTAATGAGGTGACCAGAACTGCGCGCAGTACTCCAAGTGGGGTCTAACCAGGGTCCTATAAAGCTGCAGCATTATCTCCCGACTCCTAAACTCAATCCCTCGATTAATGAAGGCCAGTACGCCGTACGCCTTCTTGACCGCATCCTCCACTTGCGAGGCCGATTTAAGAGTCCTATGGACCCGGACCCCAAGGTCCTTCTGATCCTCTACACTGCTAAGAATGGTACCCTTCATATTATACTGCTGCTTCATCCCATTGGATCTGCCAAAATGGATCACCACACACTTATCCGGGTTGAAGTCCATCTGCCACTTCTCCGCCCAGTCTTGCATTCTATCTATGTCTCGTTGCAACTTCTGACATCCCTCCAAACTATCCACAACACCACCTACCTTGGTGTCGTCAGCAAACTTACCAACCCATCCCTCCACTTCCTCATCCAGGTCATTTATGAAAATGACAAACAGCAAGGGTCCCAGAACAGATCCCTGGGGCACTCCACTGGTCACTGACCTCCATGCAGAGAAAGACCCCTCCACAGCCACTCTCTGCCTTCTGCAGGCAAGCCAGTTCTGGATCCACAAGGCAACAGCCCCTTGGATCCCATGCCCTCTCACTTTCTCAAGAAGTCTTGCATGGGGGACCTTATCGAACGCCTTGCTGAAGTCCATATAGACCACATCCACCGCTCTTCCTTCGTCAATGTGTTTGGTCACATTTTCAAAGAACTCAACCAGGCTCGTAAGGCACGACCTGCCCTTGACAAAGCCGTGCTGACTACTTTTGATCATACTAAACTTCTCTAGATGATCATAAATCCTGTCTCTCAGACATAGCCTGAAGGAATGAAGGAGGTTGGCAGATTCGATTGTTTGGAACATGTAAATCTGAGGGCCATCAGCATTTGAAGAGTACACACAGAGAAGCTTGGAAACTCTCAGCAACTCTCAGCACGGTGGCACAGTGGGGGCAGCACAGTGGCACAGTGGTTAGAACTGCTGTCTCACAGCTCCAGGGACCTGGGTTCGATTCCAGCCTCGGGTCACTGTCTGTGTGGAGTCTGCACGTTCTCCCCGTGTCTACGTGGGTTTCCTCCGGGTGCTCCGGTTTTCTCCCACAGCCCAAAGATGTGCAGTTAGGTTGATTGGCCATGATAAATTGTCCCTTACTGTCCCAGGATGTGTAGGTTAGAGGGATTAGCGGGTAAATATGCGGGGATATGGGGGTAGGGCCTGGGGTAGGATTGTTGTCGGTGCAGACTCGAAGGGCTGAATGGCCTCCTTCTGCACTGTAGGGATTCTATGATTCTCTATGATCAGGCAGCATCTGTGGGGAGAAAAAAATGTCATCACATCAGACCAGTGACCTTTCATCACCCTCACCAGTTCTGTTTCTAAACTCATTTTAAAAAAAAATAAGCATCCTCCTGAATTAATTAATGTAAAAAAAATTAAAACTCCTTCACACTCTCTTTCACTGAATTGTTCTGGCCTTTGGTACACTTGAAACTGATTTATTTATTGACTTACTGCAAATGCTGGAGGGAGGTTGTATGGACTCGCCACGTTAAGTCTGTTTCTCTCTCCACAGATGCTGCCAGGCCTGCTGAGTTTTTCCAGCACTTTCTGTTTTTATCTCATTGAGCTGTCTGATTTGCCTTCTTGTTGTGTTATAAGGGGACTGTGTAAGTTACTGCAAGACAATTATTTGTATTTTGGAAGAAAACACATTCTAATTTGTATACCTTACCTTTGTTATAAGGCCACTGAACCTTGACTGCCAGGGTGGCATGATGGCACAGTGGTTAGCACTACTGCCTCACAGCACCAGGGACCCAGGTTCGATTCCAGCCTCCGGTGACTGTGTGGAGTTTGCATGTTCTCTCCGTGTTTGCGTGGGTTTCCTCCGGGTGCTGTGGTTTCCTCCCACAGTCCAAAGATGTGAAGGTTAGGTGAATGGCCATGCTAAATTGCCCCTTAGTGTCCAAAGATGTGTAGGTTGGGTGGATTAGCCATGTGTTATGGTTCAGGTCAGAAACTGCAACGTGTTTTATGGAGCCCGCTTGGATCATAAGTTTTGCATCTTGAATGTGGCGAGGATAAGCATGATAGGTTTCACTTCAGGGATGATTCGAATGACCCACTAGGGAGCTTTTATCAAACAAAGTTTATTTAAGAATATAGTTAACATGCGGAGTAAAAACATTAGCAAGAACGTTTATCAATTACAAACAAGAAACAAAACAACCATGATAATGTATAACCCTTAATGAATATAGGAGCTGTCCCAATCAAACCAATCCCATAAACGAGACCCTTCAAACAGGTTTAATACAGCATAGACTAATGCTCATGTAATACTGGAATTGAGTCTTTGGAGGAAGTCTGCAGTTCTCTGGATAGACTCCGAACAGTTTGCAATTAGAACAGCTTCCCAAAACACCAGGGGCTCCAGGCAAACCACCAACAGCAGCAATAAAAGGACATCTCCAATTAGGTTGATTGGCCATTCTAAATTGGCACTTAGTGTCCTGGGAGCGCAGGTTAGAGGGATTAGCGGGGTAAAAATGTGGGGTTACAGGGATAGGGCCTGTGTGGGATTGTTGTTGATGCAGACTTGATGGGCCGAATGGCCTTCTTCTGCACTGTAGGGATTCTATGATTGTATGAACAGCAGATTCCCCCCTTCAGAAAGGTAAGACTCTGCTTTCAGATGACCAACAGAATTTCCAAAACCAGGGAGAGAGAGAGAGACTTCTTTTCAGCTGGCTGTCCCTTCTAAAACTAAAACCTCTAGCTCCCAAACTGAAAATGAAATAAACTCCTATCACCTGACCTGCCAGCCAGTTTTTCTCCAAACGATGCAGAGTCATAAACACCTCAGTAAAAATAAACAAACCCCTGTTTATTCAGCAATAAAAGAACATCTCCAGTCAAGCCGGCAATAATGACATCAGCTAAGGCTGTGAGATGCAGAGAGCATGATTTAAAGAAAATCTCTTAAAGGTACACTAACATCACACGTGGTAAATGCTTGGGGTTTTGGAGTGGGTGGGGGTGGAGGCTTGGGTAAGGTGCTCTTTCGGAGAGTGGGTGTAGACTTAATAAGCCAAATGGCCTCCTTCTGTAGGGATTCTATTCTATGTATCTTCTGTCTTTTAGCGCTTTTGACAGTCATATGTGGATCTTTATGGATTGCAGGTTGCTGCATTATGAAGGATAGTGTGTGATGAAAGTACTGTGTAGTCTAATTGATGTAAGCTGACATTTGACTAACCCCTGGTTTTGAATTACATTAATATGACCTGACAGAGAGCACCTCAGCTTCACAGATGCTGTGACTCAGCAGCTTGTGAAGAATGGCATTGTGTTGAAATTGAACCACACACCCTGCATCAAAAAATCTATACACCCAGAGTTTTGAGTATTAATATCAATTTAATACCCCTAATATGCCTAAATAGTGCAGGATGCCAATAATCCAGAACAAAGTGCTTCTTCAGACAGCAGAGGAGTGGAAATTGTGATGTAATTAAGTAAAATGGACATCGGAGAACAGCTTGAATATCAGTTACAAAATCGTAAACAGTTCAGAAAGCAAATGAGCAAAAGAAAACCATGCCGAAGCTTTGTCTGTGTAAGGTATTTGCCAGGTAATTGGTGACATACATTACGACAAAGCATCAATTACAAGAAATGTTATCTGGAGTAAAACTGAACATCCTTTCCTCGAGGTATTGGAGCTAATCTGCTGTTGTTTCTCTAGACTTTTTTGAATGCTCCTTGAGTGGTGAACATTCAAATTGCGAAAACCAGGTCCCTTGTTTATTTATAGCTTCAGTTCGGTTCGAGAAGCCAGATTCACATGATGGACTAGATTCATCTCCTGGTTCTCACCTACTCCCATCCCATGAACCAGTTTGTGACTGGAGCACTTGAGAAATCCATGTCCTGGACAGACCCTTATGGAATTTCAATAACATTGCAGTGAGTGACGCTTGTACAAAAACTGGCAAAGATTATGTGCTATTCATTCTGCTCCTAGATTTAGTCTCTAGTGTTTTTATTTTCACAATATTTAATAAGGCCTTTTTTAGAAAACCCTGGGTGGGAATCTTTCCGCCCCGCTGCACTGGTCGAGGAGTGTAGCGGGGCAGGAAATATGAGCGCGATGCGAAAAATTGGATTCGTGCCTGGTTTCTCGCCTCTCGCGATATTGCCGGCCCTGTCCTGCCGGTGAAATCAGTCCCGCACCCAGGAAGGGCGAGAGGCTGATTTAAATAATAATAATAACATGCTATGCAGGCCATTAATAAGCTCGGGAAGCAATAGTCCAGGCTCACATACTTTTCCTAATTTACTGTTGCAGGTCCTCACTGGCGAGGATCACAGATGGTCCCCACCAACGAGAACCAATTGTGATGGCCTCATTGGTGGGGCCGAAGGCAGTTGAAGTCCTCCAGGTGGTTGGGGCAGGGCCAGGCAGTGCCCCTGCGGTAGTGCCAGCCTAGGACCCTGGCAGTACCAGCCTGGCACCTTTGCATGCCAGCCTGGCACCCTGGCACTGCCCACCGGGCACCAGGCATTGCCAAGGGCTTGGGGACTAAGTGGGCAGGGTCTGATGGCAGGAAGTGGGGGGAAATCTGTAGGAGGGGGGGAACTCTGCATCGGGGTGGGAGCTGGTCAGCAGGGCTAGTGATCAGGGGTTTGCTGCTAGCGGTCAAGAGTTGGGGTGCTGGTGATTGGGGGGGGAAATCTGGTTTTCCGGCATGATTAGGCTCCATCCACTCCCTCTACTGGCAGGAATCACATTACAGACCGTATTGCACAAAGTGTCGTAAATTGCAACCATTTACCTTTCATTTCCTCACCCGTTCGACACTTAGAATTTTTCTGAGAAAACTCCACCCCTTATGTCTGCTGTTTGAATAGTTAAATGTAAGGTCATGTCTTTTCAATAATATTTGCATGCACAATTTTGAATTTTTAAAATTGTTCAAATATTGTTCCAGCTGGTATGTCAGTTTTAATAAGTTTGCTTGCTTTTTGAATCTCGTTAAATGTTGCACAAGATTGTGTTGGCTTGAAAATTTCACCCAATGATCCAATTATTTTTGATTTGGAAAGTGGTCCTGATTTTTGTGATTAAAGGGAACACAATTGCTAACCAATCATAAAGCAGTAAGCAGGAATTTAAACACATGTTTAGAATAACTTGTACTGTTAATAACACTCTTGTTTTAAACTATTTCCCCCTGACCCCACCACAACTCCTCAAATAGGAAACACCGCCTCCTTAAAAAGCTGGTGGAAGGAAAAGGTCTAAGCGTTTTGGGGATTTACAGAATATTGGACCAAGAAATTATAGAAGACTAAAGTGTGGCTGTTCAGAGTTTATTGGGTGAGGCAACTGACAGCTGACCATGTCCACAGCTTTGAAGCAGGTGTTCAATAAAGACAAGACCTTTCGGCCAAAGAGGAAATTTGAACCAGGAACTCAGAGGTTTGAACTCCATAAGAAAGCACAGGCCTCCTTAAGCTCAGGAGTGGACCTGAAGGGAGCAGTCCAACTCCCGACTGGTGAAGACCTTAACGACTGGATTGCAGTTCATGTGGTGGACTTCTTTAATCGCATCAATCTGATCTATGGGACGATATGTGAGTTCTGTACCGACAGGAGCTGCCCTATCATGTCAGGAGGACAGAAGTATGAGTACCGGTGGCAGGATGACCATAAATACAAAAGACCCACTGCCCTCCCAGCTCCCCAGTATATGAGTCTCCTGATGGATTGGATTGAGGTCCAAATCAACAATGAAGAAATTTTCCCAACAAGCATTGGTGAGTTATCTTTTACGTCACGGCTCGGTGGCACAGTGGTTAGCACTGCTCCCTCACAGCGCCAGGAACCCAGGTTTGATTCCTGGCTTGGGTCACTGTCTGTGTGGAGTTTGCACATT
This sequence comes from Mustelus asterias, assembly GCF_964213995.1. Lineage (NCBI taxonomy): Eukaryota > Metazoa > Chordata > Chondrichthyes > Carcharhiniformes > Triakidae > Mustelus > Mustelus asterias. The sequence continues at coordinate 2,705,986 of NC_135806.1, forward strand.
CTCCCCGTGTCTGCATGGGCTTCCTCCGGGTGCTCCAGTTTCCTCCCCAGTCCAAAGATGCGCGGATTAGGTAGATTGGCCATGCTAAATTGCTCCTTCGTGTCAGGGGGACTAGCTAAGGTAAATGATTCAGGGGAGGGAATGTACTCCAGCAGGAGGATATGGGGAGCAACTTTAACTTCACTTGCTCATCAAAAAACTGATATGGTTGGTTGGAATGTAATTTGACGTTCTGTCTGATTTTACTCCCCACTAAAGCCATCAGAAAGTAAAATTGGATCATGTGTGAAAATGGCATTCCGCCCAATCCCGTAGGATGTAAACTCAGCCGGTTACATTACCCGTTGTCTCTGGATACAGCTCTGCTTTTCCGACTGATATTAGTGCCAAACAAATGAATAGAAAATTGTGGGAGTTTGCCGAACTGTGAGATCACTTGGTGAAGCTCCCCAATATTCGCAAACATTCTGAAAATCAGCTGCTGGAATGTTATTAGTTGTGTACGTTTGTTGAAACAGTAAAGCATTTCCAAAGCTATTCTACACTTTTGAAACAATGTTGGATTTGAATGATGGAGACACTGCAATAGCATGCAGCTGACAATAGATTCTTGATCCAAGGACACATTGCTGATTGTCCAATCATTGATTACAGCTATTTAAAGAACATAAGAACATAACATTTTCAAGAGAGGAGGGCACCTGTACAAGGACGGGTCACAACTAAGTTGGAAGGGCACGAATATCCTGGCTGGGAGTTTTGCTAGTGCAGCTCGGGTGGGTTTAAACGAATATGGCAGGGGGGGTGGGGATCAAAAAATTATGTCTACAAGTGTAGAGGCTGGGGACGAGCTTGGGGGCCAGGACAAGGCTGGCAAAGAAGAAGAGCACTCTGGGGGAGGATGACCTCACTGGGCCTGGAGGTCTGGAGTGCATCTACTTCAAGGCAAGGAGCGTAGCAGGTAAGAAAGACGAACTTAGGACCTTAATGCTTACGAGGAATTTGGATGTGGTTGCGGTGACAGAGACTTGGTTGAAAGAGGGACGGGACTGGCAGCTGAATATTCCGGGGTACAAGTGTTTTAGGTGAGACAGAGGAGGGGCCAAAGGAGGTGGGGGAGTAGCAGTATTAGTTGGAGAGCATATTACAGCGGTGCAGAGGGAGGACAATTCAGAGGGGTCGTGTAACGAGTCACTGTGGGTGGAGCTCAGAAACAGGAAGGGCGCAGTCACTATGTTGGGGGTATACGACAGGCCCCCCAACAGCCCAAGGGAAGTGGAAGAACGGATATGTCAGGAGATAATGGATAGGTGCAGGAAAAATAGGGTTGTTGTAGTGGGAGACTTCAATTTCCCTGGTATAGACTGGAAATCGCGTAGGGCTGGGAGTCTGAATAGGGAGGCATTTGTAAAATGCGTACAGGAAGGTTCTTTGGAACAATATGTAGATAGCCTGACTAGAGAGGGGGCTATACTGGACCTGGTACTGGGGAATGAGCCCGGTCAGGTCTTTAAAGTTTCGGTAGGGGAACATGTGGCAAATAGTGACCACAATTCTGTTAGCTTTAGGATAGTGATGGAAAAGGATGAGTGGTGTCCCAAGGGTAAGGTGTTGGATTGGGGGAAGGCTAACTTTAGTGGGATTAGGCAGAATTTGGCAGCTGTTGATTGGGAGAGGCTGTTTGAGGGTAAATCCACATCTGGCATGTGGGAGTCTTTTAAGGAACAGTTGTTAGGGCTGCAGGATAGGCATGTGCCTGTAAAAAAAAAAGTAGGATAGGAAGGGTAGGATTCGAGAACCGTGGATAACCAGGGAAATTGAGGGATTGGTCATAAAGAAAAGAGTGGCGTACGTTAGGTCCAGGCAGCTAAAAACGGAGGGAGCTCTGGAGGAGAACAAAGAAAGTAGGAAAGAACTCAAACGAGGAATTAGAAGGGCAAAAAGGGGTCACGAAATGTCCTTTGCAGACAGGATTAAGGAGAATCCCAAGGCATTTTATTCGTACGTTAGGAGCAAAAGGGTTGTCAGGGAAAAAATCGGACCTCTCAGGAACAAAAGTGGGGAATTATGCTTAGAGCCCAAAGAAGTAGGGGAGATCCTAAATGAATACTTTGCGTCGGTATTCACAAAGGAGAGGGATGTGTTGACTGGGAGTGTCTCGGAGGGGAGTGTTGACCCGTTAGAGAAAATCTCCATTACAAGGGAGGAAGTGTTTGGTTTTTTAGGGAATATAAAGACTGACAAATCCCCAGGGCCTGATGGAATCTATCCCAGGCTGCTCAGGGAGACGAGAGATGAAATCGCTGTGCCTCTGACACAAATCTTTGTCTCGTCACTGGACACAGGTGAGGTCCCAGAGGATTGGAGGAGAGCTAATGTGGTCCCATTATTTAAGAAGGGTAGGAAGGATAACCCGGGAAATTATAGGCCGGCGAGCTTGACGTCCGTGGTCGGGAAGTTGTTGGAGAGGATTCTTAGAGATAGGATGTATGCGCATTTAGAAAGGAATAAACTCATTCACGATAGTCAGCATGGTTTTGTGAGAGGGAGGTCATGCCTCACTAACCTGGTGGAGTTTTTTGAAGAAGTGACTAGAATGGTTGACGAGGGAAGGGCCGTGGATGTCATCTATATGGACTTTAGTAAAGCGTTTGACAAAGTCCCTCATGGTAGGTTGGTGCAAAAGGTTGGATCTCATGGGATAAAGGGGGAGGTGGCTAGATGGGTGGAGAACTGGCTTGGTCACAGAAGACAGAGGGTGGTAGTGGAAGGGTCTTTTTCCGGCTGGATGCCTGTGACTAGTGGTGTTCCGCAGGGCTCTGTATTGGGACCTCTGCTGTTTGTGATTTATATAAACGATCTGGAAGAAGGTGTAACTGGGGTGATCAGTAAGTTTGCGGATGACATGAAAATGGCTGGACTTGTAAATAGTGAGGAACATTGTCAGAGGCTACAGAAGGATATAGATAGGCTGGAAATTTGGGCAAAGAAATGGCAGATGGAGTTCAATCCAGATAAATGCGAAGTGATGCATTTTGGTAGAACTAACGTAGGGGGGGAGCTATATGATAAATGGCAGAACCATAAAGGGTGTAGATACGCAGAGGGACCTGGGTGTGCAAGTCCACATATCCTTGAAGGTGACGTCTCAGGTGGAGAAGGTAGTGAAGAAGGCATATGGCATGCTTGCCTTTATGGGACGGGGCATAGAGTATAAAAGTTGGGGTCTGATGTTGCAGTTGTATAGAAAGTTGGTTTGGCCGCATTTGGAATACTGCGCCCAGTTCTGGTCGCCACACTACCAGAAGGACGTGGAGGCTTTAGAGAGAGTGCAGAGGAGGTTTACCAGGATGTTGCCTGGTATGGAAGGGCTTAGTTATGAGGAGAGGTTGGGTAAACTGGGGTTGTTCTCACTGGAAAGACAGAGGATGAGGGGTGACCTAATAGAGGTGTATAAAATTATGAAAGGCATAGATAGGGTGAACGGTGGGAAGCTTTTTCCCAGGTCGGTGGTGACGTTCACGAGGGGTCATAGGTTCAAGGTGAGGGGGGGCGGTTTAACACGGATATCAGAAGGACGTATTTTACACAGAGGGTGGTGGGGGCCTGGAATGCGCTGCCGGGCAAGGTTTAAGACTTATCTAGATAGCCACATGAACGGAGTGGGAATGGAGGGATACAAAAGAATGGTCTAGTTTGGACCAGGGAGCGGCGCGGGCTTGGAGGGCCGAAGGGCCTGTTCCTGTGCTGTATTGTTCTTTGTTCTTGTTCTTTGAGTAGGATTTGCCATTTAAAGTAAAGTAAAAGTAAAGTTTATTTACTAGTCACAAGTAGGCTTACATTCTCACTGCGATGAAGTTACTGTGAAAATCCCCTAGTCACCACACTCCGGCGCCTGTTCGGGTACACTGAGGGAGAATTTAGCACGGCCAATGCACCTAACCAGCATGTCTTATGGACTGTGGGAGAAAACCGGAGCACCCGGAGGAAACCCACGCAGACACAGGGAGAAAGTGCAAACTCCACACAGACAGTGACCCAAGCCGGGAATTGAACCCAGGTCCCTGGCGCTGTGAGGCAGCAGTGCTAACCACTGTGCCACCCGTACCACCCCTTGACCTCTTGAGCTTGCTCCGCCATTCAATAAGATCACGGCTGATCTTTTCATGGACTCAGCTCCACTTACTCGCCTGCTCACCATAACCTTTAATTCCTTTACTGTTCAAAACGTTATCTATCTTTGCCTTAAAAACATTCAACAAGGCAGCCTCAATTGGTTCACTGGGCAGGGAATTCCACATATTAACAACCCTTTGGGTGAAGAAGTTCCTCCTCAACTCATGTTATCCTCCTCAACTTGATTACATTTTAAAATGGTTTGAAATGCTGTGCTGCATTTAATTCTGAGAGTCTCTTGAACATTGAGTAAGCAAATTCAGGAATTAATTTCAAATTAACCGCAGGTAGAGGCTACCCAGGTGAGGGGATTGGAATTTAACTAGACTGTAGATGAAATCTTAACTGGCCATGCCTGTCCTGAATTTTAATTGAGCCTCCATTCCTGCATCTTGGGTGCAAGAGATAGGAACAATATCACTGAACACTGTGACCCAACATAATAAGAGCAAAATAATGCAGATGCTGGGAGTCTGAAATAAAAACAGAAAATGCTGGATGAACACAGCAGGTCTGGCAGCATCTGTGGAGAGAAACCCAGTTATCGTTTCGAGTCGTGACCCAACAGTTCACATCCAAATAGTGTTCAATTTTTAAAATCTCCCTTCAGTTGAAAATTGAGAATGTTTGGTAACTGTACACAAGACAGGAATTGGAACAGATAGCGTATGGCAAACTAATGGCTGTGTGGTACAACTTGTTATGTTATCACTATATTCTAACATAGTTTGTCTTTCATTCCTGGGATTACAAAGCTTCCTAATTGTATGTTTAAACATTGCACTACTTAATGTTCAGTCAATAGGGAATAAATCTGAATGCTTTTTAATTCACTGCGACAACTTTCTTATTCCCAGTCCACCGGTCGTTGTTAGGAGAGGGTATTAGATCAAACACTGTCCACCAAAATGCCATGCAGTCTTGTTAATGGGTGCAAGAGACTACCAACCCTTTAACCACCATCCAAGCAGCTCTTCCCCCTGTGAGCTTCTTCTCATTTTCCAAGATGGCGCGTTGCGCTCAGTGTGGGCCAAGCTGGCATTTCAGCTTTAACACCCTACCTTGATCACCTTGGAAGCTCTTTAGTGTCTAAAGTATTCAGGAAAAGGTGTACCCTTTACATCAGGCCAAGGACTGGGATGATATTTTGATTTGATTTATTATTTTCACATGTATTGGAATACAATGAAAAGCATTGTTTCTTGCGCGCTAAACAGACAAAGCATACCATTCATAGAGAAGGAAAGCAGAGTGCAGAATATAGTGTGACAGTCATAGCTAGGGTGTAGAGAAAGATCAACTTAATGCGAGGTGGCCCATTCAAAATTGGGTGCTTCTGGAATTCAGTATGCATTCCTTCACTCCTTTTGGGAAGTTTAATTTCTGATTCCCTCTTAGTCTTTGATTTAATTTGATTTATTATTGTCACATATATTAGCATACAGTGAAAAGTATTGTTTTTTGTGCGCTATAGACAAAGCATACCGTTCATAGAGAAGGAAACAACAGAGTGCAAAATGTAGTGTTACAGTCATAGATAGGGTGTACAGAAAGGTCAACTTAATGTGAGGTAGGTCCATTCAAAAGTCTGACGCAGCAGGGAAGAAGTTGTTCTTGAGTCGGTTGGTACGTGTCCTCAACTTTTGTATCTTTTTCCCGACGGAATAAGGTGGAAGAGAGAATGTACGGGGTGCGTGGGGTCCTAAATTATGCTGGCTGCTTTGCCGAGGCAGCGGAAAGTGTAGACAGAGTCAATGAATGGGAGGCTGGTTTGCGTTTTGGATAGGGTTACATTCAGGACATTTTGTAGTTTCTTGCGGTCTTGGGCAGAGCAGTAGCCAGACCAAGCTGTGATACAGCCAGAAGGAATGCTTTCTATGGGGCATCTGTAAAAGTTGATGAGAGTCGTAGCTGACATGCCAAATTTTCTTAGTCTTCTGAAAAAGTAGAGGCGGTGATGGGCTTTCTTAAATATAGTGTTGGCATGGGGGGACCAGGACAGGTTGTTGGTGATCTGGACACCTAAAAACTTGAAGCTCTCGACCCTTTCCACTTTGTCTCTGTTGATGTAGACAGGGGCATGTTCTCCTCTATGCTTCCTGAAGTCGATGACAATCTCCTTCGTTTTGTTGACCTGAAGATTGCGACACAAGTAGTTACAATAAGGGAAGGCAATATGTAAGAGTTTGATGTCTGCTGCAGGTTTGCACACACCTGTTGTATAATGTTAAAAAATCGTGTGTCAGAAAATATTGCCCTGTAGCCTGCACTGTGTGTGGGAACACCGGATGCGCAGTCTGTACTAAGCACCAGATCAAGCATTGTTCTTCAATTTAAAAATGAAGCGGATAGAGTAGTGTGAGGTCATTGTTTCAGCAGAGTGCAAGCACAAAAGCTCACAATATAAATAATGCAGCAGATTAAAAGCTGCAAGAGCCAGCCATTGTGCATGGTGAACTTCAGCATCATCTATATATTTGGCACTGACTGCCTCCAGCTCGGTAAATCATTCAAATACGCTCGCTATTTTCAAATAAAAACATGTAGCCAGATTGATCCTTCCAGTGATGTCGGAGGCTTGACTTCCAATTCAAATTAGAACTCTTCATCACTGATTTGGGAAGGTTAAATGTGTTGAAGTTATCTTTGTCAGAGACAATTTCATTAGTCAGTAGAGATACAGCGCTCTACTCCAGGTTTCTGATACTGTGATATGTTATTGTTTAAAGGGAGATGTTTCCAAGCTCAGTAAACTAGGAAAGTAAAATGGGATAAAATTCATTTTCTCTCTTGTTCCAAAGTGATTGTATCAAAATCCATCCTGATTAGTTAAAATACATTCAACAGCTATAAGTGGCATTTTTACAGCTTCTTAATGTTTGAAAATATTTTTCCAAAGCACATTGCAGAGACATAATTAGAAAAAACTCAATGGGAGCCAATAAAGGTGATGATGGAGCGTGTGACCACAAGCTTGGTCAAGAGGGTGGGTTTTATGGCATGGAGGAGGGAGAGAAGTGGTGAGGTTTAGTGAGGGAAGACCAGACGGTGGGGCCTCGATGGCTGAAGGCACAGCTGCCAAACCCTGGGCTGAAGAGAGGGTAGAATCAGGAACATAGCCCAGGGTGGGGTTGTGGTCTATCGTGTTCGAGGAGGTTACAGAAGTGGGTGGAGGCAAGACAATGGGTTAAAGGTGAACATGAGAATTTAGAACTGGGAGCTAATATAGATTCCCGAAGTTGAAAGCAATGGGTGAACAGGAAACAGTGTGCAGACTCGAATATGGCCAGCCTAGTTTGGGGGAGGTGAAGAGTGTGTAAGTCTGTCAGTCAGATGTGACCTTGAGGGGGAGAAAGTAACAAATGTCAAAACATGGAATTGCAGATTCACCTGACCCATCAATCCTGTATCCTGAATTTCCTCATTTGACACTTTTAAAAAAGTTTATTTATTAGTCACAAGTATAGTTACATTAACACTGCAATGAAGTTACTGTGAAATTCCTCTAGTCGCCACAGTCTGGTACCTGTTCAGGTCAATGCACCTAACCAGCACGTTTATTGGAGTGTTGGAGGAAACCGGGGCACCCAGAGGAAACCCATGCAGACACGGGGAGAATGTGCAGACTCCGCACAGACAGTGACCCAAGCCGGGATCAAACCCGGGTGCCTGGTGCTGTGAAGCAGCAGTGCTAACCACTGTGCCATTGTGCCATTGTGTTCACACATTTAATCACATGGAAGAATGTTCTGCAGAAATAATCTGCAAAATTCAATTGAGCGTAACTGTAGAATCTTCATTTTTAATTGTACCTCAACTATATAGTCCCCACCTACTGCTCGTTACTAATCTTCCTCCCTCACACCGCACTCTCCCAGCAAATTGACAGCTGTAGGAGGGGGAAGAGAAATGTGTGGACACTCTTTGACTCAGCATGTTCAAGACAGAAATTGATTGATATCTGGAGACTTAACGACATCAAGGAGTATGGGGATAGTACAGGAAAGATGTAGACAATTAGCCATGGTCTCATTGAATGCTGGAGGAGGCTCAATGGGCCGAGTGGCCTATTCTTGTTCCTACATTCCTATGTTCTTTCTGTAATTCAGGTTTGTTCCTGCTTCCTGGAGGGAGTTGCTGACAGTTCCATGAACGTTGTCGACCTCTGCATGTCACCCATGTGTATTTACTCTTGTGTGAGCTTTCATTGTGATTTTTTTCCCTGCAGTCTTTTGGGGGAGATTGGCACAGCCAAAGCCCAAATCTTTTCTTACCCATTATCAGTACACTCCAGACAGGGGCTATTGGAGGTCAGGAGCTGAAATGCTGATCACAGTTTAGCCCATTCCTAACCCGAGTATCCTGAGAACCTGTGCTGCCTCTACAACTGCTCCCACATCAGAGATTAAGTTGCTTTGCTTGGAGCATCAGTTGAATCTGAGATCCCACTAGACTGACCCCACCCCCACCCTCACCCCCACCCTCACGTCCACCCTCATCTCCATCCTCACCCCCACCCTCACTCCCACTCCACCCTCATTCCCACCCTCACTCTCATCCCCCCCACCCTCATTCCCACCCTCACCCCCACTCCCACCCCCACTCCCACCCTCACCCCCACCCTCATTCCCACCCTCACCCCCACCTCCATCTTCATCCCCATCCCCACCCTCACCCCTACCCCCATCCTCATCCACATCCTCACCTTCAGTAGATAGATGTAAAGAGAGCTCTTTATTGATTATTTATTGAACTCTTTATTCAATTTTCAACTTCCCACTTCTTCCGAGATATTTACCCAGGTCAGCAGGTGAAGGGTGTTATAATGTAACCAATGTTAATATTGGATCTATTATAATGTAACCAATAGTAAGATGCTGTGAGGGTCAGCTGACCAGCTGACCCGGTAGACAATGTAACCAATGATAAAATGATGTGGTGGTCAGCTGACCCAATATAAATAAGAAGCAGATGGGAATTGTGGGGTGCTTGTATGGCCCAGGGTGTGGCCACAAGTGTTGGAGTAATGAAGTATCTTTATTAAACCTTTTTCTTTGATTTACTCTCTGAAGTTAGTTCTTTTGTTGCTTGCAACTGAAGTACCCCTACTGCCAGAAGATCAAAGGGAAGTGATAAGGGACCCACCTTGAATTGGATGGATTAACACATCTTTCCAAAAGGCAGTGCCAATTCCGTCAATACTTTTCCAGCCAGAGTCCCAGATTTGCCGTGAATTGCTGCAGTGAGGGGTCAGCTCAAATATGTTTACAATCTCCAAATGGAAAATCACTGTTTCCATTTACTGTGGGACTGCTGGCATTTCCTTGCAGAAGATTGTGAATATAATTAGATGTCATATTCTAAAATATGAAGTTACTTTTAGAAGTTTTATTTTAAAATTTGTGACATTTCAATGTAAGTTTTGTAACATCCTTGCTGAGAGCTGCTTGTGGAAAGCTGAGGTGAGCGAGGGTAACTTGGTTGTTAAGTTCAGTTCTCCTGATGCTACCTCATGTCTCATCTCAATATGGGAAATGGCCACTTGCAGTAAGACATCCAAGAGCTGCCAATGGATCAGGGATGGATCCCCAGTACGTTTCAGGAGAAATGTGGAAAATATATCACGGAGAAATAGAATTGAAATGAGTAGCCTTGGTGACATTGGTGATTGCTGTTCGCTTGGCATTTACTGGGCTACAGTCTGTGGTCCTGGGAAGCAAAGCCAGTGACTGTTTACCTGCCCCACATTTTGAAGTTGAATCCTTAAAGGGGCTTTCATTTGAATCAATTTAGTTCATTTTGGTCTTGCATTACAAGGGCAGTTTGGTGACTTCATATGGCCTCAATTTCCCAATGACTGTAAATCAGTTACTAGGGAGGTAGATAATGACAAATTACTGCGGATGCTGGAATTTAAAACAAAAACAGAAAATACTGGAAGATCTCAGCAGGTCTGACAGCATCTGTGGAGAGAGAATAGAGCCAACGTTTCGAGTCAGGATGACCCTTCGCCAGAGATGTGACGAAATTGGGGCGGCACGGTGGCACAGTGGTTAGCACTGCTGCTTCACAGCGCCACGCACCCGGGTTTGATTCCCGGCTTGGGTCACTGTCTGTGTGGAGTTCGCACGTTCTCCCTGTGTCTGCGTGGGTTTCCTCCGGGTGCTCTGGTTTCCTCCCACAGTCCGAAGACGTGCTGGTTAGGTAAAGTGGCCATGCTAAAAATTCTCCCTCAGTGTACCCGAACAGGCGTTGGAAAGTGGCGACTAGGGGAATTTCACAATACCTTCATCGCAGTGTGAATGTAAGCCTACTTGTGACTAATAAATAAATTTTAACTTTAGATGCTGTCAGACCTGCTGAGATTTTCCAGCATTTTCTGTTTTTGTATTGGGGTGGAAGTACCTATCTGAATTTCTAGTCATTCAAATAGATCATCAGCCATGAAATGGTGACTATGCTATGCCTGCTAGTTCCCATTGGTTAGAAATAGTCACACCTCAGACTTATAATGCTGGAGCTTTGTTGCGTGTACTTCCTGCTGCTTTCCATGTGGCTGGTGGACAGGTGCATTGTTGCTCAGCACCTGACTGCAGTGCGACAGTAAACTGTGGCACCCTGGATGTCCACCCACACAACAATTAGTTCCCAGCACTTTACAAACAGTATGACAAACTGATAATATCCTGACTGCTTGATGTAGTGACTTTAGTTTCCACAGCTGCCAGGCCGCAAGAGGCTTATATATCTGTCACTGTGCAAGGTGAAAATTCAATGTACAATCAAACGCTTTTTATCAAATTTGTCCAGTAACTGAGCCATATCCAGCCAGCATTGTCCACTTCACCACCAGCCAGCCCCTTGTCTTATTTAAATCATCTGCAGTGGGGCCAAGAACAGCAAGACTCTGACTCATTATTATGAGGAACTGCCCACTGCACAATAACAGATTCCAACTGTGGTGCAATTGGATCAAAGGATCACTATGAACCCTTGAACTGTTTATCAGCCAAAGGCAGATAAAATTGGCAGCTCGTCTTTGAGTCATCAGTACAATCAGCTCAGGACAGTAACGTTTATTAGACGTTTCTGAATAAGTTACGCCCCGGCACTGTAAAATGAAAAATGTGTCCCACTTACACTGGATGTAATGAATTCAAATAAAAAAAGGGACATAGTCGAGAAACTAAAAAGAAGACTGATGTCCAGCGCTATGGTGGCACTTGGGCACCTGGGAGAGGTTTAGCTTGGTGGGCATCAGGTGGGAGAGAAAGCAGTGGAACTGAAGGAAAGGATGGTCTGGATTTTGGTGACAACAAGATCCATGACCTCTTCACCTTCATTATTAGCGACGAAAGGGCAAAGACAGGCAGATTTAAGGAGATAACTGATTCCGGGGCGTTTTCTTTGCTCTTGAAGATGGCCTGAATTTTCATCCTCAGGGATAGCAGTGGGAGTTGGGAAAACCCCTGGCTGAGGTCGCCCGCCTCAGGAGTAAGTGCCTGTGAATGTGGCATCATTGCCAGGGTACAGGTGTGGGCTCGAGTCAGGCCAGTCAACCAGGGAAGAATGGCTGAACTTCCACCGAATTGGGATGTCTCGGGAGCCGTTTAAAATGGCGGCCGGGTCCTGATTCTGGGATTCCTAACCCCATTCCCAGGCTGTCTGATTTCTGGGAGTGCCTTTAAAGGCTGTGGGCTGGTTCTTATCAAAATCCTGTGCCCAGAACTCCTGACCTGGCAGGCTCCATTGTGAGGATAGGCATGTCCTACCCCTCTGCATTTTTCACAGAGTCAGGCCAGGTTTTTATAGCATTGTCGTTCACAGCCCCTTGGAGGAGTCATGAACCCTCACCTGCATGTGGAAACCACTTAAAAGGTCAGTTCAAAATGTCCCCAATGCCATTCCATTCACTCACCATACGCCCATGCCAAGGGGTGCTCCTCCACCCACACCCCATGGCCTCTCACCTCCCATGCCAAGCAAATATTCCATTATATTCCAGCTGCCAATTTTTTTCCATTCAATTCACCTATATCTCTTTGCCGCCTCTGTGTTCTCCTCTTAGTTTACATCCCCAACTAGCTTTGTATCATCAACAAACTTGGATACATGACTTTAAGTCGCCATTTCTGAGTCATTAACATAGATTGAAAATAGCTGAGGCTCCAGCACTGATCCTTGTGACATTCTACTGGACAAAGGCTGTCATTTAAAAATGCCTGCTCACCCCTTCGCTGTGCTTCCTTTACATTAGCCAGTCCTCTATCCAAGTTTAAAGTTTTTTCAAGTTTTATTTTTCAAGTTTATTTATTAGTCACTTCATTGCATTAACACTGCAATGAAGTTACTGTGAAAATCCCCTAGTCGCCACACACCGGCACCTGTTCGGGTACACTGAGGGAGAATTTAGCATGGCCAATGCACCTAACCAGCATGTCTTTGGACTGTGGGAGGAAACTGGAACACCCGGAGGAAACCCACACAGACATGGGGAGAACGTGCAGACTCCACACAGACAGTGACCCAAGCTGGGAATCGAACCCGGGTCCCTGGCGCTGTGAGGCAGCAGTGTTAACCACTGTGCCATCACGCCGTCCTGCTAATATTTCACCCCCCAGCTCCATGAACACTAATATAGAGGGATATAATTGAAAATCAGAACTGTTATTTTAAATTTGTACATAATCTTGGTTAGTCCACATTTGGCAAAGTTCTGGTCACCATATTGTTGGGCACATTGAAAAAGTTGAAAAAAACAAATCGCAAGGTAATGATTTCAGAGGAGCTGAAATAGAAATTAAACTCACATTTCCATGTTCATTAACCACTATATACACTGAATAGAACCAATAAACCCTATAGTGACAGTAAGACATGTAAATCAAAGCTTTAAAAAAGTCATTCATTCATTACTTTCCGCTATGTTAAAAAAAGACATTTTGCTACACTGCAATAAAGGTGTCAAACATCCAGACCCTTTAAGGTATCAATAACGGAAGCCACAAGTCCTTGAAACCAATTAACCTTGTTTAAGTTAACTTCTGACATTGATGTGCAAGTTAGGTAAATTGCCCCTCAGGGAGGGATTTTATGGCCTCACTGGCTCCAAGGCCGGAAATTCCCACCTGAGCTCAATGGATGTTTGCATGATCGTATCCTGCCTGCTATGATTCCCATGGAGGTGGGGGGGGGGGGGGGGGGGGGGGGGCGCGGTGGTGGTGGGCGGGATGGGAAAACTCTATCCTTGGTATTCAAAGTGTGTAGATTAGGTGGATTAGACATGGTAAATGTGGATAGGATGGAGAGGACAGCCTGGGTTGAATGCTCTTCCGGAGGGCTGGTGCAGACTCGATGGGCCGACTGGCCTCTTTCTGACTGTGGCGATTCTTTGGTTCTATGGACTGCTGAGCTTAGAGGACCAGAACTGTCAATCAAGCAACATTTTCTCTGGGGCTCAGCTGTTTCAACGAGCGTAATGGATATCTGGAACTCAGCCAAGCATACTTAATGAGGCAAGGCTCCTTAAACCACAAGAATATTTAAAAGTTTCAGCCTTTTAAAAAATATTCTGCCTTTCTATTCTTACTACCAAAGTGAATAAGCTCACACATTCCCACATTATATTCCATCTGCCCAATTTTTGCCCACTTATTTGCTTCTGGTCTCCGCATTGTTGAAAGAATATGGTGGCACTGGAGAAGATACAAGTTGCAAGGGAATGAATTCAAAGGAGCTGAGATTGAGATTGAAATCACACACGAGTTGCTGAATGGGTTAAAAGATGGAATAGGTGGATATCCCAGGGATAAACTAAGGATGGGGGCTTGTGGGGGGTGGGGGGGGGGGGGGGGTGTGATGATAAACAAGGTTTTTAAGTGCGAGACATGGAATAGGGCGAGGTGTGTGAAGGACAAGATGGTGGCAGCGGGATTCGGGGAAGGTCTGAAGTCAAGCTGTGACTTGGTGATGAGGGCCACACAATCACAATCAGCCTATTGAGTTGGATGATCAGCCATGGTCATAATGAATGGTGGAGCAGGCTCGAAGGGCTGAATGACCTCCTCCTGTGCCTATTTTCTATGTTACCTATGTTACTATGGCAATCTGGGTGGGCCAAGTGGTGGACTGTTGGACAGGTGCCGAGCAACGAAGCCAGAAAGAAAAAGGCTTTGCATCAACAAACACTCGACAGGTTTTCCATTTCAACCACAAACAGGAATTTTAAAAGAGAGAAACGTGTTCGTGGAGAAATCAGTTTTGAGGAAGCACCATTCTATTCAGAGATTGACTGATGATATGAATGGAATAGGTAAAACTTTTACAGGGATAGAAAACATTTTTGAAATGATTAAGAATCGGAAATGCTTTGACTGAGAGAATCACACGTGATTGCTTTCTCTCCCTGAGGTTTCTCTGTGAAGTTTTCTGGGGTTTTCATATGTATCAAATAAGAATGATTATAGATATTTGTACAGAGAGGGTGGATGTTATTAATCCAGTAAATTCCACAATTATGGCTGAGGGCAGCAGTTACCTTCTGTTGCTGCAGTAAAGTCGAAGTCTGAATGTTGTGAGGAGGGGAGTGTGGGAGCAGCAGTAACTATCGAGTCACCATTTCAGTCAGTATATTAAGAGGATAGTGAGGTGTCCAGCATGTGCCAGTATAACTGCCGGACACAGAACTCATTCAGTAACATTATTGTTCTGTACAGGTTATGTGCTGTGAACATGAGGATAGTGACATTTGAACACATTCCAAAGCAGTCATACAGAACAGAGATTGTCCAGTAAACAATGTGTTTCACCAGTCTCAATCCAAGGGCTGAACACTGCAGTTAGTCTGTGTTACAACTGTCAATTTAGAATAATGTGGAGATGCCGGCGTTGGACTGGGGTGAACACAGTAAGAAGTCTCACAACACCAGGTTAAAGTCCAACAGGTTTATTTGGTAGCAAATACCATAAGCTTTCGGAGCACTGCTCCTTCGTCAGATGGAGTGGAAATGTGCTCTCAAACAGTGCACAGAGACACAAAATCAAGTTACAGAATACTAAAGTTACAGCATTCTAATCAGTATTCTGTAACTTGATTTTGTGTCTCTGTGCACTGTTTGAGAGCACATTTCCACTCCATCTGACGAAGGAGCAGCGCTCCGAAAGCTTATGGTATTTGCTACCAAATAAACCTGTTGGACTTTAACCTGGTGTTGTGAGTCTTCTTACTGAACTTAGAATAACACAGTTGTTTAACTATTGTATTTTAAGTTGTCTCAAATACATCTTTCATGCTCGGAGCAGGTGAAGTATTTTGGTTTATTTTTATGACGTGTAGATTCATGCTGGGCTTTGCTTCCACTGCTTCAGGTCAGCCTCCAGTTACTTCAGCTGACTGCACATTTTTTAATACCATAAGACATAGCAGCAGAATTAGACCATTTGGCCCATTGAGTCTCCTCTGCCATTCAATCGTGGCTGATAAGTTCCTCAACCCCATTCTCCTGCCTTTTCCCCATAACGTTTGAACCCTTTACCAATCAAGAACCTTTCTACCTCTGTCTTAAAGACACTCAATGACCTGGCCTCCACAGCCTTCTGTGGCAATGAATTCCACAGATTCACCACCTTCTGGCTGCAGAAATTCCTCCTCATCTCTGTTCGAAAAGGCCTGACTCTGAGGCTGTGTCCTCAGATCCTAATCTCTCCTACTAATCTTCCCCATGTCAAATCTATCCAGGCCTTTCAGTATTCTGTAAGTTTTAATGAGCTAAGATTTTAATAAGTTTTTTAAAGTAAGCTTCCCCCTCATCCTTCTAAACTTTTATAAGTAAAGCAAGGCTGAGAAGCTTCATTTTTCCAAGGCTGTTATTCCAGTCATGCATTAACCCATTCATGTTAAAGCGATCGAACAGTGGCATTCATTGACAAACCTGGTCCTGGTACCTTGTTTATCCATTGCAACATTGCAGCTCATCTAGTGTAGGAACCTTTGCCGAGTTGTGCCTTGGCCCTCCTCACCTTCCCTTCTTACATTAAGGCCGTTAAAGCTGATTCTTCTGTTCCGACTGAAATCAGTTCATTCAACATATGCTATAAGGATCTTTTTTTGTTCATGGGATGTGCGCGTCGCTGGTGGGACAGCATTTATTGCCCATCCCTGAGGGCATTAAGAGTCAACCACATTGCTGTGGGTCTGGAGTCACATGTAGGCCAGGCCAAGTAATGACAGCAGATTTCCTTCCCTAAAAGACATTAGTGAACCAGATGGGTTTTTACAACAATCGACAATGACTTCATAGCCATCATTAGACTTTTGATTCCAGATTTTTATTGAATTCAAATTTCACCATCTGCCGTGGTAGGATTCGAACACGTGTCCCCAGAGTATTACCTGGGTAAGGATGATAGATTTCCTCCCTAAAGGACATTAGTGAATCAGATGGGTTTTTACAACAATCGACAATGCTTTTATGGTCATCCTTAGACTTTTAATTCCAGAGTTTTATTAAATTCAAGTTCCAACATCAGCCATCGTGAAATTTGAACTCAGGTCCCCAGAACATTAATAAACCCGGATCTCTGGATTACTAGTCCAGTGACAATACCACTATACCACTGCCTCCCCAAACTGCAGACTTTCTGGCCCGTGCAATGGGCAGTGAACTTATAACAACTGTCCTCTTTGAACAACTCACATGGAGTTTTAATGGTGACTGGCATGATTCTAAATGGATTGAATATAGAAGCTTCCCACACTGTTTCTCCCCAAAAATGAGGAGAAATATGTTGTATTAATTTGGCTAAGATGTAAATTTCCAGCTGAATTTCACTGGGACAGTAAGGCTGGAGTACAATTTTAACATAGACTGAGTATATCATCTTCTCTCTTTGCCAGACTATCAGTGAGTGAGAAATCAGAGCTCAATTAATGGAAAAATCCTGTTTTATTATCTAGTTCTCTCCTAACCAGTAATGGTCATTATTGCCCACTTCATTCTTTCCTGTTAATGTGAGGATTACTTCCGGTCACCTTGAAGATGTTAACATTAACACTTAGTTTTGTTTTGCTATACTTCCGGTCCCAATGAACCACAGATTTACAATTTAAAGCTATCTTCTTAAAAATCATTAAACTCTAGTGGGGAATAACACTTACTCTGCTGATGGGGTATTTTGGTATTAATTTGGAGTTGTCACTTCTGATCTGTCTGCAATGTCCAAATTTGTGCAGGTTGGGTGGATTGGCCATGCTAAATTGCCTCTTAGTGTCAGGGGATTAGCAAGGTAAATACATGGGGTTATGAGGCTAGGGCCTGGGTGGGATTGTTGTCGGTGCAGGCTCTATGGGCCGAATGGCCTCCTTCTGCACTGTAGGGTTTCTATGATTTTATGATTCTAATAATCTATGATAAATGATTACAAGTGGTATCTTGAAGTTGTTTAATGATAAGGGAGGGGAAATTGTGATCACTTCATGCCCAGAATAGAGATACTTTGGGGGGGATTTTTCTGGTCCTGCCTGCCACAGCAATCGTAACGGACGGGGGGGCGGACCATGCAAAGGTCCAGTGAACTTGGGCGGGATTTTCCGGTTCTGGGGTGAGCGCAGCTGGAAAATCCCGCCCTTTGTCTCTATTTTTATGTTTCTCATTTATCCTGACAATCTTTTTTCTTCTTCTCCATCCCACCTGGCAAATAGCTCCATGGGTTCAGTTCCTCTTCGTTCCTTTACTTTCCCAAGGTTGCTTTGCTCCAGGAGCTGTTGTTGAGTTGTGAGATTTGGTGAATTATTCCATGGGGAGCAGAACAGCTAAGACCAATGCTCTTGTCAACCAATGCCCACACTGCACTATATGTGCTGCCAATAGGGCTGGCAATGGCTGAAATCAGGCATTGGAATGATGAAGAGTTTTATCCTTCCTAATGCAAGAAGCTGAGGCAAATTACATTCCTGTTGCCAGCGTGTCTGACATTGGCTAACTTAGGGCAGACCAGATTTCTGTTTTTGCTTTGGTTGTGTCGGCATCACAAACTAATGTCCATATTCTGCCAACATTTATCTGGGTAGTGTTAGTTAAGATGTGGAGATCTCCATCTGACAAAGGGGCAGCGCTCCGAAAGCTTATGATATTTGCTACCAAATAAACCTGTTGGACTTTAACCTGGTGTTGTGAGACTTCTTATAGTGTTAGTTAAGCCAGGCATCAGCTGCTGAGATGGTCATCCAGATAATGAAAACTTCTAAATAGAAATAATCTAAAGATGGGTCAAGACGGTGATTGGACTGTGACAATTTCCTGATCCTGACACTGTCGGTGCCTCATGACTCACTACATGAACCCACTGAACCAACAAGAAAACCAAGTAGGCCTTGGCAGTAGACTGACATCATCTCTG
Organism: Mustelus asterias; assembly: GCF_964213995.1. NCBI lineage: Eukaryota > Metazoa > Chordata > Chondrichthyes > Carcharhiniformes > Triakidae > Mustelus > Mustelus asterias. The sequence goes on from NC_135806.1 coordinate 2,724,559, forward strand.
TGTAGAATAAATCCTCCTAGATGACATGTAGAGAGGAAAAACAAGCTAATTGAAGGGTTATGTTAGACCACGATTTCCAACAGAAGTCCGATTATAATCTGCAGATTGAACCATTTGGTCTTACATACACAAGAAGCTCAACATGTTTCTCAAGATGACAGAATTGTGTATAAATAATTTTGCTGTCCCAAAACCTTTTCTGGTCTCCAAGAGAGAAAAGGAAATATCAACACTAGAGCTGTTTCCATCTCCCATCCCTAGCTGAAATGGAGGGCAGCACGGTGGCACAGTGGTTAGCATTGCTGCCTCACAGTGCCAGGGATCCGGGTTTGAGTCCGGCCTCGGGTCACTGTGTGGAGTTTGCACATTATCCCCGCGTCTGCATAGATTTCCTCCGGGTGCTCCGGTTTCCTCCCACATTCCAACCATGTGTGGGTTAGTTGGATTGGTAATGCTAAATTGCCCCTTAGTGTCAGAGGGACCAGCAGGGTAAATACATGGGGTTACAAGGATAGGGCCTGGGTGATATTGTTGTCAGTGCAGGCTCGATGGGCTGAATGGCCTCTTTCTGCATTGTAGGGATTCTATGAAATTCGCATTTTTGGCAATTTGAAATTGGCAGGGAACTGGCATATAGAGGGTGCAAACCTTCTTCCCCAACTGCACCACCCATCTATGATCAGTGATGGATTTAGCAAAGTGACAGGAGTATCCAACACACAGAACGTGCTGTTACGAGATCTGAGTGGAAAGAGCTCCAAGATACAGATGCTTTAAAAGTAGAAAAATGAATGCGCGAAAGGTTTTCTTTCTAATACATTACAATTCTCCCAATTTGTGATCTGCGTGGAGTTTGGGGAGACTGAGGGAGAGGGTGATGATTCCAGAACATTCAGGGCACAAGGAAGTATCTTCTATTGTATGAAGCAGATTGATTGAAGTGGGAACTGCGCAGCTACTGGCCCTGGAGTATTTTTTTCTAATGTTTACTGAGGCCTTGTGAGATTAGCTATTTACAGTCTGCACTGTATGATTACTGGCTGTGAAAAACAGTTGAAAGGATTAATGAGGCACACAAGACTACAGAACAGCCTGTTAAAGGCAGATTAAAGCCAAAAGCTCATGTTTTCAGTCATATGAAATGAACTTCACTAAATAGCTGTTACACTTTCCTCTCTCTCTTTTGATCCTGTGCACACACCATTAACTTTGTTCGATTTATATCGTTTAGCAGGAGGCCAAGACTCAGATTTTATTGAATCCCAAGCTCTGCTAATTAATGTAACAGGTCATCCGCAAAAGACGTTTGAACAGTCCAGTGCCTCATTTTCTTGCACCCTTGCAGAAAAGGAAAATGTTTTAATTTTACAGAGCAAATAGAACAGTCACGAGATTGTGTTGACTGTAAAGCAAAACATGCGCTTTGTCAGCCATTTGTCATGGTTCTCTGCAGCCAGCTACAAAGCATTGCTCAGCAATTTACAACACCGATATCTCCATCGTTCTGCCAGGGTTTGTCATCCTGCATCAATGGTAGAAAGGTTTATTACTGACCAAAATTGAGAGAAACACATTGATTTCGAGCTTAAAATAAACCTATCAAATCCACATTATAGGGTGTGATAGTAGTCTCTGGGGTACAGAGAAGATTCACCAGGATGCTGCCTGGGCTGGAGTGTTTCAGCTATGAAGAGAGGCTGGTTAGGCTGGGGTTGTTTTCCTTACAGCAGAGAAGGCTGCAGGGGGAACTGATTGAGTGTACACAATTATGAGGCCAATAGACAGGGTAGATAGGAAGAAACTTTTCACCTTAGTGGAGGGGTCAATAACCAGGGGGCATGGATTTAAGGTCAGGGGCAGGAGATATAGAGAAGATTTGAGGAAAAACTTTTTCGCCCAGAGGGTAGTGGGAACCTGGAACTCGCTGCCTGAAAGGGTGGTAGAGGCGGAAACCCTCACAACATTTAAGAAGCATTTAGATGACTACTTGAAACGGCACAGCACACAAGACGACGGACCAAGTGCTGGGAAATGGGATTAGAATGGATAGGTATGTGATGACCTGTGCAGACATAAATAAAAGCAAATTACTGCGGATGCTGGAATCTGAAACCAAAAGGGAAAACACTGGAAAATCTCAGCAGGTCTGGCAGCATCTGTAAGGAGAGAAAAGAGCTGACGTTTTGAGTCCAGATGACCCTTTGTCAAAGCTTTGACAAAGGGTCATCTAGACTCGAAACATTAGCATCAGTGCAGACATGATGGGCTGACGGGCCTCTTTTTGTGTTTTGAAACTCTGACTCTATGACTCAGATCTCAAGTTTAGATGTAAACAACTTGCAAATCCTCTGAATCCCTTTAATCATAGCACTGCCATCTGATCACTCCCACACATCTGATATTCTCTGCATTCTGTACCACGTACAGTCAGCGGGAGCAAACAGCAGAAGAAATAAGAACAAATCGATGTCTTTATTTCTAATTGGTAAATCTGCATTTTGGAGAGATGGAGGGATAGTGGTGATGTCACTGGGCGAGTGATCCAGAGGCCCCAGGCTGATGCTGTGAGGAAATGGTGGAATTTAAAATTCAGTGAATAAAATTGGGAACTGAAAGCTAGTCTCAATAATGATGACTGTGACAACTAACACTGATTGCTGTAAAAACCCATCTGGTTCACGAATGTCTTTAGGGAAGGAAATCTGCTGTACTTTCTTGGTCTGGCCTTCATGCAACTCCTGACCACACTTACCTGTGCTCTGAAATGGCCTGGCAAGCCACTAGGTTTAAGGGCAATTAGGGATGGGTAATAAATACTGGCCTTGCCAGTGACACCCACATCGCATAATTAAAAAAGAAGTTAGGTTGAGTTCCATCATATGTTCATGTTAATTGGAATTAATTATGAGTGTAAATCTGTCCTCATTATGTACAATCCTGAAATTGAAATAGCTCCGGCATTCAGTTGGGTCGGGGCTGATCTGTACTTCATTCCCATTCATTTGGATTTCCTCTTCTCTCTCAATATGTTTGCCAGTTAAAAATCTGTTCACCTCAATTATGAAAACCCCAATTAACCCAGATCCTTTTGGAGAGAGAGAGATTCAGATTTCCATTAACCTTCACGTGAGAAAATGCTTCCTGATTTCATTCCCAGTTCAACCGACTGATCTTAAAATGATGGCCTCTTGCTGACATTGGCATAGTTTAGAGTTATAGAGTCATAGAGCTATAACGGCATTGAAAAAAGCCATTCGTCCATTCAGCCATGCTGGCTCCCTATCAGTGCCATTTCTCCTATTCGATCCCTGTAGCTCTGCTGCTTAATTTTCCTCAATCCCATTCAATTTCATTTTGAAATCATTCATCACCTCCACTTGCACTAGCTGAGTGTAACTGTGCAGTATGGCTGCTCTATACCACTGCCTTCATCTACAACTAGCTGAAACTTTATTTATTGGTGTCACAAGTAGGCTTACATTAACACTGCAATGAAGTTACTGTGAAAATCCTCTAGTCACCACACTCCGGCGCCTGTTCGGGTACACTGAGGGAGAATTTAGCACGGCCAATGCACCTAACCAGCACGTCTTTTGGACTGTGGGAAGAAACCCGAGCACCCGGAGGAAATCCACGCAGACACAGGAAGAACATAGAATCCCTACAGTGCATCGAGTCTACACCAACCACAATCCCACCCAGCCCCTATCTCCACAATCTCATGCATTTACCCTAGCTAGTCTCCCTAACACTAAGGGACAATTTAGTATGGCCAATCCACCTAACCTGGGAGGAAACCTGAGCACCGGAAAGTAACCCACGCAGACATGGGGAGAACGTGCAGATCCTGCACAGACAGTGACCCAAGGCTGGAACTGAATCTGGGTCCCTGGCCCTGTGAGGCAGCAGTGCTAACTACTGTGCCACCTAACTATGTCATCTGTTTAGGTTCTGATGTGCATATGGCTGGAAGGTACCAAAAAGGTAGATGAGGGCAGTGCAGTTCATGTTGTCTACACGGCCTTTGTCAAGGTACCGCATGGTAGGTTGTTGCATAAGGAATCTTAGCTCACAGAATCCAGGGTGAGGTAGCCAAATGGATACAAAATTGACTTGATGACAGAAAACAGAGAGTGGTTGTAGAGGGTTGTTTTTCAAACTGGAGGCCTGTTACCACTGGTGTGCCTCAGGGATCAGTGCTGGGTCCACTGTTATTTGTCATTTATATTAATGATTTGGATGAGAATATAGGAGGCATGGTTAGTAAGTTTGCAGATGACACCAAGAACGGTAGCATAGTGGACAGTGAAGAAAGTTATCTTCGATTGCAACGAGACCTTGATCAATTGGGCCAATGGGCTGACAAATGGCAGATGGAGTTTAATTTAGATAAATGCGAGGTGATGCATTTTGGTAGATTGAACCAGGGCAGGACTTACTCAGTTAATGGTAGGGCATTGCGGAGAGTTACAGAGCCAAGAGATCTAGGGGTACAGGTTCTTAGCTCCTTGAAAGTGGAGTCACAGGTGGACAGAGTGGTGAAGAAAGCATTCAGCATGCTTGGTTTCATTGGTCAGAACATTGAATACAGGAGTTGGGATGTCTTGTTGAAGTTGTACAAGACATTGGTAAGGCCACACTTGGAATACTGTGTACAGTTCTGGTCACCCTATTATAGAAAGGATATTATTAAACTAGAAAGAGTGCAGAAAATATTTACTAGGATGCCACCAGGACTTGATGGATTGAATTATAAGGAGAGGCTGGATAGACTGGGACTTTTTTCTCTGGAGTGGAGGAGGCTGAGGGGTGATCTTATAGAGGTCTATAAAATAATGAGGGACATAGATCAGCTTGATAGTCAATATATTTTCCCAAAGGTAGGGGAGTCTAAAACTAGAGGGCAAAGGTTTAAGGTGAGAGGGGAGAGATACAAAAGTGTCCAGAGGGGCAATTTCTTCACACAGAGGGTGGCGAGTGTCTGGAACAAGCTGCCAGAGGTAGTAGTAGAGGCGGGTACAATTTTATCTTTTAAAAAGCATTTAGACAGTTTCATGGGTAAGATGGGTATAGAGGGATATAGAGATATAGAGGGACAAATGCGGGCAATTGGGATTACTTTAGGGGATTAAAAAAAACGGTGGCATGGACAAGTTGGGCCGAAGGGCTTGTTTCCATGCTGTAAACCTCTATGACTCTATAAGACTGTTCGGTGTGAAACATTGCCTATCAACCAGAGATCTACCACCACACTGCGTTAGGTGAAATTGAATCTTTGGCCGGTCAAGCAGCCAGTGCAGTGATTTGATGTTACGGAGGTGTGGGGTGAGGGAGGGAGGGAGGGAGGATCACGGCTCTATCCACTTGAGTGGCAACCTTCAGAGATCTGTGGATATGAACCCCAAGATCTCTCTGTTCCTCCACATTCCTCAGAACCCTACCGTTGACCCTGTAATCCGCATTAAAATTTGTCCTACCAAACTGAATCACCTCGCATTTTTCAGGGTTAAACTCCATCTGCCATTTTTCGGCCCAGCTCTGCATCCTATCAATGTCTCTTTGCAGCCTACAACAGCCCTCCACCTCATCCACTACTCCACCAATCTTGGTGTCATCAGCAAATTTACTGACCCACCCTTCAGTCCCCTCCTCCAAGTCATTGATAAAAATCACAAATAGCAGAGGACCCAGCACTGATCCCTGTGGTACACCGCTGGTAACTGGTCTCCAGTCTGAAAATTTTCCATCCACCATCACCCTCTGTCTTCTATGAGATAGCCAGTTACTTATCCAATTGGCCAAATTTCCCTCTATCCCACACCTCCTTACTTTCTTCATGAGCCGACCATGGGGAACCTCATCAAACGCCTTACTAAAATCCATGTATACGACACCAACTACTCTACCTTCATCAACACACTTAGTTACCTCCTCAAACAATTCAATCAAATTTGTGAGGGAACTTATCCTGAGGCAGCACAATGTCTCTCTGAGAAATGTGAGCATGCCTGAGATCGGATAGAGCGGGGGTGGTTTCTGGTTCGAGATCTGAGGCAACCTTTGAGCCTCATTCTTGCAATTACTTGTTCGGAAGGAAGTGAGATTTTCTGTATAAACAATGACACAGCCACATCATTCTACTGTGAAATATTGTGCAACAGACGTCCTGTACATGTTCATTCAAAACAGACCAAAAGCTGCTGAATTCATGCGGTCCTGGTTTCCAATCGGAAGTGATTCTGTCAGTTATATAGTGGAGAGCCTGGGGAAAAATCACTGTGCGGTTTCATTAGCTTTATCCCATTGGGTCAGTGCAGTGTGGCGTAATTCCCTATTAGAGCAAAACTATAGTAAGCGAACAAGACTTTGGAACACCAGCTTATGGTGGGAAAACTTTGATTGGTGTGCTGGCCTGCCTTACCTCTGCGTCTAACATGTTGTGGCATGGAGTATATCCGTAACAGGTTTATGGCAATGATTAAACACACGACAAGCTCCTGTTCCAGCCCCTGCTGTCAGGATAGCTGAACGATTACTCCACAATTCATTCATCAATAACACAAGAAGCGAATTTTAAAATGTGAATCTTAATGTGGGCTTAGATTCAATGTGGGCCCTTGCCCAAGGTGCAACCCCAGCAATGGTCACCAGCACTCCCAATAGTGCTGCTGAGTGGCTGGCTCTCTGCTGCATTGACAGCTCTCCGAGGTGGGCAGCCATTCTCAATGGGACGTCAGCACCAATGGCAACCACTTCACAAGATATGGCCACAGTTACTGGGAACTGCTGAAGTGGGGCTGCCCCCTCCCCTCATTCAGAGCCATTGATGGGACCCTTGCCATCACCATTTAATCCAACCCATAATTTTAATTTCTCTCTCATTTTTTGATCCTTACCATCTCAACACTCCAACCTTTTGAATATCTCAGAATTGGCTTAAGGTCCACAAGTTTTTTCCTTTCTTTTCACTCACACCCGTGAATTCATTGTAAGATGAGGATGATTAAACAACTGTGAGCCATAGGGACAGACAAACATTCTATTAGCTTTGTTTTGCTGATGTTGTATCCCTAGTCCAAAGATGTGCAGAGTAGGTGGATTGACCATGCTAAATTGTCCCTTCGTGTCTCAGGGTGTGTAGGTTGGGGGTATTAGCACGGTAAATATGTGGGGCTACAGTGATATGGCTTGGGTGGGATGCTCTGTTGGAGAGTCAGTGCAGACTCGATGGGCTGAATGGCCTCCTTATGCACTGTAGGGATTCTGTGGATACTTGTACATCTACACACAGGAAAATTTGCCTCAATATTGGGAGGAGAACATTGAGATATGAACTCACAGTCTGTGGTTTCCAACTCTGTAAATGTTTTCATAAATTGGCCCAATTGCAAATATTCACCAGGAGAAGAAAAGAATTGGTTTGCTTTAGCATGTGTCAGCTCGAATCAAGCTGTGGTATGTCAAAAAGCCCAAACAGTAGGATGAATCTTTGCAGTGCTGAAAGCACTTTTCATTGTGTAAAATATGCACTTATTTCACATCCTGTGGTCTGTGGAATAAAGTATCCTTTAAGAAAATGCTGAACTGAATGTGCTAAACGAGAAAAATGGTAAAAACTATCGAAAATGTCACAATTCCCAGGAAAACGCTGAATACTTTCTCATCTTTTTCACTGACACATCACGGTTTTCCCAAAGTGCAAGTTGACTTTTTCTAGCAGATAAAAATTGATGAGCTTGTGTATAAAATCAATCTTCATTCATTTTGTGTTAGGGGTTAGGCTAGGTGAAAAAATAGCATTGTGAAAGTAAGAATTATGTTTGGCCTCATGTTGTTTGTTGATAGAAATTATTTTCAAAGATAAATCTCACAGGATTGTAGTTGGCTGCTTTTGAGGGAATTCCACTAATAGTGTGGCAGATTTATATGCTCCCCAGGAGCTTTTAGCACAACGAACCATAGAATCCTTACAGTGCAGAAGCAGGCCATCAAGTCTACAACATAGGAAGGTGGTGGCACAATGATATTGTTGCTGGACTAATAATCTTGAGACACAGGGTAATGCTCTGGGGACCCAGGTTCAAATCCCACCACAGCAGATGGTGAAATTTGAATTCAATAAAAATCTGGAATTGAAAGTCTAATGATGACCGTGAAACCATTGTCGATTGTTGGAAAAACCTATCTGGCTCACTGATGTCCTTTAGGGAAGGAAATCTGCTGTCATTACCTGGTCTGGCCTACATGTGACTGCAGAGCCACAGCATTGTGGTTGACTCTTAAATGCCCTCAGAGATGGGCAATAAATGCTGGCATAGCCAGCAATGCTCACATCCCATGAACAAATAAATTTTTAAAATCTTCAAAAGAGCAACTTACCCAGGCCCACCCCCTCAGCCCTATCCAAATAATCCAGTGCATTTACCATGGCCAATACACCTAACCTGCACATCTTTGGACTATGGGAGGAAACTGGAGCACCCGGAGGAGGTCCACGCTGACATGGGGAAAACGTGCAGATTCCACGCAGAAAGTGACCCAAGATGGGAATCGAACCCGGGTCTCTGGTGCTGTGAGGTAGCAGTGCTAACCACTGTGCCATGAGTTAAATCTTCATTTATATTTCGAAATGTTGCACAATCTGCTGATGTGATAATGGATACAAGATGATGAGATAGTTTTAGATTTTGTTGGAATAAGGGACAACTGTATCAAACCATCATCAGATTTTTACTTTATTCATCCCTTTATTCTTCTTTCATGGGATGTGGATGTTGTTGGCAAGGACAGTGTTTGTTGCCCATCCCTAATTGCCCTTCAACTGAACGCCTTGCTCGGTCATTTCAGAGAGGCAGTTAAGAGCATTGCTGTAAGTTTGGAGTCACGTGTAGGCCAGATCGGGTAAGGACGGCAGATTTCCTTCCCTAAAGGACATGAGAGAACCAGATGGGTTTTAATGACAATCGATAAAAGTTTCTTCCTGAGATCAGCTTTCAATTGCTGATTTATGATTTAATAATTGAATTTAAATTCCACCAGCTGCCCTGGTAGGATTTGAACCTGAGTATTCAGAGAATCAGCCTAGGTCTCTGGATTACTAGCCCAGTGACATTAACAATATGTCACCATTTCTCCCCGGGAGCTGGGATGCTTATGGATGGATGGGTGTATGGTGACCATTAGATATTCATCATGGGAGAGATACTTTCCTGCTAATCTCTTAATATTTTACCTCATTTCACAGATAATATGAAAAATATTACAATGCAGTGATTTGAGCAAGAAATTGAAATAACACCCAGAAAAGCAGCAAAGATTCTAGAATGTAAATGCTGGAAATACTCAGCTGGTCTGGCAGCATCTCTGGAGAGAGAAACAGAGTTACTGGCTGGGATTTTTCATCCCACCCACGATAGAAATAGTCGAGGCAGGAACAGAAAATCTGACAGACCAATTAAAGGCCGGCTGATTTCAGTGGGAATTCCCAGTTCCAAAGCTGGCAGGAGCAAAAAATCCCTGTTCCTGTTTCAGGAAAATGTTAAGAGATGTAATAGGTTTTAAACCAGTACAGACACAGGGTAAGGGTGGGTGGATGGGGGATGGGGGGTGTGGGGGGGGGGGGGGGCGCTGGTGGTGGTGCAGGGGGGAGGGAGAATCATAGAATGTATGGCACGAAGACGGGCCCTTTGGCCCAAACTGATCCATGCCGACCAAAAAGCCCATCTAAGCTAACCCCATTTGCCTGCATTTGGCCCATATCCCTCTAAACCTTTCCTATCCATGTATCTGTACAAATGCCTTTTAAACGTTGGCAATGTCCCTGCCTCAACCACTTCCTCCGGCAGCTCATTCCACACACGCACCACCCTCTGTGTAAAAAAGTTGCTCCTCAGGTTCCCATTAATTCTTTCCTCTCTTAACTTAAACCCCTGCCCTCTAGTTCTCGATTCCCCAACCCTGGAAAAAAGACTGAATGCATTCATCCTATCCATTCACCCTATTTTTACACAGAGGGTGGTGTGTATGTGGAATGAGCTTAACCCTCTCTCCACTCGCATTGTCTGTACCTGTAAAGACTTGATTACGTATTAAGACTCGCATTCCAACCATTATCTTGCAATTGAGTCTGTGTCTATATATGCCCTGTTTGTGAACCCAACTCTCCACTCACCTGATGAAGGGGCAGCGCTCCGAAAGCTCATGCTACCAAATAAACCTGTTGGACTCTAATCTGGTGTTGTGAGACTTCTTACTGTACCCACCCCAGTCGAACGCCGGCACCTCAACATCATGTTAACAAGTTAGAGATAATGTTTAGTTCTGGGAAGATTACTGTTGTAAAGGTAAGGTAATAAAAATACTGGGCTTTAGAGATTTCAGAAAAAAATGGCAGTTCAGAAGGTTACCTGTGCTTGTCTAATCGAGTCAGAGTAGAAGAAATTGAGCCATTAAATAGCAGATGGGGTTACTTAGCTGAAGAAATTGTAAGTGAGGCATAATTAGCTTAAAGATTGGTTTGAGGGTAGCTCAGAGCAGGCTACATTGTCCTACACACTCTCTGGTTTCAATTTATCTGCGTGTATGCTGTGGGAGATTTTGTTTAGTTGCAGTTTAGATTTTGTGTGGCTTGCAGCTCACTGAGTGAAGTTAGCCAAAATAAATGACAGATAGACCTGCACTGTAAGCAGAGTAAAACACTTCATCATTGACCGCATGGGAGGCGGATGAGGCTTAATCTCAGTTTGAATCCTGTGAGGGAACAGAAGCTGAAAGATTGCCTAGTTTGAAGCTGATGGGAGAATCTACAGTGGGCCTCAGAGTATCTTATTGCAAAGAAAATAGCTAGCCGATTATTTTGGAAGTATTGGAAAAGTAACCGGAGCAAGGCTCTGAGGCCTCCACAATCGAGAGAGGGTAAATGAAAGTTTTAACTCTGAGAATAGCTGGTGCTATTGAAAATTTTCCAGAGGATTGGGGCATTCTTATGGGTCATCCCTAAAAAATTAATTCTCTTATAAGAGAATTCTTGGGAAAGTAAAAAGTAAGTCTGAGTGTGTAATATGTGTAGATATAAACCATATTGTTAAGTTTGTTTTGTTTAAACGTTTGTTTTGCTCAAATAAAAGTGAAATCTTATGGCATAGTTCAATTGGTTATAAAACAGGGTGTTTGGAGTTCTTTTTCCAAAACCAAGAGTCCCTAAATGGTTTAGAATCATGGTTTGAACTCTGCAGTGAGATTCCAGCCTGTAAATTAATCCCTTGTCACCATTTTTAAATCCAATTGCTTTTGTGGGAAAAATTTTATTCGATTTTGGGTTTTAGCCATGGTGGCAGAATATTAAGTGGGGTTTAATCACTTTGTGACGTGTGATGACCTCTGCACTGAAGAATTGCCAATTCATCATTGAAGAACCAAGTCAGTCCACAATCAATTATATAAAAAAAACCAACCAGGATATAAAATGTCCACTGAATAAAGTACAGCTGTTAAATTGAAATAGGAAGCTTACCTCTTGTCCATAATAATCTGAATGAATGTCCTTAATGCTGGCAAATAAACATCAACCCAAAATGCGAAACAGAGCTTGCAGCAGGGGTCATCAAGCGGTCATGCACCAAACCCTGAATTAGGCAAATGGGTTTGTCAGTGAAGCATTGCTCCTCTGGCCTGACAGGTTGCTGGGAACCAGGCTGCAATCAGAATCCCATGAAAGCACAGTACTTGTGATTGGTGGCAGTCTCTTACTCCCTGCAGTTATCCTGTGGGGCCACAATCAGCGGCAATTTACAATATTGATTTTTTTTCTCATTGAGTGGCTGAAAAGCTTCTGCTCAGTCCCTCACTCACTTCGTTATTTACCCATCTGCTGATGGACAATTCGGTAATGTCGCTGTGCCTCAGAACATTGGAGATGATCATGTGTCAGGGTTTTGGCAATTCTAACTGTTTGATTCACATTGTTGCCTTTTCGGGAAAGTTTCCAGTTGGTTCAGGTCCTGGGATGAGCAGTCTCTCCCTGTGGAACTATACTGGGAGAGTTAATGCAACATGTATCTATCTCACTTGTTAGCTATCTGTTGCAGCAACATGGGTTTCACAGGGTAATGGTAACTTTTGCAGTAATGTGGATTGCACAGGTGATTGGCTATGTGTTTATCCAGACCCTGTGATAGGCTAAAGCTGTCCCTTTCAGTAACAAATTCCTCTAACAACTATGCTGTCCTTGCGAAAGAGAACTGATTGTGACTTCCTCATTCATAAAGCTATACATTGGTCAACTTTGTCAAAAGTTTTGCATTGTCTTTCTCCCCAAGTCACATGTTGCTAATTCAGAGCGAAACCTTTTGTAAATTGCCTACTTGAAATATTTCCTCACGGTGTAGGTAAGTGAGGAAATCTGTCAATTTCCCTAAATTCCCTCCCATGCCAATCAAGGACCAGTGACGGCTTCTCCAATAAACCAGAGCTGTCAGGTTGAGGACTCAGGGTCAGGAAAAATCATCAATTTCTTTGTGAGCTAGAAAGAACAGGAGTGATTCTTTCATCCTACGTAGAAACTTCTGGCATCCCCTTTGAAACAAAATTACTGCATCTGGAGTTACTCTGGGTCTAAACTGATGGCGTTGGGAAGATGCTATACATTGTATTTGGCTTGAATGGTCTCCTAACAGGACAATGTTTCACTGTTCCCTTTTGTCTTTTCTCTTCCTCTTTTTTTGATTCACAGGAATTCCTTTTCCCAAGAACTTTCTTCAGATTTGCAAGAAGATTCTCTGTCGACTCTTTCGAGTCTTCGTTCATGTTTACATTCATCACTTTGATCGACTTGGTACCATGGGAGCAGAGGCACACGTCAATACGTGTTATAAACACTTTTATTACTTTGTAACAGAATTTAACCTCGTAGACCGCAAGGAATTAGAACCTTTGGTATGTACCACCACAAGCATCTTTTACATGATCCACTATTCTTTCAGCAACTATTTATTCATTTCCAAATAAGATTAAAAAAAACTTATGTAGGTCAAGTCATTTTTGTTTAAGACCATTCAACCAGTCCTGATTGAGATAGCACCTTCAGAATAGCTTCCTGCTACTCCTCTGTGCAGCTATTTCATCTCAATGGATACGATAAGAACATCAAAAAGGCAAATAGTATCAGTCTGCTAACTCAGAAGAGAATGTATTCAAAAGTGTAAAATTCTTTAAGCACAATTTGTTAGAAAAAGAAATCAAAATTAAATGGTCCATTATCATACTTGCTGCAGACTCGGGTTTGTCTCGGAGTGAAAGCTAGCCAAGATGCATTTTAGAATGTGACAGGGCTCTATAGAAATGCATGTTTTCTGTCCTTTTTGTTTCAAGAGTTTGCGACCTTGTTTAATGCCAGTAAGTCCTCCTTTTGGTGCATGTCGATTTATTTCCACATCCCTAATGATCGAATTCACTCTATCATAAAGTTTGAAAGGTAAGAACGAGTAAACCAAGACTGAACATTTACACTTTAAGAAAAATATTTTGGGTATTTGTAAGTTTTCTGAGGGTGGAATTTTCTGGCCTGGTCACGGCATGGCGGGAGGAGAGGGTGGGGGGGAGGGGGTCCTGGAAAATGGGGCCAGCCATTCAGACATCCATTCACTTTGGTGGGACTGGAAGATCCTGCCAGCAGAAGAGGCTGGAAAATTCCACCTGATGTGTTTTAGTGGAGTTTCTGACAGTTTGAATTATCCATCCAGCGTTAAACTGAGCAGAAACTGTTCTCTGTACTCAGTAATTGCATCAATTAAATCAATGTGCTGTGCATTGGAATCTATCCAGGAATGTCACATAATTCAATAACATCTTTAATATTCAAATGGCCCCACTGTGCTTCACAAAGTAACAACACAAGAGGCTGTCATTCTGACACCTGGTTCTGGGTAAGCCATGCTTTTCTTGACTGAGGATCTCAAACTGATTTTGTATTAAGGGCATCACGGTGGCACAGTGGTTAGCACTGCTGCCTCGCAGCATCAGGGACCTGGGTTCAATTCCCGTCATGGCTCACTGTCTGTGTGTAGTCTGCACATTCTCCCCATGTCTGCGTGGGTTTCCTCCGGGTGCTCCGGTTTTCTCCCACACTCCAAAGATGTGCTGGGTTAGGTGGATTGGCCATGATAAATTGCCCCTCATTAGCAGGGTAAATACGTGGGGTTACAGGGATAGGGCCTGGGTGGGATTGTTGTCGGTGCAGAATCGATGGGCTGAATGGCCTCTTGCACTGCAGAGATTCTATGATTCTATACAATTAAAAATTCAGTCCCTTCAACACCGATTCCATTTGCTTCCTTGGTTGGCATCAAAGTACTCCTGCCATAAACTGAGCTTCCAACCCCACATTCACTCCATCATGTCTCTCACCCTTTTCACCTCCATAACATTGTAAGCTCCACCCCAACATCTCATCCGTTGCTGAAACCCTTATCCACTCCTTCATCCAAACACGACCATTCCAATGCTCTCACCCCTCGTGGCACAGTGGTTAGCACTGCTGCCTCACAGCGCCAGAGATCCGGGTTCGATTCCCACACTCCGAAAGATGTGCTGGTTAGGTGCATTGGCCATGCTAAATTCTCCCTCAGTGTACCCGAACAGGCGCCCAAGTGTGGCAACTAGGGGCTTTTCACAGTAACTTCATTGCAGTGTTAAGGTAAGCCTACTTGTGACACTAATACTTAAAACTTAAGTGTTTATTTTTCACATAATCCCTTCCCTCACTCAGGACTCATTTTCCTCAAGCCTTTGTAAAGTGTTTTCCAACTTGTAAAGTTGTTATATTAACGGCATTTGTAGCAGTGAAGGTCCTGAGTTAAATTGTTTTGTTATTGATGATTAGATGTCCTATCTGTTCCCAAAAATCAATAATGTTCCACATTAAATCACTATCCAGTGGTTGTTGCTCAAGTTCCTCCTAGGAACAGGAGGAAGTTCTTAAGCCCCTGAGCCTGTTCCACAGTTCAGTGAAACCATCCGTGGCTGATCTGCAATCTACCCCCAGACACTTTTGTGAGTTAAGGCAGCCAAGAATATCCAGGAAGAAGTGTGGATGCCTTGATTCAACCCTGTGGGGATGTGACAGGCCTCCACTTGTCAGCTTCATACAACAGAAGCGCTAAAATTGGTGATTCAATCGCTGCAGAATTTGAGTTCCCCTTCGTGCTCCTGGCAGATAAGCAATAAAAATGGAGATTTGCATTAGAGCTAAACATTCTTAATCTGTGGTGACAACTGAAGTCCATTTTGATTTGATTTGATTTATTATTGTCACATGTATTAGTATACAGTGAAAAGTATTGCTTCTTGCATGTTATACAGACAAAACATACCGTTCATAGAGAAGGAAAGGAGAGAGTGCAGAATGTAATGTTACAGTCATAGCTAGGGTGTAGAGAAAGATCAACTTAATGTGAGGAAGGTCCATTCAAAAGTCTGACAGCAGCAGGGAAGAAGCTGTTCTTGAGTCGGTTAGTACGTGACCTCAGACTTTTGTATCTTTTTCCCGACATTGGTTAAACTTACTCTCTAACCGTGATTGGACCCAATCTTCTCTCCCTCACCCCCAAATGATACTTTCATTAAAATACAACTGGTCCCTACACTGTTGAATGAAGGGACGTTGTCCTATGTAACAAGACGTAAGAACTTCACATAAGATAATTTTACATAAGATGGGCCGCATGGTAGCACAGTGGTTAGCACTGCTGCTTCACAGTGCCAGGGACCTGGGTTTGAATCCCGGCTAGGGTCACTGTCTGTTAGAGTTTTCATGTTCTCCCCGTGTCTGTGTGGGTTTCCTCTGGGTGCTCCGGTTTCCTCCCACGTTCTGAGAGACGTGCTGGTTAGGGTGCATTGACCTGAACAGGTGCCGGAGTGTGGTGACTAGGGAAATTTCACAGTAGCTTCATTGCTGTGTTAATGTAAGCCTTACTTGTGACTAATAAATAAACTTTACTTTAAAAATGATTCTGCAAAAATGAAACTAAAGATTTCTGGGTTTCGAAAGAAAACATGACAGGAATTGGCTCCTTTGATTTATTTAACAAAATAAGGCAGAGTTATTTTAAGGCATGTGATTTCACCTACTGATTTCAGCCAACTTCTCACTGCCTCACCAACAAAAATGAGCTGGTGACTCAGTCACATCCATCTGTTACACCATAGACATTTGCTGGATGTATTCAACAGCTTTCTCAAGAACATTAGCCAGTGAAATTCAGAAAGAACCCCCCACACCCCACAAGTAGTGCAAAGGAGCAAACATATGATACTCAGTGAGTCTGATATCAGTTGGGTGTTTGCCATCCACCCATACTTCACAATCATTTTTTCAGTGCGGAGATTATCGTGCAGTACGAATGTGGTGGCACAGCGGTTAGCACTGCTGCCTCACAGCGCCAGGGACTGGGTTCGATTCCTGGCTTGGGTCACTGTCTGTGTGGAGCCTGCACATTCTTCCCATGTCTGTGTGGGTTTCCTCCGGGTGCTCCAGTTTCCTCCCACAGTCCAAAAGACTTGCTGGTTAGGTGCATTGGCCATGCTAAATTCTCCCTGAGTGTACCCGAACAGGTGCCGGAGTGTGGCGACTGGGGGATTTTCACAGTAACTTCATTGCTGTGTTAATGTAAGCCTACTTATGACACTAATAAATAAACTTTAACAATGAGGTCCCTCTATGTGCTGCATCTTCCGAATGACTGATTGCCCGCTCATTTGAGCAGATTCTGACAGACAGAGACAGGTTAATATTTCAGGTAGATGCTTTGAAGTTTCACTCAGGGGTGGCGGTTCTCTGCTCTCATTTTTGTCACATGGGAACAGAATCCCGCTGAACTCCAAAAATAGTTTTACGCTGATGGGAATTCCCCAATCGATTGTCCCCACTGTCCACCAATAACGTAACAGGAATCCTGACTTTAAAAGTTGGGATCTCCATTTGTATACATGTATGTATAATTATCAGAACATTACACTGATAGATCCCCGCCATGTTAAATTGTCCATTCTTGTCGGACACACTGACATGAACCACGACTGGTTCCCCATGACACGCACCTGGTGAACCAAACCTGGTGGAGGTGCACAGGCAAGTACAGCCCAGAGGGGAGATGGTCATTCCCCTGGCATTGCCTCCCCTTCGCTCAGAGACCAGTGCCCAGGTAGTGGCAGGCGGAGTGTTTCATGGGAGGGGGTGTTGCGTGGGGGTGTTCTCCATTTCTGTGGGGCTGGTGGGGGTGGGGAGAGGAGCCTCCGTGGAAGGCTGTGGAGGTCATTGAGTGTCTTTAAAACAGAGATAGATAGATTCTTGATTAATAAAGGGATCAAGGGTTATGGGGAAAAGGCAGGAGAATGGGGATGAGAAAAATATCAGCCATGATTGAATGGCAGAGCAGACTCGATGGGCCGAGTGGCCTAATTCTGCTCCGATGTCTTATGGTCTTATGTGAGGGTGCTGAGAGCTGGAGATCCATGGTGGGGTGGGCGATTCAGCAGTGGGGAGTGCGGTTGTGTGTATGGCAGGGGAAGGGGTTGGGGGGGGGGTGTTGTTTTATTTTTATTCTTTTACATCGGGGTGGGCTCAATCAGAGCCGCCTCACCAGCATTACATCATGGCGGGAAACCCAGTGACACCACCGGCGGGTGGGGCTAGCATTCTCCCGCCCAAAGTGATACTTTGCCAAAAGAATGGAAACATTCTGCTCTGTGTCTCAAACTATTCTTAAAATATAATGTAAGAAAGAGAAACGCCCACATTTGTGATGAGAGTGGGAGAGGCTAAACCATGGAGATATTGTTAATATATTCCTCTGGTCTGTGTCGGTCCCGTGCTGTTTTGCATTGCCAGTACCTTATTGCTAGTAGTGACTTGCTGGGAGCCTTCCCCCACTGAACTGTGCAGTATTTTAGTATCTTGCTGTCATTTCAATTTCTGATGAATTTGGATTGTTTAACTTGGCATTTCTTCATTAGCTGCTGATCGCAATTTCATTTGTAGGGAATTGAAAAGACAGAATTCATACTTTATTACTACATTGTTAACCATTTTTTTAAGAAACTGCTTTCAAGAACCTACTCTACTGTGAATTTAACTCTTACCCCGCTGCATAAACCAGAACTCTAAATCTTTATGGTTAATAGAAGATCTAACCACCTCAGCATGATATTAACAAGTATCATTGTCACCAAATTCCCCAGCATCAACATCCTGTGGGTTCCCATTTACCAGGAACTTTCCTGGACCACAACATTGACACTGTGGAGAGATGAGCAGATCAGAGGTTGGGAATCCTGTCACCTCCCCCAAGCTTTTCCACCACTTACAAGGCACAAGTATGATTAAATACTCTCCACTTGCTTGGAAGAGTGCAGTTCGAACAACACTCATGAAGCTCGACACCATCTGGGGCAAAGCAAACTAAAGTTAAAATTTATTTATGAGTCACAAGTAGGCTTACATTAACACTGCAATGAAGTTACTGTGAAAATCCCCTAGTCACCGCAGTCTGGTGCCTATTTGGATCAATGCACCTAACCAACATGTCTTTCAGAATGTGGGAGGAAACCAGAGGACCCGGAGGAAACCCACGCAGACACAGGGAGAACATACAAACTCCACACAGACACTGATCCAAGCCAGGAATCGAACCTGGGACCCCGGCGCAGTGAGGCAGCAGTGCTAACCACTGTGCCACGGTGCCGCCCCTGAAGCCCTCTTGATTGGCACTCCATCCAACACCTTAAACATTCACTCCCTCCATCACCCTTATATCATAAGAATGCAATCGTTAGAGCAGTCCATTCAGTCCATTGAGCCTGCTCCACCATTCATAAGACTATGACTGATCTAGTTGTGATCTCAACTCCACTTTCCTGTCTGCCCTCATAACTCTTGGTGCCCCCCCCCCACCCCTCCGTCTATCAAAAATCCGTCTAACTCAGCCTTGAATACGTTCAGTAAGCCAGTCTCCACAGGTCTCTGGGGTAGAGAATTCCAAAGACTCTGAAAGAAAATAATTCTTCTCATCTCAGTCTTAAATGGGAGACCCCTTATTTTTAAACAGTGGCCCCTAGTCTCTCCCGTGAGGGGAAACATCCTCCCAGCACTCATCCTGTCAAGTCTCCCAGAATCCTGTATGTTTCAATAAGATCTCTTCTCATTCTCCCGAACTTCAACAGGGACAGGGCCCAACCTGTCCAACCATGCCTCATAAAACAGTCCCTTCATCCCAGGAATCAGCCGAGTGAACTTTCACTGAACTGCTTCTAATGCGATCATATTTTATCATCTTTTTTAAGTAAATTGCAATGACAAAGCCATTATTTGTGTGACATCATATGGAAACCAATAGTCTGTAAAAGATGTGATGTCTGATACTTGTATCTCAGTGATTACTTATTTTCATACTGCACACTCTATAATTCTGACTATATAACAGTTAATTACATTTATAAGGATGCTTCAAGTAGATAATAATTGGCAATGACTGAAGCAGCAGTAATCTAATCTCATCGTTCTGTTGATCATAAAACATGAGCTTTGTTTTCTCATATGATGATGATGTTTCAGCTATGTGATTCAATTATTGGCCAGTGGCCTGCTGCCAGAGAGTGATTATGTTCTTTCAGATCTGTATCATAAAATCAGTAATGTGTTTTCCCTGCTGTCTCGGTGTAACTGAACCTGGGTTACGCTGCTACCTTCCTAGTGACTCGTCGCTTCGTTTAGTTATTGGATTGACAATTGTAAAGCGAGTAATGAACCCAATTTTAACTCGCTGCAAGTGGGTGAGTTTGCAATGAGTTAAAATCTTGTCCAATGTTTAGGCTTGGTCACTTGTTATTTTCCCCAAAAGGAAAACCCTAAATAAACAGTTGGGGAAGTGGATTTGCGACCGGAGAGAAATCAGCCATGATCTGATTGAATGGCAGAGCAGGCTCAAAGGATTGAATTTGCCTAATTCTGCTCCTAATTCCTATGTTCCTAAAACTGCTCTTAATCTTAATGCTTTAAATCATGAATTCTCAGTCTTCAGTTAAAGTTAAAGTTTATTTATTAGTCACAAGTAGGCTTACATTAACACTACAATGAAGTTACTGTGAAAATCCCCCAGTCGCCACACTCTGGCACCTGTTCGGGTACGCTGAGGGAGAATTTGGCATGGCCAATGCACCTAACCAGCACATCTTTCAGACTGTGGGAGGAAACCGGAGCATCCAGAGGAAACCCACACAGACACGGGGAGGACGTGCAGACTCACCACAGACAGTGACCCAAGCCGGGAATCGAACCCAAGTCCCTGGCGCTGTGAGGCAGCAGTGCTAACCACTATGCCACCCCAGTTATTCATGATTGTCAGTAATAATACAAAAACATGGCTACAGGGTGGCACAGTGGTTAGCACTGGTGCCTCACAGCGTCAGGGACCTGGGTTTGACTCCAGCCTTGGGTGACTGTGTGGAGTTTGCACTTTCTCTCCATGTTTGTATTGGTTTCCTGCAGGTGCTCTGGTTTCCTCCCACAGTCCAAAGAGGTGCAGGATAGGTGGATTGGCCACGCTAAATTGCCCCTTAGTTTTCAAGATGTATGGGTTAGGGGGATTCGCAGGGTAAATCCATGGGGGTACCGGGAAAGGGCCTAGGAAACATGCTCTGTCAGAGAGTCGGTGCAGACTCAATGGGCCGAATGGCCTCCTTCTGCAATGTAGGGATCCTACAATTCTATTCTATCATTGCTTGTCAAAAGAGGCAGCAAGTGTGGAAGAGGGAGGGGAACCAGTAAACCAGCTGTTCAGAGCTGTACTTGCATTCCCTCAGGCAGGTTAATATTGGCTATATGGACTTTAGAACTTGTAGCTTGTTCAGCCTGTCGGCAGGAAGTAGTCAGGGCAGAAAGGAGAGTGGAGGAAATTAGATTTAAAGGCAGGATGGAAACTCAACAAGGTACACGCAGATGTTATGAAGCCGTTGTACAATTTGATTGAACTTCTGGGAGGAATGACCTGCGACATCCAATTATTTCTTTGTTAAGATTTGCACATAATGTCCAGTAGATAATGAATAGAATTGATACTTCAGATTTTTACAAGCAGCCAGTTTCATGGGTGAAAATAACTCACGCCCTCTAACCAAGAATACCAATCAATCTCTCATTGTGTGCATGCAGATATTTTCCACTCCATAGAATTTCACTGCACCGAAGGAGACCATTCACGCCTTCGTGCTTGGTGCTGTCTCTTTGAAAGAGTTATCCAATTAGTCCCTCACTGCCTTCTCTTTCCCCATAATCCTGTAATTTCCCCTCCTTCAAATATTTATCTGTCGTTCCCATCTCTTTTACAATCCTTAAATCTCATTGGTGAAGGCATTGGACTGTTGTAGCTGCTATTCACTGAGATCCCAGGTGTCCTGTTGCCCTCATGATCAGTTGACGCTGCCAGCAAGATACAGGATAAAATCTGTTGATCTGAAGATTGCGAAAAAAAAACAGATCTAAAGAATGAGGCATGCTGTGATTATGGTCCATGCCTGTACAATCTGTGATGTGGAGATGCCGGCGTTGGACTGGGGTAAGCACAGTAAGAAGTCTCACAACACCAGGTTAAAGTCCAACAGGTTTATTTGGTAGCAAATACCATAAGCTTTCGGAGCGCTGCCCCTTCGTCAGATGGAGTGGAAATCTGTTCTCTAACAGTGCACAGAGACACAGAAATCAAATTACAGAATACTAATTAGAATGCAAATCTCTACAGCCAGCCAGGTCTTAAAGGTACAGATAATGTGGGTGGAGGGAACATTAAACACAGGTTAAAGAGATGTGTATTGTCTCCAGACAGAACAGCTAGTATGATTCTGCAAGATCAGGGGGAAAGCTGTGGGGGTTACTGATAATGTGACATAAATCCAACATCCCGGTTTAGGCCGTCCTCATGTGTGCGGAACTTGGCTATCAGAACTTGTACAATCTGTCCCAGAATGCATTAAAATGGAGATGCAGCAAGTTTCATACAGTGCGACTTGTCCCATGTTTTAAGTAAAGTTTAAAATGGAAACATTTTTTCTTTATTTTTATAAACTCTTCATTGTCAGGTGTGCTTTTCAGCATTTAAATCTTATGATCTTCAAGGAAACATGCTTGGCAAACCTTTCTCCCTTCATTTACAAATGTTTAAAATATCTGTATAAATCATCTCACAGTAACCTCCTGTGTTTTTAATCCTTTCGTCATCGGCCAGGCCAGCATTTATTATCCATCCCTAATTACCCCTTGAGAAGGTGGTGGTGAGCTGCCTTCACCACATGGACTGCAGTGGATATAGAAGGCAGCTCACCACCACCTTCTCAAGGGGTAATTAGGGATGGACAATAAATGCTGGCCTAGCCAGCGATGCCCACATCCTGTGACAGAATTTATTTACATGTGGCCCTGCTTTAATCTCTCCTGGCATATTTAATTTCCCCTATGTAATCCCATAATGCAGCGGCCCAGCAGGCGAGCCGAGAGCAGCAGGTTTAGTGCTCAGTTGCTTGATGTTCTAACCAGATGAGTGGCGGGGGGGGGGGGGGGGGGGGGAAACGATCCTTAAATATTTTATGTTGGGTTTGTGAAGTTGCAGTGTACAGAGCAATGGCCGGCTTAAATCCAGGTGGTCTGTGAAACGGAGTATATATAGTCCTCTTCATTCTGATGTGAACATTCTGTCTCAGTGTCACCCAGAAGCATTGCTTTCTGCTTTCCTGCTTCGATCTCACACTGTCTGTGCCGACCTATCCAGAGTGAAGGTGATTCCAACCCCCTAGGGCAGTGGGGGGCCGGGGAGGGGTGGTTGGGGGGTGGGGGGGGGGGGGGTGGTGGTTCACTGATGTGTGTGTGGTGCAGAAACAGATGGTGCAAGAGGAATGTGCAGCAATAACAATGCTTTGAACCACTTTGTCCCCTTCGATCCCACTTCAACATCTCTTAACTTTGAAACTGCTTTGTATGAATTGCACCACCTGCTGCTATTGGTTTCTAATGAGTTCTCTGCACGCAGTCTGAACATCTTTGCCCAGCAAAGAGCTGCTCGTTTTCTCTTTAAGCATCTGTGTGGATTTGCTGCCTCTGCTTTGATTATACAGTGATCTAACTCAACATTATAACTTTTAAATGTAGGACCTGCTTCACTGCAGACTGTTTCAAAATTAAAAAGCTCACTAGTTTCAGGCGCTGCTTCTTGCATTAAATGAACAGAGAATCATTTGGCTTTTAATTAAAGCCCATGATAATTGTAATAATTATTCCACAATGTTCACCACCCAATCTTACTGCCTGGCATTGTGTGGGTTCATTATTTCAAAGGATCCCACCGTTCCCCACCCATTGCTCTCAGTGTTCTCACTGATCTGACACATTTGCTACATTTATTTTGTTAATTGTTTAGCTTCCACTTAGTCACTGTGCCAGTTCTTTCAGAACCAAGGACTCGGGTGAGGTGCTGTAATCTGTTAGAATCATATTGTGCAGAAGAAGGCCATTCAGCCCATCGAGCCTGCACCGACAACGTTCCCACCCCAGCCCTATCCCTGTAAACCTCTGTATTTACCCCGCTAATCCCCCAACACTAAAGGGGCAATTTAGCACGGCCAATCAACCTAACCCGCACATCTTTGGAGTGTTGGAGGAAATCGGAGCACCCGGAGGAAACCCACGCAGAAACGGGGAGAACATGCAAACTCCACACAGACAGACAATCACCCAAGCCGGGAATGAAACCGGGTGCCTGGCGCTGTGAGGCAGCAGTGCCAACCACTGTGCCACCCCAGTTGACATGCTTCAGTGGGCTGAATTCTCCTGGTCCAGGGGTGGTGGGCTTGAAGTTGGGGAGGGGGAATCTGGAAAAAAAGTGGGGGAACCCCCCTCTCAGGATAGCTCCCTTTCACATTGTTGCTGCCGGGAGTTTTTGCAGGGGCGGCTGGGAAGAGGAATGGTTGTCTGTTCCCACCAAGGGTGATGGTTTAGAATGAAATTATTACCAGTGGACGAGTATGCCCCCCGCACGCCCCCACCTCCCCCTGCCGCCCCACCCAGCCACCATTGCAGTGTACACAGACCGCCAGTTCATTGGGGGCAGTCACTCACCATGTGACAGGGGCAATGGGTGCCAGAGGTTCCATGCCTCAATGTTGAGGCCATGGGTTAGAGAGGCCACACCCACGGTGGGAACAATCCACCTGGAGGGGCTTTCCCCTCTGCTCCAAGGGACCTAAAGGGTTCAGCCCTTCCAACTTGTTAATTCCATCCATACCTCCATGTTAAGGGGTTCCCCGCTATCCCTGAGCTGCCACAGCACTATTCACCCCTCCTGAGGTTGGTGAAGCTCTAGAATTACCCATCCTCTGAATGGACTGACGCCATCAGGAGTCCACCCACCCGCCTGTCTGCCCATCCCCCCTAAATGGGTGAGCTCAGAGGCAGCCAGGAGAATTGCTCCACCTGTTTTGCTGCTGTCAGTGTGGGCTTGGTCCTGATGTCAGAGTGAAACCCCACGGGAATATCCAGCACACTGTGGCAGCTATGGCCCAGCGAATAGCACTCTCACCTCCGAGAAAGAGATTCTGCTTTCAAACCCTGCTCCAATATTTTAGACCAAAAATCCAGGCTGACACAGTCAGAGGGTCAGTACTGAGGGAGTGCCACACTGTCTGAGGGTTAGTATTGAGGGAGTGCCGCACTGTCAGAGGGTCAGCACAGAGGGAGTGCCGCACTGTCAGAGGGTCAGTACTGAGGGAGTGCCGCACTGTCAGAGGGTCAGTACTGAGAGAGTGCCGCACTGTCAGAGGGTCAGTACTGAGGGAGTGCCGCACTGTCAGAGGGTCAGTACTGAGGGAGTGCTGCACTGTCAGAGGGTCAGTACTGAGGGAGTGCCGCACTGTCAGAGGGTCAGTACTGAGGGAGTGCCGCACTGTCAGAGGGTCAGTACTGAGGGAGTGCCGCACTGTCAGAGGGTCAGTACTGAGGGAGTGCCGCACTGTCAGTGGGTCAGTACTGAGGGAGTGCCGCACTGTCAGTGGGTCAGTACTGAGGGAGTGCCGCACTGTCAGAGGGTCAGTACTGAGGCAGTGCCGCACTGTCAGAGGATCAGTACTGAGGGAGTGCCGCACTGTCAGAGGGTCAGTACTGAGGGAGTGCCGCACTGTCAGTGGGTCAGTACTGAGGGAGTGCCGCACTGTCAGTGGGTCAGTACTGAGGGAGTGCCACACTGTCAGAGGGTCAGTACTGAGGGAGTGCCGCACTGTCAGAGGGTCAGTACTGAGGGAGTGCCGCATTGTCAGAGGATCAGTACTGAGGGAGTGTCGCACTGTCAGAGGGCCAATACCGAGGGAGGGCTGCACTGTCAGAGGGACAGTACTGAGGGAGTGCTGCACTGTCAGAGGGTCAGTACTGAGGGAGTGCTGCACTGTCAGAGGGTCAGTACTGAGGGAGTGCTGCACTGTCAGAGGGTCAGTACTGAGGGAGTGCCGCACTGTCAGAGGGTCAGTACTGAGGGAGTGCCGCACTGTCAGAGGATCAGTACTGAGGGAGTGTCGCACTGTCAGAGGGCCAATACCGAGGGAGGGCTGCACTGTCAGAGGGACAGTACTGAGGGAGTGCTGCACTGTCAGAGGGTCAGTGCTGAGGGAGTGCCGCACTGTCAGAGGATCAGTACTGAGGGAGTGTCGCACTGTCAGAGGGCCAATACCGAGGGAGTGCCGCACTGTCAGAGGGTCAGTACTGAGGGAGTGCTGCACTGTCAGAGGGTCAGTGCTGAGGGAGTGCCGCACTGTCAGTGGGTCAGTACTGAGGGAGTGCCGCACTGTCAGTGGGTCAGTACTGAGGGAGTGCCGCACTGTCAGTGGGTCAGTACTGAGGGAGCGCCACACTGTCAGTGGGTCAGTACTGAGGGAGCGCCACACTGTCAGTGGGTCAGTACTGAGGGAGTGCTGCACTGTCAGTGGGTCAGTACTGAGGGAGTGCCGCACTGTCAGTGGGTCAGTACTGAGGGAGTGCCGCACTGTCAGTGGGTCAGTACTGAGGGAGTGCCGCACTGTCAGAGGGTCAGTACTGAGGGAGCGCCGCACTGTCAGAGGGTCAGTACTGAGGGAGTGCCGCACTGTCAGTGGGTCAGTACTGAGGGAGTGCCGCACTGTCAGAGGGTCAGTACTGAGGGAGTGCTGCACTGTCAGTGGGTCAGTGCTGAGGGAGTGCCGCACTGTCAGTGGGTCAGTACTGAGGGAGTGCCGCACTGTCAGAGGGCCAATACTGAGGGAGTGCTGCACTGTCAGTGGGTCAGTGCTGAGCATTCCGTACTGTTTTAAGTTTAGTCGAGCGAATGCTGCCCCGCTTGGAGAGGTGGGGAGGCAGTGGCTTTGTGGTATTGTCACTAGATTAGTAATTCAGAGACCCAGAGTAATGCTCTGGGTACCCAGGTTCGAATCCCACCGCAGCACATTATGAAATTTGAATTCAATAAAAATCTGAAATTAGGGGTGGGATTTTACAGAGGAAATTCCTGCCTGGGGTCGATGGAGATTTCCGTTGTTGGATCCTCGCCTGTGGCGGTTCTGTGGCAAGTGAGGTGGTAGAGTTACTGAGGGATTGATGTTGGCCTACAAGCTTGGACGACCATGAAACCATTGTCAATTGTAAAAAGCCACCTGTTTCATTAATGTCCTTTAGGGACGGAAATCTGCTGTCTTTACCTAGTCTGGCCTACATGTGACTCCAGATCCACAGCAAACTGCCTTCTGAAATGGCCGAACATGCCACTCACTTCAAGGGCAATTAGGGATGGGCAACAAGTGCCGGCCTCCCCAGCGATGCCCCACATCTCATGAAAGAAATTTAAAAATTGCTGAGGGAGTGCTGCAATGTTGGAGCTGCTGTCTTTCAAATGAGATGTGTCACCAAGACATTGTCTGTCCTCTCAGGTGCACTTGGAAGATCCCATGACCCTATTTTGAAGAGAAGGAGAGTTCTACCCAATGTGCTGGCCAACATCAATCCCTCATGCAACATCACAAAGGAGTTGCTCTGGTCATTTTCACACTGCTGTGTGTGGGAGCTTGCAATTTATTTTAAATATAACAGTGGCTACACTTTGAAAAGGATTTCATTGACCATAAAATGCCTCTGGAGTGAGCATCTCAGCACCACATGGTCTGCTGAAATTCAAGACCACCATCTTTCTCGAGGGCAATTAAGGATGGACAATAAATGCTCCCAACAATACTCACATTCCAGGAATAAAGTTAAAAATAAATTTCATTTCAAAGCTGATGATTCAGAGACATTCTGTTCTTCCATCTCACGGATTTGTTTGCCCTTTGAAATGCCTCACTGATTTTGACATTCTTTAATTCTTTAATGCATCTTTCCATTGTTTGTCTGTGACTGTTCCATCAACCGGCAATCATTGCACTGCTATATCCTTGCTGCAGTCCGCTTTTCACCTTGCTCCTGCTGATATGCTTGAAGCAAATAATAGAATACTGCAGATGCTGAAAATGTGGCGTAGCAACAAAAAAAAACACTGAAACCTAAAGTTTATTTATTAGTGCCCCAAGTCGGCTTACATTAACACTGCAATGAAGTCACTGTGAAAATCCCCTAGTCGCCGCATTCCGGCGCCTGTTCAGGTACATTGAGGGAGAATTTAGCATGGCCAATGCACCTAACCAGCACATCTTTGGACTGTGGGAGGAAACTGGAGCACCCGGAGGAAACCCAAGCAGACGTGGGGAGAATGTGCAGACTCCACACAAACAGTGACCCAAGCCAGGAGAGGTGGCAATGCTAACTACTATGCCACCTGAGAGCAGGTCAGGCAGAATCTGTGGAGAAAGAAAGGAAGATTAGGTGACTATTCAGGTTTACACCCCTTTATTAAAACCCAAATGAATTTACTTGTTCACCTCTCTTAGTTGGAAGGGTTCAGCTGCCAATATCAGCTGCCTCAGTGCTGCTCTCACACTGAGATTTTATTTGACTTCCTGAATGCAGCTTTTATTTTTCAGAATTTTACATTATCTAATTTCCACCCCGATTGGAAAAGTGCTTGAACTTACTTTTCATTAAGATTTGATTTTGATTTGATTTGATTTATTATTGTCAAATGTATTAGTATACAGTGAAAAGTATTGTTTCTTGTGCGCTATACAGTCAAAGCATACTGTTCATTGAGAAGGAGAGAGTGCAGAATGTAGTGTTACAGTCATAGCTAGGATGTAGAGAAAGATCAACTTAGTGCGAGGTAAGTCCATTCAAAAGTCTGACAGCAGCAGGGAAGAAGCTGTTCTTGAGTCGGTTGGTACATGTCTTCAGGCCTTTGTAACTTTTTGTGATGGAAGAGAGTATATCCAGGGTGCGTGGGGTCCTTAATTATGCTGGCTGCTTTTCCGAGGCAGCAGGAAGTGCAGACAGGGTCAATGGATGGGAGGCTGGTTTGCGTGATGGATTGGGCTTTGTTCATGACCCTTTTTTAGTTTCTTGCAGTCTTGGGCAGAGCAGGAGCCATACCAAACTGTGATACAACCAGAAAGAATGCTTTTGGTTAACTAACAGAAAGCAAAGAGTGGGGCTAAATGGGTGTTTTCCTGGTTGGCGATCAGTGACTAGTGGTGTGCCTCAGGGATCAGTGTTGGGACCGCAATTGTTTACGATTTACATAGATGATTTGGAGTTGGGGACCAAGTGTAGTGTGTCAAAATTCGCAGATGACACTAAGATGGGTGGAAGAGCAAAGTGTGCAGAGGACGCTGAAAGTCTGCAAAGGGATATAGATAATCTAAGTGAGTGGGCGAGAGTCTGGCAGATGGAGTACAATGTTGGTAAATGTGAGGTCATCCATTTTGGTAGGAATAACAGCAAAATGGACTATTATTTAAATGGTAAAAAATTGCAGCATGCTGCTGTGCAGAGGGACCAGGGTGTTATTGTGCAGGAATCTCAAGGAATTGGTTTGCAGGTGCAGCAGGTAATTAAGAAGGCAAATGGAATTTTGTCCTTCATTGCTAGAGGGATGGAGTTTAAAAACAGCAAGATACGTTGCAGCTGTATAAGGTGCTGGTGAGGCCACACCTGGAGTACTGTGTACAGTTTTGGTCTCCTTACTTGAGAAAGGATATACTGGCACTGGAGGGGGTGCAGAGGAGATTCACTAGGTTGATTCCGGAGTTGAGAGGTGATGCGCGATTAATTCACTCGAGAGGCTAGATCGTACTCGGGAAATAAAGGCTTTTATTCGCAACAAGAATAGAGCATACTGCTTAACAATACTATCCCAGACTAAAGGGTCAGTAGGAAGTGGCAGTGACCTTTATACTCCTATAAGAAGGCGGAGCCAAACGGAGTGTACCACAGAACACCCCAACCCTAACCCCAACAGTAACAAGAGTAACATGTACAAGTACCCATAGTGATAACCATCTATGGTTCAGTACCCATAGTGGTAACCATCTATGGTTCACCACAAGAGGGTTGGCTTATGAGGAGAGACTGAGTAGACTGGGGCTATACTCATTGGAATTCATAAGAATGAGGGGAGATCTTATAGAAACATATAAGATTATGAAGGGAATAGATAAGATAGAAGCAGGGAAGTTGTTTCCACTGACGGGTGAAACTAGAACTAGGGGGCATGGCCTCAAAATAAGGGGAAGCAGATTTAGGACTGAGTTGAGGAGGAACTTCTTCACCCAAAGGGTTGTGAATCTGTGGAATTCCTTGCCCAGTGAAGCAGTTGAGGCTCCCTCATTGAATGTTTTTAAGGCAAGGATAGATAAATTTTTGAACAGTAAAGGAATTAAGGATTATGGTGAGCGGGCGGGTAAGTGGAGCTGAGTCCACAAAAAGATCAGCCATGATGTTATTGAATGGCGGCGCAGGCTCGCGGGGCCAGATGGCCGACTCCTGCTCCTAGTTCTTATGTTCATGTTATGTTCTTATGGTGCATCTGTAAAAGTTGGTGAGAGTCGCAGCGGACATGCCAAATTTCCTTAGTCTCCTGAGAAAATAGAGACGTTGGTGGGCTTTCTTAACTATCGTGTCGGCATGGGGGGACCAGGACAGGTTGTTGGTGATCTGGACACCTAAAAACTTGAAGCTCTCGACCATTTCTACTTCATCCCCATTGATGCAGACAAGGGCATGTCTTCCATTAAGCTTCCTTAAGTCGATGACTATTGATGCGCGATTAAATCACTCGGGAGGCTAGATTGTACCCGGGAAATAAAGGCTTTTATTACTGACAAGAATGGAGCACACTATATACAATACAATCCCAGACTAAAGGGTCTCCAGGCAATGCAGTGACCTTTATACTTCCCCTGGTAGGCGGAGCTAACTGGAGTGTACCACAGAACAATATCAACAGGTAGAACACCCCAACCCTAACACCAACAGTAATTACAGTAACATATCTACAAACCCCATAGTGCTGACCATCCATGGCTCAGCACTCATAGTGGTAACCAACTATGGTTCACCACAACTATCTCCTTCGTTTTGTTGACATTGAGGGAGAGATTATTGTCGTTGCACCAGTTCACCAGACACTGTGTCTCATCATCATTTGAGATCTGACCCACTATGGTGGTGTCATCAGCAAAATTGAAAATCGAGTTGGAGGGGAATTTGGCCACACAGTCAAAGGTGTATAAGGAGTAGCGTAAGGGGCTGAGAACACAGCCTTGTGGGGCACCGGTGTTGAGGATGATCGTGGAGGAGGTGTTGTTGCCTATCCTTACTGATTGCAGCCTGTGGGTTCGGAAGTCTAGGATCCAGTTACAGATGGAGGAGCCAAGCCCCAACCTATGGAGTTTGGAGATGAGTTTCGTCGGAATAGTGATGTTGAAAGCTGAGTGGTAGCCAAAACATAGGAGTCTGACATAGGTGTCTTTGTTATCTGGGTGTTCCAGGATTGAGTGCAGAGCCAGGGAGATGGCTTCTGCTGTGAACCTGTTGCGGCGGTGGGCGAACTGTGGTGGATCCAGGCAATCTGGGAGGCCAGAATTGATTTGTGCCATGACTAACCTTTCGAAGCACTTCACAATGATGGATGTCAGAGCCACCGGACGACAGTCATTAAGGCACACTGCCTGGCTTTTCTTTGGTACTGGGATGATGGTCGTCTTCTTGAAGTTAGATAGGGACCTCAGATTGTTGTAAAGAGGGGTAAAGATGTCTGTGAATACCCCCGCCAGCTGGTCTGTGCAGGGTCGGAGTGCTCGTCCGGGTACCCCATCCGGGCCAGTCGCTTAAGAAGGAGTCTTTGAAAGGAGGATTGAAGATTTGGGAGAAATATTTTTTTCACGGTATCACATTGCTCATAGGTTTGGCTCCACCTCCACTGGGCAGTAACAGAAATCCACACACACGCCCTCCCACAGGTGGTTTGGGGCAAAGTTCCAGGGCAGCTTTGACCATTTTGTTGTACAGCAAGACGCCTGTTTTCACTGCTGAACAGCCCACCTCTGTTAAAGAGCGAAGTCACTCGAGTCGAGGGAGGGGGAAGGGGCATTACTGTGACGGAGAGAGGTATTAATAAAGTAAGGGGAGAAAAATATCCTCAATGTCATTGGCAGAAGATCTAGAAGGGAGAAATGAAGGAATGTTTCTACTCAAAAAATAGTTGGGATCTGGAAGGTTCTGACCAAAAAAAGGTGGTGGAACCTGATTTCATCGATAATTTTAAAGGGAGTTAGACAGGTGCTCAAGGATGGGGAACGTACAGGGTTATAGACGTAAGTGACATTAAATAAAGATCCTCTCTGTGAGATCCGGTGACCATTAAAATTTTCCATGACAGTACTTGATGGAAAGCCTTGACAGCAGCTGAGATAATCCAACTCCATCAAAACTGGCACTTAAAGCTGTCCCCTATTATCCTGGCTGGCATCACGAGGTTCTATTACTGTGTATCTGAACATTGAAAATGTACCACTGTTTATAGTGCAGAATTATGAAACTATTGCAGATGGACAGGGGGGAATGTTGCTGATATTGTCAGGATCACTCTCTGTATTGGAATTACAGACCAACTCAGAATCTGTTTTTATAATGATTCTCTTTTAATGATGTGGTGCAGACTTATTAAGTTAAATTAGTTTGGTCTCCCACAGCTCATTAATTGCCACATTGGGAAACTTTGTTGAGTTTATAATCGTCATTTTCAAAAATATCTTACATCTTTCCTCTCATTTTCAGAAAGAGATGACATCACGGATATGCCACTGAAAGGCGACAGAGATTCTGGGTAGCTCCAGACCCCAGCAAGCACCAACCCACAACCAATATATCAGTTCCCTGCCTGCATCTGCGTCACTGACACTAACACATCAGAGACAGACAACAGCCCAACAGTAACCTCGGGCAATTCTGTGCATTTGGGTTGGTAAAATATCTGAATGAGTATTGTGAGAAACATTCTGTCATTATAAACGTTTTCTTCCCTTTTGATTTTGTGATGGTCCAGTCTTCAGCCGAAACCAGATCACTGCCTGAAAGCAGGATTATACAATGCAACTGTCTCAATTAACAGAGTTCAGTCTGATAGCTGGTATCAATTATTCAGCACATAGTTAAAGGTCTAGACCTTTGGTAATGAAATGTCGAGGAAGAGAGTGAACACAAAAGCTCTCCTCTTAATCTCTTGGAGATGGTTTTAAATCTACCTGGCTGACTGCGAGGATGGAAGCTTCCTTTCTCAATTGGCTGCAGGAATTTCCCCTGACAGTTAAAACTGGCTCTTAAAGGTCAGCAGCTGAGAGCAATGTGAAACTGGTCAGTGACTGTGATTCGGCTCTTTCCACAGGCATGCAGTCTCCACCAACGATATCAATCCTGGCTCAATGTCCATTTCTATCTGCTCCAACTCACACAGCAATCAACAGGACACAAGAATCAACCCTTTGGACACCAGCACGGCCTTTTCACGCCACCGCGCTCTGGACCCACTGGATCCCTCTCAGCTTTGCAAAATTTTCTATGTATCCCTTCCTCCGACTCGTTTTTCTCTTGGATAAAAGCAAATTACAGCAGATGCTGGAATCTGAAACCAAAAGAGAAAATGCTGGAAAATCTCAGCAGGTCTGGCAGCATCTGCTAGGAAGAAAAGAGCTGATCTTTGTCAAAGCTGACAAAGGGTCATCTGGACTCGAAACGTCAGCTCTTTTCTCTCCTTACAGATGCTGCCAGACCTGCTGAGATTTTCCAGTGTTTTCTCTTTTGGTTCCTTTTTCTCTTGGCCTGTGCATAGAAAGAGGCCATTCAATGCCCTGAGCTTGTTCTATCTTTGAATTAAAGCAAGGTTTATCAGCACCTCAACTCTACTGACCTTATCTCCATATCCTTCAGTGTCCCTACTCAACAAAAATCGATCCATCTCAGTTTTGAAAGCACTAGTTATGTTCCACATTTCAACTACCTCACAGAATCCTGCAGTACAGAAGAGGCCTTTCGGCCCATCAAGTCTGCACCGACACATGTGCATTCCAGACCGTTACCACCCTCTGGGTAAAAACAGTTTTCCACAAATTCCTCTAAACCTTTCACCCCTCACTTTTAATCTATGTCCCCTCATAACTGACCCTTCAACTACGGGGAACAGCTGCTCCCTATCCACCCTGTCCATGCCCCTCATAATCTTGAACACCTCAATCAGGTCGTCCCTCAGTATTCTCTGCTCCAACGAAAACAACCCAAGCTTATCCAACCGCTCTTCATAACTTAAATGTTCCATCCCAGGCAGCATCTATTGTGAAAAAATACTTCTTGCTTTCCCTTCTGAACATTCTGCTCTAATTTGAAAGTTATGTCTCCTTTTCGTTTCCCACATCCGAGGAAACTATCTATTCTACTGAAGATGTGGAGATGCCGGCGTTGGACTGGGGTGAACACAGTAAGAGTTTTAACAACACCAGGTTAAAGTCCAACAGGTTTATTTGGTAGCAAACACCATTAGCTTTCGGAGCGCTGCTCCTTCGTCAGATGGAGTGGAAATTTAATCTGGATTCGCATTCTAATCAGTATTCTGTAACTTGATTTCTGTGTCTCTGTGCCCTGTTTGAGAGCAGATTTCCACTCCATCTGACGAAGGAGCAGCGCTCCGAAAGCTAATGGTGTTTGCTACCAAATAAACCTGTTGGACTTTAACCTGGTGTTGTTAAAACTCTTACTGTATTCTACTGAATCCAGAGTTATACAATTGTTACAATGCAGAAGGAGGCCATTTTGCCCATCAAATCTGCAACCTTTTAACATTTTAACATAAGATCACCCTCTCAATCTTCGAAAGTCAGGAGAATACCAGCCAACATGTCTGCAGAATCTCACCCTCTTATAAGCTGATCATCAATTATAAATTGTCTCTGGTTCTGATGGATGGTCAGTGACCCTGAGTGTTAACCCACTGCCTTCTTCACTCCTTCCTGATCTGGCTTTCGTTTCAGATTCCCAATGTTTTTTTCTCTGGTTTAATTTTGTTGGTTCAAATCAAGTATCAGCCCCGAGTCCCACAGCGTTAAAAGTTAAACATGTTCCTTGTGTCACCATTCCTCACTGTCTTTCAGTCTGAGATGTCAGTTATTCTCCTCACGAGCTATGTACAAGAAACTTACAGTATTTATGGGGTTTTATAAGGGCAATGAAAACCCTCTCATTATGACCTGGATGGTACAGATTAGAAACAAATGAGGGATGGTGCAAAAATTGACGCTTGCAGTGACCAGTTTTTTGTAGCTTTAATAGAAAGCTTATCTGATGGCTATCTCGAGTTGATGGTTTTGTGCTGAGGGAATGACCTTTCCAGCAGATTAAATTAACTGGCCACAGAAAACTAGTTCTAAGACTGCAACCAGATGATGGGAATCATTAGCCCAAGATCAAATTCACTCCCAGATACCATAAGGCCATAAGACATAGGAGCAGAATGAGGCCATTCGGCCATTGAGTCTGCTCCGCCATTCAATCATGGCTGATATTTTTCTCATCCCCATTCTCTTGCCTTTTCCCCACAACCCCTGATCCCCTTATTAATCAAGAACCTATCTATCTCTGTCTTAAAGACACTCAATGACCTGGCCGCCACAGCCTTCTGCGGCAAAGAGTTCAACAGATTCACCACTCTCCGGCTGAAGAAATTCCTCCTCATCTCAATTTTAAAGGATCGTTCCTTTAGTCTGAGGTTGTGCCTTCTGGTTCTAGTTTTTCCTACTGGTGGAAATGTCCTCTCCACGTCCACTCTATCCAGGTCTCGCAGTATCCTGTAAGTTTCAATAAGATCCCCCCTCATCCTTCTAAACTCCAACGACTACAGACCCAGAATCCTCAACCGTTCCTCATACGACAAGCTCTTCATTCCAGGGATCATTCTTGTGAATCTCCTTTGGACCCTTTCCAAGGCCAGCACATCCTTCCTTAGATATGGGGCCCAAAACTGTTCACAATACTCCAAATGGAGCCTGACCAGAGCCTTATACAACCTCAGAAGTACATCTCTGCTCTTGTATTCTAGCCCTCTTGACATGAATGCTAACATTGCATTTGCCTTCCTAACTACCGACTGAATCTGCACGTTAACCTTAAGAGAATCTTGAACAATTATTCCCAAGTCCCTTTGTGCTTCTGATTTCCTAAGCATTTCCCCATTTAGAAAATAGTCTATGCTTCCATTCCTCCTTCCAAAGTGCATAACCTCACACTTTTCCACATTGTATTCCATCTGCCACTTCTTTGCCCACTCTCCTAACCTGTCCAAGTCCTTCTGCAGCCCCCCTGCTTCCTCAATACTACCTGTCCCTCTACATATCTTTGTATCATCTGCAAACTTAGCAACAGTGCCTTCAGTTCCTTCTTCCAAATCGTTCATGTATATTGTGAAAGGTTATGGTCCCAGTACTGACCCCGAAGGCACACCATTAGGCACCAGCTGCCATCCTGAAAAAGATCCATTTATCCCCACTCTTTGCCTTCTGCCAGTCAGCCAATCCTCTATCTATACTAGGATCTTACCCTTAACACCATGGGCTCTTAACTTATTTAACAATCTCCTATGTGGCACCTTGTCAAAAGCCTTCTGGAAATCTAAATAAATCACGTCCACTGGCTCTCCTTTATCTAACTTCCTTGTTACCTCCTCAAAGAACTCTAACAGATTTGTCAGACATGACCTCCCTTTGACAAAGCCGTGCTGACTCAGTCCTACTTTCACTTCCAAGTACTCCGCGATCTCATCTTTAATAATGGAGTCTAAAATCTTGCCAATCAGCGAAGTCAGGCTAACCGGCCTATAATTTCCTGTCTGCTGCCTCCCTCCCTTCTTAAACAGCAGTAGCTACTTTCCAGTCCTCTGGGACCCTCCCTGCCTCCAGTGATTCCTGAAAGATCACCACCAATGCCTCCACAATTTCCTCAGCTATCTAGAACATAGAACATAGAAAAGCTACAGCACAAACAGGCCCTTCGGCCCACAAGTTGCGCCGAACAATTTCCTTACCTTCTAGGCTCATCTATAACCCTCTATCTTACTAACCTCCAATTAACCTAGCCAAAAGTCTCTTAAAAGACTCAATCGAATCCGCTTCAATCTCTTTTAGAACCCGGAGATGTAGTCCATCTGGTCCGGGTGATTTATCCACCTTCAGACCTTTCAGTTTCCCCAGAACCTTCTCCTTAGTGATGGTCGTGGAATCCCTACAGTGCAGAAGAGGCCATTTGGACCATCAAGTTTGCACTGACTCTCTGACAGATTATCTTCCCCAGGCCCTCCCTCCCACCCTATCCCTGTAACCCTACACATTCACCATGGCTAATCCATCTTACTTACACATCTTTGGACACTAAGGGGCAACGTGGCATGGCCAATCCACCTAACCTGCACATCTCTGGACTGTGGGAGGAAACTGGAGCACCCGGAGGAAACCCAAGCAGACACAGGGAGAATGTGCAAATTCCACACAGACAGTCTTCCGAGGCTGGAATTGAACCCGAGTCCCTTGTGCTCTGAGGTAAAAGTGTTAACCACGGTGCCACCGTGCCGCCTAAGATGTTAAGAAGATAAAAAAGATGTTAGAACATGGTCGTCTGCGGTTATTGCATTTGGTCAGCAGACGTCTTACAAGTTAATCTTCAGCTGATGGTGTCTGAAATGGTTTCCAAGACTAGTTGTCTGGAGACATTACATCTTGGTTAGCTCAAACTAGAGATATTCTTGGAGACACCGGCAGACATTTGCAGGGATGATGGCATCCGTCGCCTCACTGAGCTTGATTTAATGACAATCCAATCACTAATCAGAAAATAAATACTTTTGGCCTATTTTGTTAGTCTTTTATTTTAAAAGGTGGAAGTATTTTTTTTCAGTGATTGGGAGTAACAGATGCTTTAAGACCAAATTGAGTTTCTACCGTATTCACCTAGTATAGTTATTTATCGAACTTACGGTTGTAACGGATGATTCATGCATTGCATCAGGACTTTTAATGACTCCATGATTGAATTTGGTGAATGTGAGAAAGTCAAACTGAGTTATGTTGTAGATGGCAATGAAAATGCTATTATAAAATGTCTGATGGGACAAATAGCCTTTGAATGATAAAAAAGAGAATGCCTGTTGCCCTTTTTAAGTAAGAAAGTATTTAATTGGCTGTAAAGTGCTTTGGGATGTCCTGAGGTCATGACGGCACTATATAAATGCAAGTTTCCCTTAATGAAAACCACCCATTTTGAACTACAAAAAAATTGGGTTGCTGGAAATCAGAAATAAAAACAGAAAAGTCTGGAAATACTCAATGAGTTCGCAGGTCATCAACCTGAAACTTTAATTCTGTTTCTTTCTTCACAGATGCTGCCTGACGTGCTGAGTCTTTCCAGGATTTTCTGTTTCTATTCTCCATATTTCAAAGTGGTATCTTCCCATGGTGTTGTTAGCAATTGTTTATTATGGAGAATTTCATCCTTCCAGGATCTCCAATGTATTATCCAGAGCTTGTACTGATAATGCAGCAAAGTCATTTGCATGATAGGAAAATGTGTTTTGCAACTGAACGTTTTGAATTTATTTTGTGATATATTGATACAATAACCCAATATTGAACTAGAAATCAGTCATCCATTTTGTTTTGAAATAATGCAAAATACATCAAATAGAATATTTTGTGCATCGTCATTTAATAACAAAATATTTTTGCTTGTTTGTTTAGTGACAATACCTTTCTAGGTATTAACCTCCTGATTTTAGGGTTAAGTTTAATTGAGCTTAAAGTTAACAATGTGAGACAAAAGTCAGGTAAAACTTGACAAAAGCCCCAAAATTCGACATGAGAAAACAGGAGACTTGGAATAACACCTGGTTTCCAGGTGATAGCAAAGGAGGCATTTCACCTTCAGTCTGTATTAACTGGAAACCAGTTGGAAACCAGTCTGTTCCGTACATTTAGACAGACTTCCACCAGGAAGGAAGTGCTGAGGATGCAGCTAGTGATGCACGTTATCCCCTTTTATAGCAGGTTAATCTGTGATGCTTTTTAAAGTATTGTTTTAATTATTTCATAACCTATATCGATGATTAAACTAAAGTTTGATCTGAGAAGCTCGTATTTGCTCCGAGACTTTGAACAATTTGTGATTCCAATTCTGGCAAAAATGAAATCTGAAAATCAGGAGATCTACTCTTAGATTATGTTTAGCGATTAATTGCAATTAAAATCAATGCTTTTCTGTATTTAGATCAAAAAGATGTGTGTTGGAATTTTTTTGACATTCAATTCTGCTGGATCACATAAGGACGATTTATGTTTAGTTAAGATGTTGATGAAGAGGGGTCTATTTCACTTGCTTTCTCAATGTCCTACTTAAATAAAATTTTATTAAAAAATAAATCCTCCATAACACTGCTTATTTTGTGTGTTACCTTTGCTCTTATGAGTAACATTGCTTTGGAACTGAACCTGCTGGCACCTTGTGTGTTACACCCCATTATACGTTTAATGTTAAAAGAGTATAACTTGTATTAATTAATATGCTAGTCTAGTTTATTTATTAGTGTCACAAGTAGGCTTACATTAACACCGCAATGAAGTTACTGTGAAAAGTGCCACACTCCATCAGACTTCTTTCTCTACACCCTAGCTATGACTGTAATACTACATTCTGCACTCTGTCCTTTTTTCCCCAATGTATGGTATGCTTTGTCTGTATACCGTGCAAGAAACAATACTTTTCACTGGATACTAATGCATGTGACAATAATAAATCAAATCAAATCAAAATCCAGCGTCTGTGTGGGTACACTGAGGGAGAACTTAGCACGGCGTGGGTTTCCTCTGGGTGCTCCGGTTTCCTCCCACAGTCCGAAAGACATGCTGGTTAGGTGCATTGGCCCGAACGTGGGCCGGAGTGTGGCGACTAGGGGATTGTCACAGTAATTTCATTGCAGTGTTAATGTAAGCCTACTTGCGACACCAATAAATAAACATTAAACTTCAACTTTAGATGGGC
The DNA here is from genome assembly GCF_964213995.1 of Mustelus asterias. Taxonomy (NCBI): domain Eukaryota; kingdom Metazoa; phylum Chordata; class Chondrichthyes; order Carcharhiniformes; family Triakidae; genus Mustelus; species Mustelus asterias. The sequence continues at coordinate 2,764,106 of NC_135806.1, forward strand.
TGAGTTTTGAGAACTACGAACATATGGAGCAGGCATTCATTCAGTGCCATTACTAAAAGACAGGTGACAATCAAATCCTATAAGCCAGAAAATCTTTTAAAATAATGATAATGCATTAAGTAATCCAGTCTAAAACTTATTAAGGACTATTAGTTTCATCTATGCGCATTTTCAGTTTTGAACACCATAATATGTATTTATTGCACAAAAGATGTAAAAGATATAGATTTTATCACATTTTATACTTATCTATTCTGTGGAATTCACAGTTTGCTTTTCAATGAATACAGTATTATAATCCGCCAATGCCACCTCATCAACTTAATGCAGCAAAGCAGACTTATTGAGTGGTTGAATAATATTGAGATAAACAAGGTGTATAATCCTTTCTGCGTCAGATAGAATAAAGCCTTAATAAATACCAGAACAGGTGGAAGTGCAAGCAGATAGCTGATCTGAAGCTTGAGTCTGACATCTGAGCCAAGTAGGTGGTTAACACCTCGGCTAAGAAAGGATGAAGCTGGTAATCCTTGTCCATTAGCCTAAATAGAGTTATTTATCCAGTGGTATATATATACAATAGCTTACATTACTTCTCCATCAACATGACACCTCCTCTGCTATTCCTCTAACCTTTAATAGTTTTTTTTATACAGTGAGAAGTTTCTAGAAATTATGATGACAATCAACTAATTAATAAGTTACAGAGTCTAACAGTGACCAACATGTCGGAGAACCCCCCGGTTTGTGTGCAGATATTCTCGCTGATTCTTCTGGTTGTCTTTGGGTTTTACTGCATTGTGAAAGGGGCTTCTTTCACCGCGTTCAGCTGGTGGTACATCGTGGGAGCAGCCTGCATGGTGGCAGCTGCCTTCACCTCCTTCCGCATTTATGAAGTATGTACACTAGCGTCACACCAAGAGACTGTTTCAGAACTCCCTGCAACAAACCCTTCGCAGCAGCACGTTGGAGAGCAGTTTATCAAGTCCTAGTACACTAAGCAAGAGAGAACCTAGACCACATGGACTCCTGTTTTATCATTCCATGGCAACATGTAACTTACCTTGAAGCTGAAGTGCTATTTCTCAGAATGCTATGTGTGCTCCAAAGACTGGGCCGGTATGTGATAATAAGTATTCATTTTTTCTATGGAACTAGGCAAACGTTTGGAAACTTTTCCCTCTAATTTACCTCCTCCATCCCTATTCCTTTCCCTGAATCCTCTGTTCCTCTGCCTTTTCTACATCGTCCCCATCACTACCTTCCCTCGCCGTTCCCTGTCCTATAACCCCATTGGTGACCATGCCTTCTTCAGCATAATTTCTAGTAATTTCTAGTAATTATTCTTCTCTGTATTATTTTTTATCGTTCTAATTTTACCCCATCTTCTAGAGAGACGGTGGTACCCAAAACTGAATCATTATTGAAAGAATCTGATACATGTGGCTTATTTATGTCACCCGACTAGATGTCACATCCTGCCTCTGAAAAAGGAAAGAGTGTCTCTTGAAAAATATGATTATTGCAGTTGTCAAGCAGAGGAGTTGTCCCTGAACCTGACATCATGGCTATCCCTCAATCAACATCACTATAAACAGATTAGCTAGTCAGTGTCACATTGCTGTTTGTGGGATTTTGCTGTCCACAAACTGGCTGCCCCGTTCCCTACATCACAATGATGACTACACTTCAAAATATACAGGGCTTTGGGATATCCTGAGGTTCTGAAATGTACTGTATAAATGCAAGCCCTTTCTTTTCTTGTAGATTCCCAATGATTCTGACAATGGATATTGCGTGTTTGAAATGTTTGGCAAAGAAGTTTAATTGTAGTACTACCTGTAGAAAAATGAAGGAACATGTGATACAATATATCAAAAGTTATTTTAATTAAATGGAACTAAATATTGTTGTGATTTTTAAGCAAAATTCAGATTAAAACTAAAATATGTTATGTTGCACACAAATCTCTCAAAATGTTGGAGCAAGTTTTTTACTCATTGCATTTACTCTCCCTTTCCCTTTGCTTCTTGCTGAAGTCATGTTCCACATGTCAGTCATCCAACTGGCCATTGTTTCCATGTGAGTATTGAAAGTCTCAATGAGCTGTAGAAAGGAAGTGTTACTGATATCTATAACCTCCTCCAGCCTGCAACACTAATTGAAAAAAAAAACTTGGAGCAAAATGGAAGCCATCCCAGTGTGACCTTTTTTCCCTGTACAGTAGGAGGCTGAGGGGTTACCTTATAGAGATCTATAAAATAATGAGGGGCACTGATCAGCTAGATAGTCAACATCTTGTCCCAAAGGTAGGGGAGTCTAAAACTAGAGGGCATAGATTTAAGGTGAGAGGGGAGAGATACAAAAGTGTCCAGAGGGGCAATTTTTTCACACACTGGGTGTGAGTGTCTGGAACAAGCTGCCAGAGGCAGTAGTAGAGGTGGGTGTAATTTTGTCTTTTAAAAAGCATTTAGACAGTTACATGGATAAGATGGGTATAGAGGGATATGGGCCAAATGCAAGCATTTGGGACTAGCTTAGTGGTTAAAAAAAAAGGGTGGCATGGACAAGTAAGACCGAAGGGCCTGTTTCCATGCTGTAAACCTCTATGACTTGCCTGTGCCGGCTCTTTGTAAGAGAAGTTGTGTTTAGCCCCTTCCCCCTCCCCACCTTTTATTCGTCACTCTGTAATTTCCTCAAGTACCTGTTAAACTCCCTTTCAAAATTATTTCAGCAATCAGCTTCCAGAGCCTTCCCAGGTTTGGCATTCCAGATGCTCTGTGAGTGGAAACAATTCCTCTTCATCTCCCCTCTAGGATCGTTTGTCAATTATTTTAAATCTCAGACCTCTGGTTTGCGACTCACTCACCCAGAGGGTACAGTGCTTCTCTCTACTTCATCAAAATCTCTCAAGATCCTGAAAATGTCGAATGGCCTCCTCTTAACCTTCCCCATTCCAAGGAGAACAATCCAAATATTTTCCAACCTCCTTATAACTGAAGTCCTTGGAAACATCCCAGTGAACCTCATCTGTTCCCTTCCTAAGGTCTTTAGATCCTTCCTGAAATTTGGTGTCCAGAATTGTTCACAATATTCCAACTAAATCCAACGATTTATAAAGTGTTAACATGAGCTCTTTTCTATTCTATTCCTCTATTTATAAACCCAAGTAATTTATACACTGTTTTTAACCACCATATTAACTTAGAATCATAGAATCACTACAGTGCAGAAGGAGGCCATTCAGCCCATCGAGTCCGCACCAACAACAACCTCACCCAAACCCTCTCCCCGTAATCCCACATATTTACCCTGCTAATCCCCCTGACACTAAGGGTCAATTTAGCATGGCCAATCCACCTAATCTGCACATCTTTGGACTGTGGGAGGAAACTGGAGCACCCGGAGGAAACCCACGCAGACACAGGAGAATGTACAAATGCCACAGTCACTTGAGGCCGGAATTGAACCCAGGTCCCTGGCACAGTGAAGCAGCTAACTATTGTGCCACTGTGCCACCACCTTTTCTCCTGAGACACCCACCAGGTAGTGGGGGTATTTACACATAGCTGGGGGCCTGGTTCGTGGGCACCAGGGCATAACTACAGAACTGTCTGGGAATCAAGCCTCCTGAGTTCCCTGGTGTTTAATCTGGATCTGTGAGGTACTCAGTTTACATATGTCGCCACAGGAAGGCACTGCATAGGACTTGCTGATATGTAGTGGCAGTAGAGGGTTAAACACTGGGTTCTCTTTTCACAATCGTTGTATTTCTAGCCAACGGTGAGGGTTAAAAGCAAAAGTCACATGCAGACTGCCCAACACACCACCCATTGCACTAACCCACTTGATGCAGTACATCAACTGGAGAGAAACACGAGGGGCTTAGAATATAGGGACCACACTGCCGTTTTAAAATGAACTCATACTCACCAAACCTCTCTCTTGCTTCCATTTTACCGCAGTCCCTGTTTGAACTTCCTTAATTTCCCAATTGTTAAAACCATTTCCACCGCTCTCAGATTCCCCTCTCCCTTCTCTCTTGCTGTCTAAGATTTTTTCATATCCCCAAACATTAATACCTTAAATAAAAGCAAATTACCATGGATGCTAGAATCTAAAACAAAAACAGAAAATGCTGGGAAATCTCAGCAGGTCTAACAGCATCTGTGGAGAGAGAACAGAGCCAACGTTTCGGGTCTGGATGACCCTTTTTCAGAGCAGAAGGCAAAATAAGAAATGAATCCCTTAAACCTGGATCCAGTTGTCCTCCCTCTTTTTCTGATTACCTAGCTCTGTTTGTGACACGACAGGTGATTGGCTATTCGCATTAATAAAACTGATAAATGATTCAGTGAGGGATGAGTTACAAAGGTCTGCATGTGATATCACTTTACGATGGTAGAACATGTGTATAGCCAGTATCAAAGTTGCAGTGAATGCTAAGAGAGCTTCAAGTTTTTAGATGTCCAGATCACCAACAACCTGTCCTGGTCCCCCCATGCCAACACTAAGTTAACAAAGCCCACCAACGCCTCTATGTTCTCAGAAGACGAAGGAAATTTGGCATGTCAGCTACGACTCTCACCAACTTTTACAGATGCACCATAGAAAGCATTCTTTCTGGTTGTATCACAGCTTGGTATGGCTCCTGCTCTGCCCAAGACTGCAAGAAACGACAAAAGGTCGTGAATGTAGCCCAAACCATCACGCAAACCAGCCTCCCATCCTCTGTCCACACTTCCCGCTGCCTCAGCAAAGCAGCCAGCATAATTAAGGACCTCACACACCCCAGACATTCTCTCTTCCATCTTCTTCCGTCGGAAAAAAATAAACAGTCTGAGGACACGTACCAACCAACTCAAGAACAGCTTCTTCCCTGCTGCCATTAGACTTTTGAATGGACCTACTTTGCATTAAGTTAAACTTTCTCTACACTATGACTGTAACATTACATTCTACACTCTCTCCTTTCCTCCTCTATGAATGGTATGCTTTGTCTATATAGCGAGCAAGAAACAATATTTTCAATGTATACTAATACATAACAATAATAAATCAAATCAAACTCTTTAGCAAATTAAATCTTCCACCTAACCATGAGTTCCATTCTGTGATCAGTGACCACTTTAAGGATCAGAGTGTCTAATAGACACAATTTCATTGGATTAATTAGTTTAGGAAGAGGCCATTTGGCCCACTGTGTCTGTGCTTGGCTCTGAGTTTCCTGCCACTGAAAATACTTTTTATATTTACTCTATAATTATCTTCAATTGAGCTTTCTAATGATCCTTTTGTTGAATAGCAGACTTTAAGTTGCCTGAGTAATAGTGGTCACTTACAGATAAGCAGGCAGGTGCTGTCCCCATTCAGTTGTTAGATTGATTGAAGCCGTTGTATTTAAGTTTGATGTTAGGGGTTTATGGTTGCGGTTCAGTCGGGAGAGTGCGGTGCCTGGGGCAATGCTGCGCTCCACTGGCTGTTTTCGCTCGGTTATCTGCCCCTTCTCTGCTCACGGCTCCTGCCAACGGTATTACTGTCACTTTAAACATGATGGGAAAGCGGCCGAGACATTGCCAAGACCGCAGGGTAAGGAAAGGGGGAGAGGAAAAGACAGATAGGCCGAACGGCACAGAGGAAATTAAACATCCTTTGTGGAAAGCGTGCAACATTTCATTTGTTATTCCATCACTCTGGGGGAGACAGTTTGAATTGAAATTAAATCCGTGCCTCTTTGTGACTGGCTGGTGTGGAAGAGTTTGTGAAATTCTCCAGAAATAAACTTTGAGGTTTTTTTTTTCTTGCCTGCCCTCACCCCCCCCCCCCCCCCCGCACCGAGTTAGGAATAATGAAGACTGGTTCCACATTTGTCCAACAGTCTCATGATTACAGTTCATGGTTATGGAATCAACTTAACCCCCTTCCCTTCCATTACATACCCCAGGGCATCAGTAGGCAGAAAGGTTTACTCTGCTGTTTCCTTGGACATTGATTACTGGAACTCACTGAGATCATCCATTTCCAGTGTCCACTGTAGCCTAGCGGGTCGCAGGAAGTCATGATTAAGTCGTCTCTTTCTCCCCCGTTCCAGCTGAAATCCAACTGCACACACCCCCAGTGCAGCACTGTCTGGGATGCTGCCCTTTGTGATACTAAGGCCCCTCTCGGGTGGATATATGTTCTACAGTGCCATTTTGGAGAGTAGGAAGAATTCTCCTCTGTTATATCTCAATCTCCATCATTGAGTCTGGGTGGTCACCTCACTGCAATCTGTGTTGGCTGCTACATTTCCTACACTGAAGCAGTGACTGCATGTCAAAAAATAAGGAAGGAGGGGGGTCATGAAAGGTGCTATATAAATGCAAGTCTTTTCTATTACTCTGGATAGTTTTTATTTGAAACTTTCTCCCCAGATAGTGTACATGTTGTAAAGATGTGTCTCCTAAATTATATGATATATATGAAAATAAAGTTCCAGGTATTTGACCTCTCATCTAGCAAGGGGGGAATTGGGGGTATTTTTAAAAGTAGCTTTTATGTGATGTGTTTTGTTGTATGATCCTGCTTGAGGGATGATGCCTTCAAAGGTAACTGACCCTGTTTGTAAATTATGACCTTATGTGGCCCTTTAAATCAAAATTTATCACAGAGCCTGACTTAACTAAATCTATTAGCATAGTTGTTGAAATTACACCTTTCTTGTCAGCTAGCCAGTGGATATGAGAGACTGTGTGAAGCTTAATGAGATGTACCATGAACTTCCTGGTGCTAATGATGTTAGTGGATAAAAATTTAGATGTAAACATTGGGTTGAAGTATAAGAAACTTTCACTAGTTTGCATTAGAGCTTGATTTAATGGAATAAAGGTATGAATTAAACTAAGGCTTAATTGGATTTAGTAGGAGACAGGTTGGGAATTGCAAAATGAGTTGGATAAAGCAAATAAGTGGAATAACGATGGATAAATTTTAACAATTGCAAGTGCAGGTGACAAAATTACAGCTAGCAGTAAGATTGGAAACATGTCCATTGTTTCATGGGTAGGTGTGATTGCCTATTTTAGCCATTACCTTGTACGTGGCACAGTGGTTAGCACTGTTGCCTCACAGCGTCAGAGTTCAATTCTGGCCTCGGGTGACTGTCTGTGTGGAGTTTGCATGTTTTCCCCATGTCTGCGTGAGTTTCTTGCAGGTGCTCTGGTTTCCTCCCACATTCCAAAGATATGTGGGTTATGTTTGGCCATGATAAATTGTCCGTAGTATCAGGGGGATTTGTGGAGTTATGGGAATAGGGCTTGGGCAGGAATGTGGCCGGTGCAGTCTTGATGGGCCAAATGGCCTCCTGCACTGTAGGGATTCTATGATTCGATTCTATTCTACCTGGAGCAAAACATTCCTTGCTCCAACAATAACTTCTAATAAAATATAATACTACAGATACTGGAACTGCCAGGGTCAGGAAGTATTTGTGCAGAGAGGAAATAAAAGTTCCAGGTCTGTGACCATCTCATTGGGAAAAGTTAGTGCTGTGACTGGTTTTGAGCAAGAAGTGGGTGGGGCAAGAACAAACGGAAGCTTTGTGATAGTGTGTAGACAGAAGAAGTCTTCTGGGCCAAAGGCAGTGGAGATGGGGCAAGAAAAGAAATATTTCTTGGAGAGAGAACTAGAGCTTCCGATTTGAGTCTAATGTGACTCTTCAGTTATAAGTCGAATTAGATTCTAAAACGTTAATTGTTTCTCTCTCCACAGAACCTGCTCGATCTGCTGAGCTTTTCCAGTATTTTGTTTTGTTTTCCAAATGTCTTCTAATGTCCCATTGAACTACTTGTTCAATGGATAATTCTTGCAGTGAAATTTTGGAAAGATTGAAGACTGGCCCTTTTTCATTGTCTCTAACCCTTCCACTGGGCACCCTACTGGGCTCAAACAGGAACTCTCTCTCAACTAAATTTTTCTCCTTATTTTCCCTATTTTTTTATCCTCATTTTCCCTTCCCTATCACACAAACTGCTTATCTCCTCCTCTAGCATTCCTTATTTATCTCTATCATAGTGAAATTGCTGTTAAAGTTTGCATACATTCATCACATTCCTGTATGATTACTCCAATGCTCTTTAACTTGGCAGACAGGGTCTTGAGTGTTCAGGCCGATCCTGCCAGTGCAAGTGCTGAGGGAATGCTTCACTACTGGAAGGGTTGTACTGAGGGAACATTGCACTGCTGGGAGGGAAGGTGAGTGGTGGACAGTGCTGAGGGCATTCTGCACTCTCTGAAGTACTTTCTTGAGACATTACATCGACGTCCCATCGACCCTCTTGGCTGAATGGAAGCGATCCCATGGCAATACTCAAAGGAAGAGCAAGAGATTTTGCTTGGTGGTCTGGGCAATATTTTAAGTATTTATATAATCCCTTTAGTGTCAAATCAAAACTCTAAACCTGTTTCAATTTCTTGATGTTTCTCTTTGTTTTCAATTGTATGCATCTTCCCAAATCTGAAATAAGGTGTTGATGAGTATAGAATGCCACATCAGACCCATTCAAATAAGATGGTCAGGTGGATTTTCTGCATGATTGAGACATAGAAACTAGAAGCAGGAGTAGGCCATTCGGCCCTTCGGACCTGCTCTGCCATTCATTTTGATCATGGCTGATCATCAAATTCAATATCCTGATCTCCCCCCCCCCTTTTCCTCCCCTTCCCCCCCCCCTCCCCTTCCTCCCATATCCCTTGATCCCTTTAGCCACAAGAGCTATATCTAATTTCTTTTTGAAATCAGACAACATTTTGGCCTCAACTACTTTCTATGGCAGTGAATTCCACACATTCACCACCCTCTGGGTGAAGAAATTTCTCCTCACCTCACTTCTAAAATGGTTTACCCCTTTTATCCTCAAACTATGACCCCTAGATCTGGACTCCCCCACCATTGGGAACATTCTTTCTGAAGCTACCCTGTTAGAATTTTATAAGTTTATATGAGATCCCCTCACTCTTTTAAACCCAGTGAATATGATCCTACCCAACTTAGTCTGTCCTCATATGACAGACCTGCCATCCCAGGAATCAGCCTGGTAAACCTTCACTGTACTCCCCCTATAGTAAGGACATCAAAACTGCACACAATACTCCAGGTGTGGCCTCACCAGCACCCTATATAATTGTAGCAAAACATCCCGAAACCTATACTCAAATCCTCTCGAGGCCAACATACCATTTGCCTTCTTTTCTGCCTGCTGTACCTGCGCGCTTACTTTTAGTGACTGATGCACGAGGACTCCAAGGTCTTGTTGAGTATCCACCTCTCAACTTACACCCATTCAAGTAATAATTTGTCTTCCTATTATTGCTACCAAAGTGGATAACCTCACATTTGCCCACATTATACTACATCTGCCATGCAGATGCCCACACATTCAGTCTGTCCAGATCACGCTGAAGCATCTCTGCATCCTCTCTAGCTCATCCTCCTCTCAGCTCTCCCTCACACCCAACTTTGTATTATCTCCAAATTTACAGATGATACATTCAGTTCTCTCTTCCAAATCATTAATACATAATGTGAACAATTGGGGTCCTAGCACAGATCCCTGCGGTTCCTCACTAGTCACTGACTGCCAATCAGAAAAAGACTCATATTTATGCCAACTCTTCGCTTCTACATAACCACATAGTAGAGTTGACCAAGGAGAACCAGTTACATCCTCAAATTCCAAAAGGTTCATCAAGCATGATTTCCCTTTTGTAAATCCATGCTGACTTTGTCTGATTATACCACTGCCTTCCAAATGCTGAGTTATGAAATCCTTGATAATAGATTCCACTAACTTCCCCAGTACCGATGTTAGGCTCACTGGTCTATAGTTCCCTGTTTTCTCTCTATCTTCCTTTTTGAATAGTGGGCTTACATTAGCTATCCTCCAATCTGTAGGAACTATTCCAGAGTGCAAAGATTTTTGGAAAATAACCACCAATGAATCTACTATTTCCAGGGCCACTTCCTTAAGTACTCTGTGATGAAGATTATTAGGACCTGGAGATTTAACCACCTTCAATCCCATCAATTTCCCCAAAACCATTTCTTTACTGATGCTAATTTCCTTCAGCTACTCACTAAAACATGTTTCTCTCAGCACTTCTGTACATTATTCATGTCTTCCTTTGTGAAAATTGAAGCAAAGTACAAATTTAATTCCTCAGCCATTTCTTTATTCCCCTTTATGAATTCTCCTGTTAAGGGACTGTGAGGGGGCCTACATTTGTTTTTGTCAATCTTTTTCTCTTTGCATATCTATAGAAACTTTTACAGTCAGTTTTTATGATCCCCACTAGCTTACTTTCACACTCTATTTTTTCCTCCTTAATCAATCCCTTGGTCTTCCTTTGCTGAATTTTAAACTGCTGCCAAATCTCAGGCCTATTGTTTTTTTTCTTACAATTTGTATCCTTCTTCCTTGAATCTGATACTATCTCTAATTTCCCTTGTAAGCCATGGTTTGGCCACAATTCCCTTACCACTCTTGTGCCAAACAGGAATAAACAACCTCTGGAATTCACCTATGCGCCCTTTATATGCCTGCCATTTCCTGTCCACTGTCATGGCCAATTCATGCCTCATGCCACCAGTTACCTTTCTTGAGATTCTGGACCCTGGTCTCAGAATCAACTACATCACTATCCACCTTGACAAAGAATATTATGGTCACTCATCCCCAGGGGCTCCCTCACCACTAGTTTGCTGACTAATCTTTTCTCATTGCACAACACCCAGTCCAAGATGGCCTGCTCCCTTGTTGGTTCCTCAATATATTGCTCCAGAAAACCACCCCTGTATGCAGTCCAGAAATCCCCCCTCTATTGTACTCTGACTAATTTGACTCTCCCAATCTAACATATCAATCTCTTATTTCCTGTCTAATGCTTTTCCCAACATTACCTCTACAGTTTGGTGGTCTGTATACCGCCCCCAGCAATGTATTTTGCCCCTTGTTGTTTCTTAACTTGACCCATACAGATTCCACATCTAATATCTTTCCTCAATATTGTATCAATATCACCTTTTATCAACAATGCAACTCCACCACCTTTTCCTTCTGTTCTTACCAAACACTGAATAACCCTTTAGTTCCTATCCTTGCCCACTTTGGAGCCACGTCTCCGTAATACCAACCATATCATATCTTACATTAATACTGCAATGAAGTTACTGTGAAAATCCCCTAGTTGCTACACTCCAGCATCTGTTCGGGTACACTGAGGGAGAATTTAGTATGGCTAATGCACCTAACCAGCACGACTTTTGGATTGTGGGAGGAAACCAGAGCACCCGGAGGAAACCCACGCAGGTACAGGGAGAACATGCAGACTCTGCACAGATAGTGACCCAAGCCAGGAATCAAACCCGGGTCCCTGACACTGAGAGGCAGCAGTACTAACCTCTGTGCTATCGTGTTTGGATACGTTTGCGTTATAAATAGAGAATTGTAACTTCCAGTATGCTGCTTTCTATCTATTGAATTTAATAATCTGAAATATAATACTATCTGGGAATGCACTATCTATTAGTTTGAATGTAAGTTTATAGATTCTTTGGTTACTGGGTATTTGTCAGCTATGGTAATGATAATTATGAATATTGCTCATTTCATTGCAAGTTTCTGAAAAATCCAATTTCATATCAAGGGTAATACTTGCTGAAGCTATTGCATGAATATCATGTCCTTTTCCAACACTACTATCTATTATCGGGCTACTTGGTAATGTTAGTGAATAGAGAAAAAAGTGGAATTGGTTGATGCAGTATTTTTACAGTCAACCACAATTTTTCCAGCCTTTTGCATTTGTCTGTTTTGGGGGGGGGAGGCTGTGGTGGATGATTGGGGGGGGGGGGGGGGGGGGAGATGGTGGATGATGAGGGGGGGGCGGGGGTGGATGATGAGGATTTATTTGACTGTGCTCATTTTCAAGTTTTAACGCTTCTTTCCAGATCCAGTGCAGATGTCATCTGATACAGTTGTTCCAACAGCTCTGGTTCCTAAAGGCTTGGAAAAGCAATGTGATCAGTCAGGGCTACCAGAAGCTCCGTGCACCGTACTCGAGTTAGAGAAGGTCAGCAAAGCGATTGAGGCAGTGAAGAGTGAGGTAGAACAGCAACAGCACAAGTTACTGATGTACAAGTCTACCTTGGAATGTGAACGTCAAAACTCTCTAACTCCACTGACAAGCAGCAGGTTGGACTGTACCTCTCCTAGTCCCAACATGGTAAACATTCTGATACCTACAACAGCCAACTCTGCTGTAGTATTTGAATGTGCGGTGCAAAATATTTGCTTGGACAGTGTTGTATGCAATTCAACGCTGATATCCCAACATTCTGTAAGTCCTCCTGGATTGAATGCCTTGGCTGAGGTAACTGACGAGGATACAGTGCAGTATATTCCCAAGGCCAGTTCCAAGATCAAAAATGATAGTTCAGTTTTGAATAAATATGTGATTGACCGGTGCAGACCCTGTACTGATCTAGAGTATGATCCATTGTTGAACTATTCTTCCAATATGAAACAAACTATCAAGAAGGGACACGCAGAGGTGAAACAGGAATTCAAGGTAACTGAGCAGAGCCCTGGAAAGAAGCTGTCTCTGGCAACTGGCACAGCAAGGAGCTCTCAATATTGTGACACCGAGATGAGCTCTGATGATGAGCTTGTTATTGATATGCCGGAGTTGCCCCCACTAACTCAAACCCCTCGGGTCCACAGGAGGTGTCAGAGAAAAGGAAATGACGTGAATGCTTCAAATCTCAGTTTAATTCGTAAAGTTAGGCAGTCCAGAGCTGCCGACTCCACCAGTCTGGGTTTGGATGGGGGAAAATCTGTGGACAGCTCTGTACTTGCCAAAAATCTCTTGCCAGAAAATAGCAGCAGAGAAAAGGAACTGAACTTCAGTGCTTGGCAAAGAGAAAAAGGTGAGGGTAGCAAATGTTCCCACATAACAAATGGCCAGATGGATAATGTTGGCAAACCCCTTGATGTTCAGAAACCTGACTCCAAAACCAGAGGGATCGAGGGAGCACTGAAATTAGAAATGGTTAAGAAGGGAGATTCTGCTGTTCGCGTTGCTACTGATAGAGTTAAATATTCAAATCACAGTTGTCGAAGTGTGGTTGCACCTGAACTGTTGGAAGTGGATGTACCAAAATGTGAGACGACTAAAGAGCGAAGTTTAGTCCATGTGGGCACTTTGAAAAAGGCAAATGACGAAGTGCCTAGTGCTGAAAGTGGGAACCTATTGGTGAAACACAAACCTTCCCCTGTCATGCAGAGCCACCAACCAACCACAGCAAACAAGAGCAAATACAACAAAGAGCTGGGAACTAGGCTGAGCACTGATCAACAAAGACCAAAGATACAGAATCAAGATGACCGTGTTGTCAATAAAAACCAGGCTGAAATTCTCCAAATGACAAGTAATGAGGATGAAGAATCATCTCTTTCTGATGAAGAATCGGGCACCAGAGATTCGGAGGAATTGGACTTCTCTGAATCTGACCCAATGGAAGAATGTTTGAGGATTTTTAATGAGTCCTCCAAACAAGAAATTAGCAAGGCAGAGATTGAGCAGGTACTTACTGTATATTTGCAGTGGAAGAGTAATTAACAAATGTCAATGTGGGGGTGTAAGTCAATGCATTCTGCTTGCCAGTAACATTGTGTGTAATTAGTCTGGAATTCTAGTTTAAAATAGATATTTTTAATATGCTGGGCTTTCAACCACCATGTGGACCTGTATCTGTTACTAGTAGTTTGGGAATATTAATGATTGGCATTTATTTACACACTCTTTCTAAGGGTTTCATTAATTGAGCATCGCATCATTCTCCTCTGCACAAGACAAACTGTCTTCTAGCTCCTTGATAATGGACTGAATTTGATTCTTGATTCTTGGAAGTGGAAAGATACCAAATGGTGGGGAGGGAGAGAGAAATAAAATTGAGAGTGAGTATACAACTGCCAGGATAGCAATTTAGAAAATTGTTACTGGCTTACAAATACTGAGGGGTCTGCACCTTGTGTTTTAAGAGGAATTAACTTTCTTATTTATGCATTAAGCGTTTGAACACTGCTTGGTAACAGTAGTGAATGTGGTGCTGTACCCATCGGTAGCTTGTGTACCCATCACCACTGAACTATATTGGCTCTTTAGCATTATATTCCATCAGAGGTACCTTTAGCTCCCTCCGTTCCAGAAACCCCTCCCTCGACACACGTGTGCATACAATTTTAACATGCTGCAGTAAATTTTTGATTTATTATTGTCACATGTATTAATATACAGTGAAAGGTATTGTTTCTTGCACGCTATACAGACAAAGCATACCGTTCATAAAGAAGCAAAGGAGAATGCAGAATGTAGTGTTACAGTCAGAGAATTTAAGAGTTAAAATAAAGTTTTAGAAGCATAGAACGAGAGTAAAAGATAGAATTAGGTATGCTGGGCACAGTTGGCAAGAGGTCTACTGGCACCATCTTGGATCTACCCTTGATCTTTCTCTACATTTCCTTTTTAATACAAAAAATTTTGACTATGCCCCCATCTAGTTGTGATGAAGGTGAGTATTTTGGCTAATTTTGAAGATCCTTATAAAAGGGTGAAGACCGATTTAAGGCTAGATTGAAATATTCATGAATTCCCCTGAATTGAAACTATAAGCTGTTTCGTTTATATGGAATTCTGACCTTGTGTTTTTTGTGTGAATGCTCAGTGCGGAATAGCTTTTATTTTCTGTTTGCTTTCCTCCCTCTAGTTCTAAACATACTAGGTTTCCCGAGACACACTTCCCAAGTGTAAACTTAAGTTGATAAATGTTGGGAAGCTTTTTGAAAGTTGTCCAAACTCAATTATATTCTCTCCTCCCCCAACATATGCAGAGGCATCCAGCAGGGGAAGATGGATCAGTGCACGGTAGCGAGGAAGGGAAAGCTAACTTTCTTCCTATAACTAGAGATGCTGATTGTAGTTTCTCTCCCTATGGAGGTCCGCAGAGATTTCAGCTTGAGCCTGTAGGGGAAGCTTGTGCTACTTTCTTTCAGTAATCTGGCTAATGATTTGAGATGATATATTTACCCCTTCTGTTCACTGCATTGCAAACCCTACATGGGAATTTGTGTTTGGGAATTTGGGAAGAGATAACATTTTGGATCAATGAATGTGACACAAATATAAAACACACTGAAACATGCCCGAGTTACTCATGTCCATGATTTAAGTCAAATCAGTCCTTGAAACTATGTTGAATGATTCTTGCTGGGCCTGCATTTAAGGCAGTTATGGTGAATATCCCCAGCATTTTATTTATTTATTTTGAGCAGCGGTGTTAATCTGAAGGGTTAAGGCCTGGTTCTCTACTGAGATATTCTGAATTGCACAAGTGCAATTTAATACATTACTGCCACGTGATCACTTCATTTGGCAGAGTGTAGATAATGCGATCACATTGAACATCCAGTTCACTATTGTCTGTTCCACATTGTATACATCTTATCTAGAGTACTGTCACAAAAACCTCTGACGATGATCAAGAGTTTGGGAATCCCAAAAACACCACTGCAAGACAAAAGAAGAGGATTGCGCATGTGGCAAAATTTAAGGTAAAAAATTCAGTGTAGTTATGCTACTTTTTGCCAAACACAAAAAACTGGTAGAATCATAGAATCCTACAGTACAGAAGGAGACCATTCATCCCATCAAGTCTGCACCGACACTAAGATTATTTTATCGAGGCTCTATCCCCTTAATCCCATACACTTACCTCACTAATTTCCCTAATCTACACATTTTGGGACATTGAGGGGCAATTTAGCATGGCCAATTCACTTAACCTGCACAGCTTTGGTAGAAGCAGTGGAAAGTTTGTAACACTTCTTAATATCTTTCCAAGTATTAAACTCTGCTAATTGGTCGCAATGTGGTAAATCTGCCTTCACTTTATTCATGGTAAATTAGCTGAACAGACTGGCCATTATTGCACCTGCTTGATTTTTCATTCTGTTAATTTTACATTTCTCAATATCTTCCTATGCTGGAAGACTGCAAAACTGTGGTCAGCACAGCTACCTCACAGCTCCAGGGATATGGGTTCAATTCCGGACTTGGGTGACTGTCTGTGCAGAGTCTACACATTCGCCCAGTGTCTGCGTGGGTTTCCTCTGGGTTCTCCAGTTTCTTCCCACACTCCTGGATTGGCCATGCTAAATTGCCCCTTGGTGTTCCAGAGTGTGTAAGTTGCATGGGTTAGCCATGGTAAATGTGTGGGGTTACACAGATAGGGCAGGGGAGAGGGCCTGGGTAAGACACTCTGTCAGACCGTTGGGGCAAACCTGTTGGACCAAATGACCCCTTCTGCACTGTAGAGATTCCATGATTCTAATCTATTGACATTGCTCAAGCAATTGCATTGCAGTCATTGCCAGAGTGTGGAAAGCCACTTATTACTATAACTTAGTTGGATTTCTGTGCATGCTGGTGAATCATTGTACATGTGTACATGTGAATTGTACGCTCAAGGCCAGGGTTCTTGTTGTCGAGAAATAGAATTGTTTCCATTTTGGGCCCACAGTATCAGTGTTGCTAAGTCAGATGCAGCATTTACTGACTTACCTCTTCCCACATTGGACAGTTTATTATAACCAGCTAATTATTCAGGTTTTTGAAGAATCTTGAGTATATTTGTCTCCCCTTTAAATAGTCTGAAACAAACTGGAAGCTTTGCCACTTGGTTTGGTGATCTTGGGTCATCATTAAAATAGCAACCTTTATTCCGAGCCCATAATGAAGATATTGCACAGGAGCAATAATGATATGAACGGGGTTACTGACAGTATTGAAATACCACACCAAGGAAGGGAACATCTGGAATGGTTGTAATTGGCGAATGAGGAATTTTCTCATTGTTACTTCAGTAGGTGGTTTGGTGTAGAGCTCCGTGAACTAGAAGTGTTTAGTGTAAGCATTGGGCCAGGGAGATTAAAATGGTCCTTCCTCATTCCACATTTCTTCTGGCCCACCTCACCCCAGCAAACATTTTGCTACAAGTGAGTTGCACTGGATCAGTTTGAAAGCTATTTTATTTAACCTGTTGAGGAGTTTTTTCAGTTATTGATTTTAACAATATCCCTAGATGGACAACTGTGAAGCAAAATTAAGACTTAACATGAGCAAGTTCCATTCTGGGGCCAAATCCTTTGTTTCAATTGATGAATAATCTTGTTTAAATTTGTGTTTGTAATTTATAGTGATGTTGTGTCTGATAAGTTTACTAAAAGTATTCTTTTGGTTTGTTTCAAAAGGGAAGGTCCAGTTGTAACAGGATAATCATTCCTCGTGCCTTGACGCAATCAAAGCAACCATCTCTCAGTCGGATTAAACTGGTCCAACAACAGGCTGTGCAGTTAATCGCAAATGTGAAAAGTGCTCAGGCTTATAAAGCTACAGTCTCTGATTGTCCTCGGCACAAGAGGCTGACTGTACAAGGATCGAAGCTACAACCAGTCAGTGGTGCAAAAGCAGGTAATGCTCTGGGATTTGACTTCTGGATTCAACAAGAAGGTCAGATTGCTCTTTTTAAATTGCATTTCTGTTGGATAATTGATATTGAATATCTTTGTAATAAAAACAGAAAATGCTGGAAATGCCCAGCAGGACTGGCAGCATCGGTGGAGGGAGGAAGAATTAATTTTCAGGCCATGACCTTGCATTGCCCTGTAATTAGTGACTAATTTGTTATCACCAAAAGTTGTTCTTGCCGTCCTTGGCATGCGTTCAACCAAGAAAAACGCTAGAGTTAGTGAAAGGTTCTGCTGGAAGGTCGTTGACCTGAAACGTTAACTTTTTTTCTTCTCCACAGATGCTGCCTGACCTGAGTATTTTCAGCATTTTGTTTTTGATTTCTCATCCCTACAGTGCAGAAAGAGACCTTCGGACCATTGAGCCTGCACCGGCAACAATCCCACCCAGGTCCTATCCCGGTAACCCCACATATTTACCCCAGCCTGTCCCCCTGACACTAAGGGGCAATTTTGCATTGGCCAATCCACCTAACCCGCGTATCTTTGGAATGTGGGAGGAAATTGGAGCACCCGGAGGAAACCCATGAAGACTCCACACAGGCAGTGACCTGAGGCCGGAATTGCTGTATTTTAGTTTTATATTACTCACTGACTCTGCGGTTAATTTTCAACTGGCAGGAAATTCTAATTCTTCTGTGATATGTTTCGGCAGGTATTCCTATTTATTTAAGTGAAGTCTATTTTTTTTTATTTGTTCATGGGACCTGGGCATTGCTGGCTGACCAGCATTTATGGCTCATATGGCATTAATGACAGGCAATGTTGTACGTCCCTGTCATCACTGAGTTCACAGGTTGTCTGCAATAAATAGTTCAATGGGATCTCTTTGTTGGATAGTGTTGGTGGATTTCCCGCTGATATTTTGTCACGACAGAATTGTTCGTCCAGCTACAATATCTCCACTCCAATTGAGGCCAGAGTGGTTTTTAAATGAGTTTTATTCACATTGACATATAAACACCAATACTGTTCTCCTGTTATTCAAACAGTACAATGTGGTTACCAGGCCCTGGATGATCAGCTCGCTGGCCTTCCTGTGCTGCCTTTTGATTCTAGCTGACCCTGAGTGTTTCAGCTTCCAAAGGAACATCACAGCTTGGTTCCAGGTCTGGAATAATCAGCTATAACTCCATGGCTGCTTGGCTCTTAACCACGCCTTTAAGAGGGAAAAATAGTCCATTCCACAACTGTTTGGCCAACATCCGGGCATGTCCTGAAGTCTTTGACACATTTTGAATCTTCATCTCTGTTCCGCAAGCATTTTGATTTTTGACTGCCTGTATCATCTCGCAGGGTAGTTCACCTCGGTGCCTGATTCCCATCTTCAGCTCATTTTGGTCTTGGGACAAACTAGCTTTTTAAAAAAAATAATAATAATTTCCCCACGTTTGTTCTCCTGCTCAAAATGTTAAAGCAATACATACTGGGATAGTTTGGCCAATTTAAATCAATGTCAATGCCTTTGCGATATGGCCCATTCAGATGAAGTGGAATCATTTTAATTTGAGGTGATATTGAGTTGGATGCCTGTTACATTGCCATCTGGAGAATTCGGTAGGGTCTCTACAGGGTGACTAATTAGATATTACCTAAAGTTATAATTACACTCCTTGTGTTTTCTTGGCTCAGTTTAAAGAGAGAATCAAAGCTCCAAAGACTTCTCAATAAAAATAGAATGCATGGTGAACTGTGGTTGGATTATCCTTGCATCCCAACACAAAATAGCATTTGGAGCTTTATGCTCCTCCATCTCCATCCCTCCCCACAAAGGGTAAACTTTTCTTCTAGAGTTGAAATAATTATATAGCTTGCAGTTTTTACTCCCCATTTCCCTACCTCCCACTTTCTGAATCTTCCAGAATGTATGCTTCAGTGATGTTGTAGAACATGTCTCAGATGACCATTCTTCATCAGTGGCCCTCTTCAGGATGGGTTCGTCATCTAGTTGACTGTAGTGGGGAAAATACACAAATTTCTAGAGTTACGGCATGGTGATTAGCAAGTTGGAGCCACTTTCCTATTATCTTTCCCAGCTCCAGAAAGTTTACCACAGAAGGTAGCGGTTGAAATGAGCTAGTGTATCACATACAAGGACTTGGACCTGTGGCATTTCCTGTGTTACACTGTTAATGGGGGGAGGAGGGTGATGAAGCATGACAATGGCTGGAATATTTTTATTACTCACCATTAACTGTGGGATTGCCCCTAGCTTCTGGGAGTTCTTTCAAGAAAAGTCTCGGTGTGTTCTCCAGCTGCAAAGTGCCATCCAAAGAAAGGACTGTCTCGAGCAGTACATCGAAAATGACACACACTGTTTCACCACTGGGATCGGCCAGTTCTGTTCCTGCTCCACAGGTATGTGCATGATTACATGCATTTTCTTTAATTTGAAGAAATACTCAAATGTTTGTCCCTTTCTGTGTGCAACAACGATGTGGAGTTGACCTCTTTAACCTGTGCTTAACCCTCTCTCCACTCACATTATATGCACCTTAAAGACTTGATTACCTGTTAAGACTCGCATTCCAACCATTATCTTGCAGTTGCGTCTGTCTATATATGCCCTGTTTGTGAACCCAACTCTCTACTCACCTGATGAAGGGGCAGTGCTCCGAAAGCTCGTGCTACCAAATAAACCTGTTGGACTTTAACCTGGTGTTGTAAGACTACTTACTGTATGAAACAATAGTTAAACTTTCTCCTTTTTGCAGAGAACTAATTCAAAGCGAGGATCGAAAGTCTCTAACAACGTGCGGAAGCAATATCTCGGCTTCTTCATCGAAGAGTTTTTGAAGACCTGTTCATCTCGGCAAGAAGCAATCAAAAAGGTTAGTGCAGAGATTTGAATCATAAAGACAGGTAGGTTCCTTGGAATTAGCACAAGAGGCTCCCTCGGTGTGAATCCGAGTTCAACAAATGTTCCCTGTTTAATGCCAGCTGTACAGTATTTTGTTTGCGGCCATTCCCTTAATACAAGCTGCAATAGTGAAGACCATCTCATTCGTGGACCACCAAAGTCAGCACTTAACTTCCATCAGGTGTCAACCCTGTCTCTGAATAGCTTAACTTTACCTTCCTCAGACCATACACTAAGGCTGTATGATCTTGCTGTCATGCTTGGCAACTTATCGAGAGGCAATGGAACTGAGGTATTGTCACTGAACTAGTAATCCAGAGACTCAGGGTTATGCTCTGGGGACCTGGGTTTGAATCCCGATGCGGCTTCAGTAAAAATCTGGAATTACAATGCCAATGATGGCCATGGGTGGAATTTTCTCTTTTATTGCAGAGTGCTGGCTAAGGGCAAAAAAATCGAGTATGAAGCCACAATGTGCAACAAAAAATGGAGGCGTGACCCCCACCAACATGCTGGAGGGGCAGGGTTGGAAAAAGGCAGCAACATTGGGAATCCTGAAATTGGGGCACCCTGACCTTCAATAAAAAACAATCAATGCTGGCTAACTGGGGAGCAGCAACCCTGGGACAACCTCAATCCCAATAGCTAAGCTACCAGTTGAGGTGCTGCGCAAAAGGGGGAATTGTTATGAAAAATAGTGGAGTTTCTTTTTCTTACTCTGTTTTAGGCTTTGTCTGAAGAAAAGGTTATTTTTGAACGTAGCACGGGCAGATTCATGTATCTGAATGTAGCTGTACAGGCACTAAAGATCCTACGGAATCTAACGGAGGAACCAACAGCTTCAGACGGTATGCCTTCATAGCAAACTTTAAAAAAAATCAGCCTTGCGTGTATAAATTTTCAAATAAATTGAAAAATAAAAATGTTCATTATCTATGTGGAGTCATGAACGTGAGTCAGTTTTCTATTGAAATGTTGGTCAGTATTTCCTAGACCAGCCCGTCAAGAAACCAACAAGGGAACTGGCTTTCCTAGATTTGTTGTTGTGTAATGAGAGGGGTTTAATTAATAATCTTGTGTGGGGTCCTTTGGGAAGAGTGATCATAACATGAAACAATTCTCTAATTGGATAAAAAGAGAAGTAGTCCAGTAGGGTCCTAAATCTAAACAATAGAAACTACAAAGGTATGAGGGGTGAGTTAGCTATGATAGATTGAGGAACTTCATTAAAAGACATGATGGTGACAGTGGAAGAGTAATGGCTAATATTTAAAGAACAAATGCATGCATTGCAACAGTTATATATTTCTTGCACAAAAACAAAGCAGGAAAAGTGACCCAGCCATGGCTAACAAAATAAATTTAAGGATAGTATTGGATCCAAAGAGGAATTGTATTAGGTAACAAGCTCGAGGATTAGGAGTGGTTTAGAATTCAGCAAAGGAGGACCAAGGGATCGATCGGGAAAATAGAGTACGAGAGTAAACTTTCAAGGAACATAAAAGCTGACTGTAAAGCTTTTTATAAGAATGTAAAAAGAAAAGGATTAGTGGAGACAAATGTAGGTCCCTTATAGTCCAAAATGGGAGAATTATAATAGAGAACAAAGAAATGGCAGAGCAATTAATTTGGTTCATTATTGTCACATGCATTAGTATACAGTGAAAAGTATTGTTTCTTGCGCACTAAACAGACAAAGCATACCGTACATAGAGAAGGAAAGGAGAGAATGCAGAATATGGTGTTAGTCATAGCTAGGGTGAAGAGAAAGATCAACTTAATGCGAGGTAGGTCCATTCAAAAGTCTGGTGACAGCAGTGGAGAAGCTGTTCTTGAGTCATTTGGTACATGTCCCCAGATTTTTGTATCTTTTTCCCAATATGTCCAGGGTGCGTGGGGTCCTTAATTATGCTGGCTGCTATTCTGAGGCAATGGGAAGTGCAGACAGAGTCAATGGATGGGAGGCTGGTTTGCATGATGCACTGAGCTTTGTTCACAATCCTTTGTAGTTCCTTGTGATCTTGGACAGAGCAGGAGCCATAGCAAGATGTGATATAACCAGAAAGAATGCTTTCTATGGTACATCTGTGAAGGTTGGTGAGAGTTGTAGCAGACATGCCAAATTTTCTTAGTCTTCTGGGAAGTAGAGATGTTGGTGAGCTTTCTTAACTATAGCGTCAGCATGGAGGAACCAGGACAGGTTGGTGATCTGGACACCTAAAAACTTGAAGCTCTCGACCATTTCTACTTCATCCCCATTGATGCAGACAGGGGCATGTCCTCCACTACACTTCCTGAAGTCGATGACAATCTCCTTCATTTTGTTGACATTGAGGGAGAGATTATTGTCGTCGCACCAGTTCACCAGATTCCTCTCTTTCCTGTACTCCAACTACTAAACAACTTTAGTTTTATTGTCACAGAGGAAGACACGAATAACTTCCCAGAAATGCTAGGAAAGTAAAGGTCTAGTGAGATGGAGGAATTGAAGGAAATTGGTATCAGTAAAAAATAGTGCAGGAGAAATTAATGGGACAAAGACAATTCACCTACATCCCAGGGTACTAATGGAGGTGGCCTTGGAAATGATGCTTGCATTGGTTGTCATCTCCCAAAATTCTGTAGATTCTGGAACCATCTCGGTAGATTGGAGGGAGTGGGAGAGAAAACGGAGAATTACAGACGGGTTAGTTAACATTAATCGTAGGGAAAAGGCTAGCGTCTATTATAAAGGATGTGATAACAGGACACTTAGAAAATATCAATGGGATTAGACAAAGTCAAATATGGATTTATGAAAGGGAAATCATGTTTGACAAACCTACTTGGGAGATGTTGAGGACATAACTAGTAGAATAAATAAGGGAGAGCAAGTGGATGTGGTGTATTTGGATTTTCAGAAAACCTTTGATAAGTCCCACCTTAGAGGTTAGTCTGAAAAATTAAAGCACATGGGATTGGGGGTAATATATTGGCATGGATTGAGAATTGGTTAGCTAAAGGAAATGGTAGCAATAAATGGGTCTTTTTTTGGAGTGTCAGAGGGTGGTGAACCTGTGGAATTCTCTACCACAGCAGGCTCTGGAAGCCAAGTCACTGAATATATTTAAGAAGGAAATAGATTTCTAGATACTAAGGCCAGAACATCCTGGTTGTCCATGCCAATGGGGACTTCAAGTCCTGCCAACACCTGCCACAAGTTTCCCAAAGTGGGCGTGGGTTGGAGTCAATACAAGAAACATGCTGGGAGAGGCCAGAGAATCCCACCCACCAGGTGCCAAAGGGGTATGAAGAGAGAGTGGGAATATGGCATTGAGAAATAGGATCAACCATGATCATTTTGATTGGTGGAGCAGGCTCGAGGGGCTGAATGGCCAACTCCTCCCATTTTCTACATTTTGGATGATGGATCCAATATGTTGTACAAAACTCCTTGAATATTCCTCAATTTCATTTCTTGAATTTGATTTGAAAGCTGACATTTTTGGTGATTTGATGACCACAGAATGCATATTATTGCAATTAGCTCCATTTTCCTGGTAAGAGACTGCTCCGTTGAGTTTTTAAGGCATCTGTTATTTTCATCCATTACGTTTACTCGGTGAGTATAAAACAGCAGCTGGCAACTTGCAGAGCTGTAACTAACTGCATTCATTTTGGTTTCGAGGTCACTCCTCTGCTAAAAGGAGAAGGTCTTCCTCGGGAACAACCCTGGAAGGTGAGTTCATTACAATTTCTTGATGCAATTTTTTCTCTTGGAGTGAAATGTTAAATTGATGTGTTTTGCTTCTTTATCGCTTTTTAAATCCTTTTATTCTTTCTCACTCTGATCCATGTCCTGATATCTGATAAAAGGATGTAACGGTTACTGCACTTCTCAGGAAATTCTCAGATCTTCCAGCATCTGAGGGGAGAGAAATCAAGTCAATGTTTCAAATTAACGATTTCTGTTTCTATTTTGTTGTTGGATGTGTTATTTTTTGCACTGGTCCGAAGAGTATATAGTTAGTTATGTACTGAGAAGTGAAGGAATAGTCCTAGGTGCAGTGTAATGACATGCTTCTGATGTTGCTGTGCTTACCAAACAGAGCATTGTCTCAACACCAGAACCGAGACCTTTGGAAAAGATTAAACAGGTTGGGACTTCGTTCTCTGGAGGCTGAAGGTTGACCTGTTAGTGTGCAGGGGTTTGATGGGGTATATATAGAGAAGATATTTCCACTTGTGGAGGAGACTAGAACTAGAGGATTTAAAGACCAGAATAGTCACTGATATTCTCATTAGAGAATTCAGGAGAACTTTCTTCATCTAGAATGGTGAGAATGTGGAACTTGCCGCCACGGGGAGTGTTGAGGTGAATAGTACAGATACATTTAAGGGGAAGTTTGATAAACGTGATGAAGAAACGAATAGCAGGATATGTTGATAGGGTAAAATGAAGAGGTATGGGTGGAGTCTCGATTGACCATAAGACATAGGAGCAGAATTAGGCCACTCGGCCCATCGAGTCTGCTCTGCCATCCAATCATGGCTGATATTTTTCTCATCCCCCATTCTCCTGCGTTTCCCCATAACCCCTGATCCCCTTATTAATCAAGAACCTATCTATCTCTGTCTTAAAGACACTCAATGACCCGGCCTCCACCGCCTTCTGCGGCAAAGAGTTCCATAGATTCACCACTCTCTGGCTGAAGAAATTCCTCCTCCATCTCTGTTTTAAAGGATCGTCCCTTTAGCCTGAGGTTGTACCCTATGGTTCTAGTTTTTCCTACTAGTGGAAACATCCTCTCCACGTCCACTCTATCCAGGCCTCGCAGTATCCTGTAAGTTTCAATAAGATTCCAATGCGTACAGGCCCAGAGTCCTCGACCGTTCCTCATTCCAGGGATCATTCTTGTGAACCTCCACTGGACCCTTTCTAAGGCCAGCACATCCTTCCTTTGGAACAGAAACATACAAAGAAACTCAGCTGAATTGTTATCAGTATGTTGTAACTGGTAAAGATGCCAACTTTCTGCAGTTTTCTTGAGTAATATATTAGCAGATCATTCAATCAGGAATCAATAATCTTTCCTGAGACCAAGAAAGAATTCAGTTTGTGATGCCTGTAATGTTAAGTGAGTTTATTGGAGAATTACGGGAGCTGTAGCCTGCAATGAATTTGTGCCTTGTAGGTGTCTCAAAGCTAATTGTCAAAGTCTTCAACGTTCGAGTAGCCCCCAGAGATGGCTGTTGTCAGGTAATTATTTCTGGCTGCACTGTTGCCTCTTTTATTTAGAGGGTGGCACAGTGTGTTAGCACTGCTGCCTCACAGTGCCAGTGACCTGGGTTCGATTCCCAGCTTGGGTCACTGTCTATGCAGTGTCTGCACGTTCTCCCCGTGTCTGTGTGGGTTTCCTCCGGGTGCTCCGGTTTCTTCCCACACTATGCCTTTCAGACTGGTTAAGTGCATTGGCCATGCTAAATTCTCCCTCCGTGTACCTGACTAGGGGATTTTCAAAGTAACGTCATTGCAGTGTTAATGTAAGCCTACTTGTGACTAAAATAAACTTTTAAAACTCTTAACTGCCCTCTGAAATAGCAAGCCACTCAGTTCAAAGTTGATTAGGCGCCGGTGGTGACGGCGAGGGTATTTTTGCAGTAACTTGATTTGATTTATTATAGTCACATGTATTAGTATACAGTGAAAAGTATTGTTTTTTGCCCACTATACAGACAAAGCATACTGTTCATAGAGAAGGAAAGGAGAGAGTGCAGAATGTAGTGTTACAGTCATGGCAAGGGTGTAGATCAACTTAATGTGAGGTTGGTCCATTCAAAAGTCTGATGGCAGCAGGGAAGACTTGAGTCAGTTGGTATGTGACCTCAGGCTTTTTTTTTTGTATCTTTTTCCTGACGGAAGAAGGTGGAAGAGAGAATGTCTGGTGTGCATGGGGTCCTTAATTATGCTGGCTGCTTTTCCTGAGGCAGCGGGAAGTGTAGACAGAGTCAATGGATGGGAGGCTGGTTTGCGTGATGGATTGGGCCACATTCACGACCTTTTGTAGTTTCTTGCAGTGTTGAGAAGAGCAGGAGCCCCAGACCAAGCTGTGATACAACCAGGAAGAATGCTTTCTATGGTCCATCTGTAAAAGTCGGTGAGAGTCATAGCTGACGTGCCAAATTTCCTCAGTCTTCTGAGAAAATAGAGGCGTTGGTGGGATTTCTTAACTAGTGTTGGCATGGGGGGACCAGGACAGGTTGTTAGTGATCTGGACACCTAAA
Organism: Mustelus asterias; assembly: GCF_964213995.1. NCBI lineage: Eukaryota > Metazoa > Chordata > Chondrichthyes > Carcharhiniformes > Triakidae > Mustelus > Mustelus asterias. The sequence goes on from NC_135806.1 coordinate 2,790,851, forward strand.
AATGTGAAGCTCTCGACCATTTCTACTTCATCCCTGTTGATGTAGACAGGGGCATGTTCTCCTCTACGCTTCCTGAAGTCGATGACCATCTCCTTCATTTTGTTGACATTGAGGGAGAGATTATTGTCTTTGTTGCAGTGTTAATTTATGCCCCTTCGTGACACTAAAGAAACTTAAACTTTTTCTGTCGAACTATAGAGTCATAGAATCCCTACAGGGCAGAACGAGGCCATTCAGCCCCTCGAGTCTGCGTCGGTAACCATCCTACCCAGGCTCTATCCCCGTCATACCATTAATCATCCTGAACCAAGGGGCAATTAAGCATTGCCAATCAAACTAACATGCACATCTTTGGAGTGTGGGAGGAAACTGGAGCACCCGGAGGAAACCCACGCAGACACAAGAACAACATGCAAACTCCACACAGGCAGTCACCCAAGACCGGAATTGAACCTGGGTCCCTGGTGTTGAGGCAGCAGTGCTAACCACTGTGCCACCCCATGATTTAATGGTTTGATTTAAGTTATGAACTGGAATAAAATAACCGGAAATTTGAATTCTGGATGCATTTGCATGGCAGTTGTTGGCAGCCCTAGAGGTACGTACAGACATTTCTGGGGTGCACAGAGAATTGTATGAGACAGGTGGTGGTGACATCTGCAGCACAGAATGGGCTGGCCATCTTGCCCATGAAGGGGGAGTGTGTGGAGGAACTCGGTGCAATTGGATAGCTATTTGAAAAAGCTAATACTCCATAGTCAACACTTCCATATCTGATCGTAGAATTTTGGGTAGGGAGGTCCTTCAATCGAACAAGTTTAAGAATCATCAGTCTATAGGGTAATTACTCTCTCCAGCTGTTCGATCCCTAACCTGGGAGTAATTTATTATTGGACAGGTTCCAGACTAACCATAATTGGTTAATTTTTTAAAAATGGCACTTGTTTTCCAGTTTGACAGCAGGTGAAAAAAAATCTCCCCTCTAATATTTGCACTGGACTTCTGACTGACAGGAGTATAATATTTAAAACTTCACAGGTGCTGCACTTTACAGAGTGCTGAAGGACTATGTTTTAACTGAGGAACAGTTGAAGGAGAATGGATATCCTCGTCATAACCCTGACAGACCAGGAGCCGCTATTCTCTCCAACGGTGAAACAAAGAAATACATTGCTGACTGTGAGTGTAAACTCCTTGCAATTTATTATGCTTAACTGCAAGTGTTTGGTTAAAGAAAAATCTACACAATGCCATACTTCCTGCAAGTGTTAATCGTGCCAATATGCATTCTTATGGAAACATAGAAATTAGGAGCAGGAGGAGGCCATTTGGCCCTTCAAGTCTGCTCTACCCTTCATTTTGGTCATGGCTGATCGTCTATCCAGTACCACACTCCTGCGCTCTCCCTATAACCCTTGATGTCTTCAGAGGCTAGTAATCTATCCATTTCCTTCTTAAATATATTCCGTGACTTGGCCTCCGCAGCTTTCTGTGATAGAGAATTCCACAGGTTCATCACCCTCTAAGTGAAGAAATTTCTCCTCATCTCGGTTCGAAATGGCCCAACCCGTATCCGGAGACACTGACTCCTTGTTTTGGACATCCCAGCTGGATGAAACAACATTCCTGCGTCCAATCTGTCCAACCCTGTCAGAATTCTCTATGCTTCAATGAGATCTCCCTCTCGTTCTCCTTGTCTGCAGTGAAGACCAAACTAGTGAACTCAATCTCACCTTGTATGAGTCATAATATGTGCATAATAAATAGTAGCTCAGCTCGAGTAGAAATAGCTTATTCAAACTCTGCAATAATTATTCATGAGTCAGATCTATCAAGCTTCTGCCTTCTGCCCCTATCTCAATTGCTGCTGACACCATCGTCCATACTTGACATTGTTGCCTAGATAAATAAAGCTGAGTCACAGTGAGCTATTTCCAAGTATTCTTTTCTGTCCGTGCCCCTCCAGATTGGATTATTCCTGCATTGTCCAGACCGGTTTCTGATTCTCTCCATCTGCTTAAACCTCAGCTTGTCCAAAGCTCTGCTGCCCGTACCCTAACTTGCCCCAAGTCCTGCACGCCCAGTGCTACCCAACGTTGGCTCCAGATTCTCCAATTTAAATTTCTCCTCCTCTTGTGTTTAAATCCCTCCATGTTCTCCTCTATCTCTGTAATCCTCGATCCAATCCCACACCTCCAAGATATCTCCCTTTGCTCAATTCAAACCTCTTGGGCATCACTTGCTCTTGCTGCACCACAGGTGATTGTTCAGCTGTCTAACCGCCTCACTCCGGTCTCCCCTTCCTAACCCCGTCTCCTTCTCTACCCCTGTTTCACCTCAAATCCAGCTAATTTAAACCAGGGTGGCCCACCTCCTCCATCTCAGCACTAACTTTGGTCTGATAACTGAAGAACCTCAAATTCTTTGTTAATGGTGCTATCTAAATGCAGAATGCTGTGCAATTTTCATTTTCTGATTGCCTCAGGTCTGCTGTTTAGTATTTAATTGCACTAAATTCATTATATCTGAGCTTGGATTGCTGTCTGTCGAATAACCATGTACCTAAACCCATTGTCCACTAGATGGTGGTATTGGCACATAAACTAAATCATTAATCATTGCACATGTTTTGGTCATAAAATCCCTACAGTGCAGAAAGAGGCCATTTGGCCCATCGAGCCTGCACCGACCATAATCCTACCCAGGCCCTATGCCCATAACCCCACATATTTACCCCACTAATCCCCCTAACATTAAGGGGCAATTTTATCATGGCCAATATACCTGACCCGCACATCTTTGGACTGTGGGAGGAAACCAGAGCACCCGAAGGAAACCCACGCAGACATGGGAAGAATATGCAAACTCAGCAGAGACAGACAGTGACCCAAGCCGGGTATTGAACCCGGATCCCTGGCGCTGAAGCAGCAGTGCTTACCACTGTACCACCGTGCTGTCCACAGTCAATTCCTATTGAAATGCATTTCATTGAGTCAGGCTCCTTTCACTTCTGTTCTTGTCTGAATGTGAGTGCAAAACATTTTCAATCCAATTTCAAAGCATAAGATCATGCAAGTCTTTTCCTAATGTCATCCAAACAATATTCAGAATAGAGAATCTGCTTCAAACTTCGCTGCCCGAGATTTTACACACCTACACGAGGAATTTCAAAACTTGCATTAAATGAAATGATAATTGTTTTTACAATTGAAGATTTAGTGCAGACCCGATGGACTAAGTAGCCGCCTCCTGCACTGTAGGGATTGAGTCTAAATGTCATTCTGCTAGAAACCTTGCTGATCTCCCAGATAAATTAATCACTGTGATACCTTTCCATTAGTTGTACTGATTTGTGGTCCATCTTTTTAAAAAACATTATACTTCAAGACACAAGGACACCGACTAGCACACTTTTAAAACCTTCTAAATTTTTTTTAATTTGCTGAGCAACTGACTGTACCCCAATGAAACTAGTGAATGGTGCTCTGTAATTAGTCACTGAAAATGAAATGTCTAATCACAGGATTGAGACTGAATTTAAAATTGTTTGAGCTGATTTCTGGGTTAGTAATCAAGCTGCCACTCGATGTGAAACATTTCTAATGCCATTTAAAAAAAAATCCATCCTAAAATGCTGCCTGATTTGTACTGATTCAGGGCAGGTTTTGTGATCTGAAAATAGCATTGAAGAAATTGAGTTGTTTTTTAAACAAATCACACTTCCTAACTGGGTGCAGTTTGAACAAAGAAAGCAGACAGCACCTGAAGCTGGAACTCTGGGCCTCTATGTTAATATATCTCATTTCCAAGGATATCTACTCGTGCCCGATGTGTGAAAAGATGGTAGACATTGATGTCTCTGCAAGGAACCATTTTGGTTCTAGCAACTTTCTTAATAAAGCTGCAACAGTAATATTGAGAATCCTTCAGTAAGAGTTGGTCAGACCTTGGTGGTATGATCTACTTTCCTTCCAGTCCTATTGTCGTTTAAGTTTTTGGAAATTTTAGATACCCCCTTTAAACATCTGCAGTAATAAGAAACAGAATTTTGGCTGATTGTAATTAAAGACAATTTGCATCTTTGTCAGTGAAGTGATGGCAGGAATCTCAGTCCCTGCACTGTTCGGGACCAGACTGGAAGCTCCAGGGTATTTTGTGAAGTTAACCTACACTCCAATGTTTCATTTTGGCGTTAGTGTGAACATAAGGTGTTTCACTCCAGATTGACCCACAAAGGAAGCTTTATTAAAACACATTTTATTTAACAACACAGTTAAAATATAACAAAATCAGCATGTCTTTTACCAATTGCAAATACTTATTACGAGCTATAATTAACTATCCAATGTAAACAACCCCACAGACTGACATCCTTCAGCATCAACACAAAAATAGATGCTCACATGGGTGCTATGGTTCCAACCTTTTAACTTCTCTGGACAGATACAGAAATACATCTGCCTTCTGACTCCTATACTGCAACCTCCAGAGAAAGTGACTAGCTTCCTAGCAGATGCCAGTCTCCAAATCTAGAGGGAGAAAAAGACACAGAAAACTACCTCTAAAGATCCTAAGCAACAACTCTCTTGATTTCTCTGTGTAAGCCCAGTCACAAGATTTATCCTGTCAATCATAGAATTCGTACAGTGCAGGAGGAGGCCATTCAGCCCATCAAGCTTGCACCAACAACAATCCCAGCCAGGCTCTATCCCTGTACATTTGCCCTGGTAATCCACCTGCCACTAAGGGGCAATTTAGCATGGCCAATCAACCTAACCCGCGCATCTTTGGACTGGAAAGAAACCGGAATACCTGGAGGAAACCCACACACATTGGGAAAACATGCAAAATCCACATAGTCACCCAAAGCTGGAATTAAACCCAGGCCCCTGGTGCTGTGAGGCAGCAGTGTTAACCACTGCGCTGCCCAATCAAACCCCACTCTGAAAAATCTCAGGGGAAAACACTAAAATAACCAAACTGCATTAACCCAGATTAAAAGAAACATTACAGGAATTAGGAAGAATTTTGTTTCTGTGGTATCAGTTGGGGCTGCTGCGTACAGACACGGGGGCACCAGTTAATGGAACTGATTGCTGAAACATGGAAAATACATTTCTCATGGGCACAGTATTGTCACAACACTGTAGGATCAGCAGTTTTGAGTAGTGGTGTTTATGTTGGTATTATAGAATCCCTACAGTGCAGAAGGAGGCCATTCAGTCCATCGAGACTGCACCAATCACAATCCTACCCAGGCCAAATCCCCATAACCCCATGAATTTACCCTTGCTAATCCCCTGACACTATGGGGGAGTTTAGCATGGCCAACCCACCTAACCTGTGCATCTTTGGACTGTGAGAGGAAACCAGAGCACTCGGGGAAACCCGATTGGAATGACACCCTGATAGTTGCATGATTACGGAGTGATGTACAGAAATTTGAGGATGGATTATAACGAGTTTTGAGATGGAGTGGGGGTATATCTGTCTTCTAGCTGCTGGCTAAGGCTGTACCAAACACCAAACCTGTATCTTCAGAACACAGACAACACATGCCAAGTATTTTTGTTTTCACTCTAACAGCATAATAATGAATCGCTGAAAGCTGGAAATGATTCTGAAGCATTAAGATAACTGGCTCAGTCATTGAACTTTTCAATAAAAGTACCCTGATTATAAACTTGCCATGCAATCATTCTGGATTCTTTTTATTATTTAAACCCCTTTCATCAGGTTGGCAGTTAATCTCTATTCTGTACTTGATGATTAATAAAGGAGGATCTGTTTAAATATTGTATAAACAAAGGATCAACTTTATATGACAGAATATCAGAATGATTCCAACATCAAAGAGCTGAGACAATTAAATTGTTTCGAAAGGAAATAAACTTTCAGGCTCCAGGGACAGTGGAGAAAGGGACTGACTGAATTGCTGTATAAAGAGCCAGTATGGACTTGGGCCAACTGGCCATTTCTGTGCTGTTGTGTCTATCTATGAAATATAGAATTGCCAATGCAAATTGTAATCATCTAAAATACGTAATTATGAAAGGACCTGTCACCAATCAATATCTGAAAAGAGAAAAATGATCCAGTTACGTGAGTTTGGGTTGATTTAGATGTTGACCTATTTTCTGTGTCCTCATTGGGGTTGCTGTGTTCTGTGCAAGAGACAATTCTGTTAACCCTCAAAGTCTATTCGTATTAACCTGCAATCCATGGATGAAGTTTTAAATCAAATGGAGTTTTGGGATCAACATTCCTGACTGGGATTGAAACCAATGAGAGGTATTCCCAATTAAATCCATGATTGGGCAGACAGGAACACCGGCATCAGATGGGAAGTTATTGTTACTTCACTGCCCACTATGTTTGATCTGCACTGCCCTGTAGCCTGTGTCCTGTCTCAAATGGTTTCTGTTTTAATGCTTTCCATTCTCGAATGGTTAAGATTTGAGTTTGTGTGGTTTTGCAACACTGCCATTTTTTTTGAGATATCTTTGGTACTGTGCAAGTAAATATCTTATCTGAGCAAGGCTTTGTGCAAAAGATTAAAGTTGTAATTTTTAAATTTCATTTAAGCATTGATCCAGGTTTGCAATCGGTGTGGGAGATCGTTCTCTGTGACGCCTGAAGGAAGTTATATCTCCAAGGAGGAATGTAGCCATCACTGGGGAAGGATCATTAAACGGCAAGGTGAATGTTGTGTAAAAATCCATTATAAACTGCACAATTAAAGTGCTATTTTACTGAGGTGTACTTATGTGGAAAAATATCTCCCTTCTCAATGTAAGATTATGGTATATGACAAATCTTAACATAATAAAAATATATTGGCCCAGATTTTTCTGCCAAAACATTGAGTTTAATGGAACTTATTATTATTAATTGAACTATTATTGATTAAATTGTCAGCAGCTTTGAGGGAGAGTGAGTTATGACTTGTCACCTGTTACTGGATGAAAACAATGGCGCATCTTTGACTTCCCGTTAAATGTGCCACAAAGTTAGGGCTGGTACTTAACAGTCTAAGGATTTGTTTTTGTGATGCCAATCAATCTTTCAAACACCGAAAGGGGATAGTTTAATCTGTGGATTTTCATTCCTGCAGGCAGCAACTGGATTTTCTTAAATTTTCAATTTAAAATATTTTCTTCTCAATCCAATCTTTATTATCCCACATTATTTCTCTTTCTGTTCGATTTGACCAATTCATCTGCTTTCCTTCTGTCATTCTTCTTCTGTATACTCTATGCTTAAATCTCTACTTATGGTAACAGTGTTGGTCCTCGATGCTCTGTTGCCCTCACTGTGCTGTTATCCGCTCGCTCCCAACAAGTTATTCTGGACAAATTCTGAGTTGAATGATGAGGGTAAAAAGTCTAACCGGGTATTGTGAGATCTGAATTTCTTTTGTTTAATTTTTACACATTAAAAAATATTTGACAAATCTCTGTCCTTTTTACTAGTTTGTATACACAACAACTGGACTGTTTCTGTCACACAAATCGATAGTTCATAAAATGGAATTTGCTTCTAAATTGCAAAGTACTTTGGTTAATTGAAGATAACCACAAATACCAAGAGGGTGGTTAACTTCAAAGGTACAGTTTTGCATAAACTAATTAACTAAACTACTTTACTCTTTAAATCAACACAATTGCTACAAGTAAATGTTCAGCTATGTTTGACATCTCCAGTTACTATATAGCCTCGCAAGTTTATATTTGCAATTTAGTATTCAATATTTTACAATCACAGAATCTTTACAGTGCAGAAGACCATTCTGTCCATTTGCACTGGCTTTCTGAAAGACCATTCTACCTAGACCCACACCCCGTCTTATCACTGTAACCTTGTATATTCTTTTTGGATAGCAGCTCTGCTGCCGTTGCCAGTGAGAATGGAGAATTTGGAACTCCGCCAAATCGCCGTTCACTGCAGCAGGATCAGAAAATCCCAGCTGTGGACAAGCTTGGAGACTCTGTCCTAGCAATTCCAATTCCCTTCTGATAGCCTCAATAGAACCTGCCTCCATCACCCTCTGACCAGTTTATTTTCAGACTCCAATCACCCTCTGGGTTGAACTTCATCTGCCATTTGTTTGCCCAATCCACCGATATGTCTTTGTCCTTTTTTGAAGTTCAAGACTACCCTCATCACAATTGGCAATGTTTCCAATCTTCACATCATCTGCAAATTTTGGAATCATGTCCCGAATACCACATCTAGGTCATTAATATACATCAGGAAAAACAAGGATTCTGACACTGAACTCTCGGGATTGCAAACCTTCCTCCAATCTGAAAAACAACCATTTATCACTACTCTTTCCTGACACTCAGCCAATTCCTCATCCAAGTATCTACTTTCCCTTTTATTCATGAGCTGGAATTTTGTTGTTTGACAGTGCATCAAATGCTTTTTGAAAATCTATATACACCACATCAATAGTGGTGCCCTTCTCGCCTTTCGCTGTTTCCGCCTCGTTAGTTGAGCATGATTTTCCCCCAAGTCCAAGCTAGCTTTCCTTAGTTATCCTTAAATATTTACAGGTTGGCTGGCAGATTTAAATATGCAACTTATCCCTGTTATTGTACAAATACGAGTTTTTCAGGTAGGTTGGTTCTGGGGACACTAGGTGCGAGTTATTTTCCACTGCAGTCTCATTGTTTGTTACGATGTTGTACTCACCGACTTGTGTTGGTTCCTGTTCTGGAAACACCTTGCAAAAATTCTCACTCTTGTTATTAAGATTCCCCCGAGGCTTCAGCCCCATCTGTAACCTCCAGCCATACAATTCCAAGACCTCTGTCCTCCTCTAACTCTACATTCTTGAGCATCTCTTGATTTCCTTCACTCCCTCCCTCAGCTTCATTCTATCCAATCTCCTCCTCATTAACCTGAAGGGCTTTTATTTACCAGTCAAAGAACAGCCCTAAGATCCTCTAAAAGAGCTCGGTGTCCACTTTAGTCTTCTAAAACATCTCAAGATGTTTCACCACATTTAAGTTGTAGCTTTGTTCTCCCACTGTGCTCACTACAATTGCAACACACTTAACTACTTTCAAAAATTTGGATTTCTTAATCTTGCAACTTTCACTCTATTTTTCTGCTGTGAAGGTTGTTTACATGATCTGTTTAAATTTTTTGTGCGTTCACTGTTATCTTAGAACTTTCTTTCCCTTCTCTTCCTGCCTGTCATATCTGCCTTTTCTAGTTTTTAAAAACTCCCGAGGCACAGAAAATGTGTCTTTATAAATTAAATTCCATTAAAACCAGCCCAGTTCTCGGACTAAAATCCTTTTCAACTCTGAAAGGTGAATATCTATCGCATCCTTTTCCAAAGTGCTGGTTAATTGGACAGTTGTGTAGAAGGTTGGGTGAAGATGTTTGGAAAGCTGATTAGTGCCTCTGCTAATTCTTTCCACAACTCTCCTCCGTGTTGTGGTAGTCAACATCTCTGCTATTTCCTCATTTACTTCCATAATGGTTCACTTCTCTCTCTGGGTGATCCCACCCCTCTTGACCAACTCCGTCTGTATTTAAAGTTCCTTGACGTTAATTGCCAATCATCTTCTGCCTCTCTTCCAAATCTCCTCCTTATTATTACTGAGACCAGCATTCTACAAACCTCCCAAGTTACTTTTAATCCTCGATTTCTTTATTTCCTCCTATACAATATTAACTAACATTCTCCCGATATAGTGAAGTCTTCCATCCTGGAGTTGTGTTGTAATGATGCTGAGTGAAGTCTCCATTCCAATGTCCAGTTGCTGTTTCTAGAATACAAAACCTGCCAAAAAAAAAGTTGTGATTTTGTCCTAACAATGCGTTGTTTTAATTCCAGTGTCGGGCAGCTGGGATGCACGATACAGTTGCTGTGGAGGATCTTTGAGCTCGGTTGGATGTCAGGTTGCTAAGGTATGAAAACAAGTCCCAACAAATCCAAAGAGCAAGCTGGTTTAGAGCAGAATTTGTTTTTTTTCTCTCTCTCTCAAGAATGAGGTAGCACAGTGGTTAGCACTGCTGCTTCACAGGGTCAGAGACCTGGGTTCAATTCCCAGCTTGGGTCACTGTCTGTGTGGAGTTTGCACGTTCTTCCCGTGTCTGTGGGTTTCCTCCGGGTGCTACGGTTTCCTCCCACATTCTGAAAGACGTGCTGGTTAGGTGCATTGACCCAAATGGGTGCCGGAGTGCAGCGACTTGGGGAATTTCACAGTAACTTCATTGCCGTGTTAATGTAAGCCTTAGATGTGACTAATAAATTAACTTTAACTTCTATGATTTCCCAGATTTTGGAGGTAGCTATGGATATTTCATTGGGGAGTATACACCTTGCCTCACCATTTACTATTCTCAATCTCTCCACTCCCTCTGTTTTCAGACTATTTGCTTGTTTGGCATCCAGTCTTGGATGAGTTGAAATATCCTCCTCCCAATGATTAAAACATTGGGAAGGCCAAAGCCATTGTCTCCAGCCTTCATCACAAACTCCATTCCTTCACCACTGACTCCATCCCCCTGTCTACTCACTGTCTTAGATTAAACGTGCTCACAACCTTTTGTTTCTTATCTGACTGAGCTTCGGGCCAACCTTGATGCCATCACTAAGACTGTCTACCTCCACCTCCACCTCCCATTACACTGTTCATCTCTGCCCCTGCCTCTGCCCACCTGTTGCTGAAGCCCCTTTGTTACTTCCATACTTGACCGTTCCACTGACCAGCACCCGTCACCCTTCCCAACCTTCAACCTGAGGCTACCCAAAACAGAGTTTTGTACCTTGCACCTTATTATCTTGAACCACTGGGCTGCAAGGGGATAATATCATCATCTTTTGTGTGATTGATGTTGAGGATCTGGAAGTTTATTGTTGATGTTGAATGAACAGAGTATGGGCATGTTTTGTAGGATAAGTTTTTGTGCTGAAGCAGCTTCATTCACTCAGACTGATCTAATCTGTGTTTCTTGGTCCAGAGCACTATATAAAATGGAATTTTATTTCTGAGCATTTGGTATTAATTATCAGTTGTCCTTTGTGTAGTTACATGTCTACATTCGAAAAGAAAACCTTGATGGTTTTGTGAAGACTTTCCTTAAACTGCTCCCACTTGATGGGAATCCTGGTGTTTATGCAGTGAGCTCTGAAATGGTAAGTGAACATCGATGCCCCTCAAACATTATTTTCACCTTTTTTCTGTTGTCACGTAGCTCAATACTTGGATCAATTAGACACTAAAGCTGATAATGACCATAGGTAACTGGCAGTAATATAAGGGCAGCACAGTGGTTAGCACTGTTGAATCACCTGAAGAAGGGGCTAAGAGCTCCGAAAGCTTGTGTGGCTTTTGCTACCAAATAAACCTGTTGGACTTTAAACTGGTGTTGTTAAACCTCTTACTGTGTTTACCCCAGTCCAACGCCGGCATCTCCACATCATGCCTCACAGCACCAGGGACTGGGTTCAATTCCAGCCATGGGTGACTGTCTGTCTGTGTGGTGGTTTGGGCATTCTCCCCGTGTCTGCATGGGTTTCCTCACACACTCCAAAGATGTGCAGGTTAAGTGGATTGGCCATGCTAAATTGCCCCTTATTGTCAGGGGGATTAGCAGGGTAAAATCCATGGGGTTACATGAATAGGGCCTGGGTGGGATCGTTGGTGCAGGCAGTTTGATGGGCTGATTGGCCTCCTCCCGCATTGTTTTTAGGCTTCGCTCCAATGCCTTAACTTGTCACATTCCAGATCCATCCATGCTCACTGCTCCCACAACACATTTGTTGACTGTGCCCACAATGCATTATTCCTCCTTGGCTTCTCTGATTTTGACATAAGCTGTCACTATCACCCTCTCTGGCTTGATGTCTCTATTTCCATTTTTGCCAATCTGATTTTTAGCTAGAACAGTTCTACCAATAGCTTCTCTTGCTGTCATCCTTAGAATCCCTCAACTATTCTTTCTCGCGTTGTCCTTCACCTCACCAACACGTTGGATCTTGACAACATCATCTGGAAGCAAGGGCTGAGCTTCAGCATCTAGACTGAAGTTTGGTTCCACTCGTTCATTGCCTAGTACGATCCAATTTGTTTTCTCAACATTCAGTCTTCAAAGAATTGCAAATTTTCATGTTTAAGTATTAAGTAAAACTGAAGTCATCGAAACAGTAACTAAAAAATCCATTTCCTCCTCCTTGGCTACTGGCTGAACCAGTCTGTTTGTAAAGAGAGTTGTTTTGAACCTAAGCTGAGTTTCCAATGAAGCGGGGCAGCAGTTAAGGTGCTAGTGATGGACTCTGTACCCTTGCACCAAGTGGGACTGGCACTTCACTATCTATAGGCAGAGATCAAAAGATGTTTATCTGCCAATGGAATTGATGGATATGGGGATAGAAGGTGGAGTGGAGGAAGATCAGCTGTGATCGTGTTAAACAGTGGCACAGGCTGGAAAGGGCCAAATGGCGGAGTCCTTCTGTAAAGTGCTAATGCCTGCATTCTTCAAGGATAGAATTGACCCAAAGTGATTGGTTGTACTCTGAACTTCCATCTGTCTCTCTCCTTGTTTCAGTGCTACACTAAACAAGGAGGAGAGCTGTCTCGTGTAAGTGTGATCAACGCCAATCTCAAAGTGGTCTATGATGTGTTTGTTAAACCTGAAAATGAAGTGATTGATTACAATACCAGGTAAGCATCATTTTTGTAAATCACTGATATTCCTGTTTTAATATGTGAAGGGGAAATATCCAAAAATGCCAGATGAGTGTTTTTTATTTTGTTTTAAAGTCAACGTTGCTCCCAAAAGCGTTCTTGAAGAATTGAGCTGACTGAGAAATATTTGTATTTTCAAAAACAAGAATGATGACAAATGTATTGGCAGAATAAAACGAGAAAAGATTAAAATAAGGGTTCAATGTCTCAAAATCGATAACCTCAGGACTGAGGTCTTGCTGGATTTCGGGTACTGCGGTTTGGGTAGTTCATGTCATGTTGGGTAGGGTCAAGGATCACTCTGGGTACAGGAATAGACTGGCACGCAAAGCAGATAATTTGTCAGGCTCCCACATCGTGTAAATGCAGCACCTAGCCAAATTGTCCAGGTAGGTTTAAATGTTTCAGTTAAAATTGATGGATAGCACAGTCCTGTTTTTGGACAGCCATATTTGAGACACTACTGTGCTTGATACAAATTAACAATGTTAACATGGGATGATTCCTCAGCATTTGTATAATGAAACTATAAATTATTAACAAAGAATGGTCATGTTCGTAGAAAAACTCATCCTATCTACACATCAGGGTGGCACAGCTGCCTCACAGTGCCAGGGACCCAGGTTAGATTCCAGAGAGGGTCACTCTGTGCAGAGTCTGCACGTTCTCCCTGTGTCTGCATAGGTTTCCTCCTACGGTCCAAAGATGTGCTGGTTGGGTGGATTGGCCATGCTAAGTTTCCCCCTCTGTACCGAACAGATGTTGGAATGAGGCGACTGGGGGATTTTCACAGTAACTTCATTGCAGTGTTAATGTAAGCCTTACTTGTGACTAATAAATAAACTTCAAAACTTTACTTTAAACTTTCCTCATTCCTGTACACACCGTGTTGAATGCACCAATTGAACTCTTGCTTTTCTTAAACAAAACACCAGCTCCTTTCAGTTAACAAGAGTCTTTATAGTTTGTCCCTGATTAGTTTTAAACTTCCAATTTACAGATTTTCTGGTGTGACTCGAGAGGACTTGATGGATGCAAAAACAACGACCTCCGATGTTCAGTCTGCGTTACTGGGCATGCTTAGTGCTGATACCATTTTGATTGGCCATAGTTTGGACAAAGACTTGCTTGCACTCAAGGTAAGAGTCTTTCAATTGCAGGGAAATTGAAGAACTTAAATGGCTTTTTGAGCAAAATTTAAAAACCTGTCCAATATTGTTGATTTTTTTTAAAAAATGCTTTCCAAGATGTGCCAGTATTTTCTGGAGAGCTAGAGCTTTGCTACAGTCTGAGTAGTTAGAGTATGATACACCACCCGTATCTACCCTGTGAAACCTGCTATCTGCTGTAATCCAATAGTTTCCAGAGATGTTTAAGATTTTGCTCTGATGAAACATTGCCTAAGCAGCATCTTTTAGACATATTGCATGTGGGGAAATAGCCCTGTTTTCTATAAAGCGGGAATGATATCATTTAATCCGCAGTAATGTCTGGACAATCAGTCCTGACTAAGCCTACACCATGGAAGCAAACATATGTATTTTAATTATTTTTACCTATTAAAACTTTTCATTCCCTGGCCTCCCATCCATTGATTCCACCTTACAGTTCTCAAATGATTAACTTCTTTCTTATCCTGCGTTGTGTTTTTAGACTGCTTTTCCTAGTGCAGTATTCAGAAATATCTGAGCTTGAACGTACTAAACTGTTAATTCTGTCAAAGAAATCAGAAATTCTTTGCGAATACCATAACCGTCAATGAAACCGCAACAGTCCATGTCCAAATGAAGTGAATTCAAATGCTGGGGCAGTTGCTAATCCTTTGCCATCTGTTGAGTGACCTTTTTCCAAATGGACTACTTTATGTAGATTGAAGAAGGCCTCTACTTCTTTAGCTTAGGAACAGGAGATGGTGGTGAAGTAGCTTCAAATCCCTGTCTCGCCAACCAAAGCAAGGTTTGTCAATTTAAAAAAAAAAAGGACTATATTGTTTTAGTATAATCACCACGGAGAACCATAACTTGCCTTCTTTCATTTAGCTTAGTTTCTTGCAGGCTAAAATGTAAGCTCTCATTGAATGAAGATCTGTGGCCTCTAACTCGCAGGGTTCAGCATTCCTGTTATTAAATCCAGAAATTGAAGCACATTTTGCATTAATTTTTGAAAGTTTTTAATCGGCTTCTTTGTCAAAAAAACCCCAAATCCAATTCAAGTTGGTGAGTGCTGCTGATGTAACCCATATTCTGTAGTGAGAATAAAGAGAAACTAGCCGTGGATCAAAGGTGCTGGCATTGGACCTCTGTTTCCTTATCAGAGGCCTGAATAGATAATCTTGGATGACGCAGTGGGCTAAACTTCTCCATCCAATAATGCACCGAAAGCTTAAACTGAAAATACCTTGTTAAACAACATTGTTAAACTATGTAAAGTGTGAATTTACATTTGTCTACCTATATAGACAGGTCAATGACATAGATTAAAGAATTTAAACTCCCATCAACTAGAAAGTGACCCTTATTGCACTTTCTAAGTAGAAGGATGATTTTTTGTTTTTCACCCTTTTCGTTGGATCTTGTAAATTTGCACCCAGTTCTTATTTAAGGGTGATGTTATTGTTCCTGCTTCCAACAGGTTCCCAGCATAACCATTCCACATGGGCTGGGAGGACTAAATTTATTTGAGTTGACATTTCCATACAACTTGGTCAGTTCTCTGCTTCAGAAAGACACTGCGCTCGTGAGCAACGGTCCTGGTGATCTACTGTCCCTTTTTAGTTTCTGTGGTAAACTTTCTTTAATATGGTTGAGCACTCTTAGTTTTGTTTTCATAGACTCATTGCCATGTTGGGTATAATTGGGTGGAGGTAATGGATTTTCTTAACTAGTATCCTCCCTGAGTTGTGACCAGTTTGAGTTGTGTTGGTTGTGAACGATCTGCATGTTGGGGATTTGCTGCCATTGACAAAATAGTTTGTGTATTTTAAAAACCACTTCTAGCTAGTTTAAGCCTTGACTTTATCATTATCTTCTCTCAATGAGCAGTTTGAAATTTTTCAACATGTGAACATGATCATGGCTGTATTTTATGCATCTTTATCAGAAACTGCATGCCACGGCCAAATTTAGAAAAGAGAGTTTATTTTTAACCACACTGCATCTGCAATAAACTGTAAGCATTTAGTAATCTAGCTCTGGGCATTCGGAGATTTAGTTAATCGGATTCAATGTGAACTCCGGTGGGTATTACAGGTATTATCAAATACCTTGGAGTAGGTATTTTCCAGAGAATCT
The DNA here is from genome assembly GCF_964213995.1 of Mustelus asterias. Classification (NCBI taxonomy): domain Eukaryota; kingdom Metazoa; phylum Chordata; class Chondrichthyes; order Carcharhiniformes; family Triakidae; genus Mustelus; species Mustelus asterias. The sequence goes on from NC_135806.1 coordinate 2,806,851, forward strand.
CCAAAACAAAATGCAAAGCAGTGAGTAAAGGCCTCTTATAGACTTGAGAGTCTGAAGATAATGGTCAGATTTCACGAGCATACTTTGGCTTTAGCTGGAGCTGAGCGCTAATTAACTCGTGGCCTGATAGCTCACTTATCTTGATGAATGAAATCATCTTTATGGTGCCCTGGGAGAATAAAATTACTATATTTAATGGTTAATGAAAGCAGGCACACAGCAGGGTCATAAGACCCTACCAAAGTTGTTGTTGATGTCAAAGTTACTTGCTCAGCTGAAATTTAATTTACCGTCAGTGCTGTTTTTTTACTATGAGCATTGGAGAGTACAATACTTTCGTTTGCTTATATGCTGTCTGTACTTGGGGATGGGTTTTATGTTCAAAGGTACATTATTGTCGGGATTTGAATGCTTTGTCAGGTAGAGCTCAGCTATGTACAACTACTTACATTTATATAATGCCTCTTGATGTAATCCAACAAAGTTGGACTCTGAACCATGTGTGGACATATGAGGACAGATGACAGAAAGCTTGTTCAGAGGTGGATTTTAAGGAATGTTTTAAAGAAAAGAGATGCAGAGGTTTAAAGTTAAGGGTGCAGGCAGCTGAAGGGATGGCTGCCAGCGGTGGTGTGATTCACCACCGCTCTCACCAGAGAGTGTGTATAGATGGGTCTTTTTCTAAATGGAGGTTGGTCACCAGTGGTGTGCCCCAGGGATCTGTTCTGGGACCCCTGCTGTTTGTCATTTTCATAAATGACCTGGATGAGGAAGCAGAGGGATGGGTTGGTAAGTTTGCCGACGACACGAAGGTTGGTGGGGTTGTGGATAGTCTGGAGGGATGTCAGAAGTTACAGAGGGACATAGATCGGATGCAAGACTGGGCGGAGAAGTGGCAGATGGACTTCAACCCAGATAAATGCGTAGTGGTCCATTTTGGCAGGTCAAATAGGATGAAGGAGTACAATATAAAGGGAAAGACTCTTAGCAGTGTAGAGGATCAGAAGGACCTTGGGGTCCGGGTCCATAGGACTCTAAAATCGGCCCCGTAGGTGGAGGAGGTGGTTAAGAAGGTGTATGGTGTGCTGGCCTTTATCAATCGAGGGATTGAGTTTAGAAGTCCGGGGATAATGATGTAGCTATATAAGACCCTCGTCAGACCCCACTTGGAGTACTGTGCTCAGTTCTGGTCGCCTCATTACAGGGAGGATGTGGAAAAGATTGAAAGGGTGCAGAGGAGATTTACAAGGATGTTGCCTGGATTGAGTGGCATGCCTTATGAGGATAGGCTGAGGGAGCTCGGTCTTTTCTCCTTGGAGAGATGTAGGATGAGAGGAGACCTAATAGAGGTATATAAGATGTTGAGAGGCATAGATCGGGTGGACTCTCTGAGGCTTTTTCCCAGGGCTGAAATGGCTGCTACGAGAGGACACAGTTTTAAGGTGCTGGGGTGTAGGTACAGGGGAAATGTTAGGGGTATGTTTTTCTCAGAGGGTGGTGGGCGAGTGGAATCGGCTGCCATCAGTGGTGGTGGAGGCAAACTCAATAGGGGCTTTTAAGAGACTCTTGGATGAGTACATGGGACTTGATAGGATGGAGGGTTATAGGTAGGCCTAGAAGGTAGGGATATGTTCGGCACAACTTGTGGGGCCGAAGGGCCTGTTTGTGCTGTAGTTTTTCTATGTTTCTATGTTTCTAAATCAGGAAAGTGCTTTGGGAGATATGAACGTTCTGTTCTGAACACAGATAACAAGGGTTGAGGTGGTGAAGAATTTGATGAGCAGAATGAAAATGTTAAAATTGAGTCATGTCAGTAAGCACAGAGCTGATGGATGAATAGGATGTGGTAAACGATAGATTGAGTGTGGTTTTGGATAGGTTTAAGTTTATGGAAAGTGAACTAATAGTCTTGTTAAGTGCTGCTAACAATTGTTATTATCCCTGCTCCCTTTGCATGCCACAACCATGCAACATGTACCAGGAGGAGTATATTGATGGACATCTTAGCACAGAGAACGTTTGAGTAATCAGTCCAGAAGTAATAAATGGGAGTCAGAGGTTTACAGCATGGAAACAGGCCCTTCGGCCCAACTTGTCCATGCCGCCCTTTTTTTTTAAACCCCTAAGCTAATCCCAATTGCCTGCATTTGGCCCATATCCCTCTATACCCATCGTACCCATGTAACTATCTAAATGCTTTTTAAAATACAACATTGTACCCGCCTCTACTACTACCTCTGGCAGCTTGTTCCTGACACTCACCACCCTCTGTGTGAAAAAATTGCCCCTCTATACCCTTTTGTATCTCTCCCCCTCACCTTAAACCTATGCCCTCTAGTTTTAGACTCCCCTACTTTTGGGAAAAGATATTGACTATCTAGCTGATCTGTGCCCCTCATTATTTTATAGACCTCTATAAGGTCACCCCTCAGTCTCCTACGCTCCAGGGAAAAGAGTCCCAGTCTATCCAGCCTCTCCTTTATAACCCAAACCATCAAGTCCCAGTAGCATCCTAGTAAATCTCTTCTGCACTTGCTCCAGTTTAATAATATCCTTTCTATAATAGGATGACCAGAACTGTACACAGTATTCCAAGTGTGGCCTTACCAATGTCTTGTACAACTTCAAGACATCCCAATTCCTGTATTCAATGTTCTAACCGATGAAACCAAGCATGCCGAATGCCTTCTTCACCACTCTGCGCACCTGTGACTCCACTTTCAAGGAGCTATGAACATGTACCCCTAGATCTCTTTGTTCTGTAACTCTCCCCAACGTCCTACCATTAACTGAATAAGTCCTGCCCTGGTTCAATCTACCAAAATGCATTGCCTCGCATTTATCTAAATTAAACTCCATCTGCCATTCTTCAGCCAACTGGCCCAATTGATCAAGATCCCGTTGCAATCAAAAATAACTTTCTTCACTGTCCACTATGCCACCAATCTTGGTGTCATCTGCAAACTTACTAACCATGCCTCCTATATTCTCATCCAAATCATTAATATAAATGACAAATAACAGTGGACCCAGCACTGATCCCTGAGGCACACAGCTGGTCACAGGCCTCCAGTTTGAAAAAAACCCTCTACAACCATCCTCTGGCTTCTGTCAAGAAGCCAATTTTGTATCCATTTAGATACCTCACCCTGGATCCTGTGAGATTTAACCTTGTGCAACAACCTACCATGTGGTACCTTGTCAAAGGCCTTCCTTAAGTCCATGTAGACAACATCAACTGCACTGCCCTCATCTACCTTCTTGGTTACCCCTTCAAAAAACTCAATCAAATTTGTGAGTATGAGGAACTTTGCAGTGGATGAGTTGAGGCAGGAACAGAGCAGATGATATGAAGACGGAAATAGATGGTAGTTGTGATGTAGGTATGTGGTCTGAAGCTCAACCTTGCTGTCACATTTGACCCTGAGTTATGAGCCATCTGGTTCGGACAGTTACCAGGGGGAGTATGTGTGATGTGGGCACAAACAATAACTTCACTCTTCCCAATATTTATTGGAGGCAATTGCTGCTCACTGCTGGATGTTGAATGAGCTTTGTGCCAGATTAGAGAGGGTCAAGAAAGGTGGAGGTGGTGGACAGCTGAGTGTCACCAGCATACATATGGAAACTGATTTGTAGATCAAAACTCCCACAGTCTACAGCAGGGTGTCTTTGTCCAACATATCAATGTGATAATTACCCAGCTCCTGCACAAGCATCCTGAGTGAGTTTGGCTAAATTAGAGGTGAGCAGGTGTGAGGCTCATTATGAAAAAGATTGAAACTACTCAAACTGAAGACACAAGTCAGGGAGTATCTAATGAAGAGAACAAACAGATTGATATTTGGTAAGAGTCCTTCAGCACTGAAGGTGAAAGATGGGAAAATCTTTCAGTAGAATTATTTAAAAAGGAATGAAGGGGGAATTGTCAACACAGCTGTAGTTAATGCATAATGGGTTAAAGATCTTGGTCTTAGAGAAGAGAGGGTTTCTTGGATATCTCATGGGCAATAGGACAAAGTATTGAAGATATTAAAGAAACAAAGGAGTAAGTAGATTATTAAGATTGAAGGAGGTTGCAGAGAAACAATGCTTCTGTAAAGAGGGAGGGTTTCTACTATTTTATGGGGTGTGGGTGCTGTTGGCAAGACCAGCATTCGCTGCCCATCTTTAAATGCCTTTTCTTGGCCATTGCAGAGGGCAGTTAAGAGACAACCATATTGCTGTGGGTCTGCAGTCACATGTAGACATGACTAGGTAAGGACGGCAGATTTCCTTCCCTAAAGGACATTGGTAAACCAGATGGGTTTTTACAACAATTGATAGTTTCATGGTCACCAATCAGAGGCTTGTTTTTATATTCCACATTTGTAAATTCAACCAAAATTCCAAAGTGGTGGCATTTGAACCAGTGTCCCCAGGGAATTGGATGACTAGTCCAGTGACATTGCCACTATGCCAATCCCCTGTTCAATATGATCAGTAGGCTATGAAAGATGAACAATGCCAGCGTGGCACTGCTGGGCCGTGTACAGATACCTTGTAATAAACATGCAAAGGCTGGATAGTTGGGTTGAGGAGGAGGGCTCTGCATTGCTTAAAAACAGAATGCTGGAGACCCCCTTCTGGCTGCATCGGTGAAGAGACCGAGTTGATGTTTTGAGTCCAGTATGACCCCAGAAACTCTGTTTCCCTCTCCACAGGTGCTGCCAGATCTGCTGAGCTTGTCCAGCATTTTCTCTTTATTTCCAATGTCCGGCATCTGCGGTACTTTTCTTTTGAAAAGAAATGTTTGATGGAGGGGAAGCATTGGGATTTGACAGAAACATAGAAACTAAACGCAGCAGTAGGCCCTTTGAGCCTGCTCCACCATTCATTTTGATCATGGCTGATCATTGAATTCAATATCCTTTCCCCCTCCCCCATATCCCTTGAGCCCTTTAGCCCCAGGAGCTATATCTAATTTCTTCTTGAAATCACACAATGTTTTGGCCTCAGTGAGATTCTGTGGGAGTAAATTCCACAGTTACCTCACCCCAGTTCTTAAAGGTTTACCCCTTATATTCAAACTGTGACCCTTTGTTCTGGACTCCTCTCACCATTGGGAACATTCTTTCTGGCATGTCCTATTGAACTGTGGAGATTGAAGATGGACGTTCCAAAAAGTCTGGTTGGGGTGATGAACTGTTTAAGCTTGTATCAGCATGGAGAACAATATGGAATATTCAGGGAGGTTGAAAAACAACTCTCTCTTTCACATTATATTCCTTGCTGATGCTTTCTATTGGGATATTGTTCCCAGCTGTGAATCCTGTCTCTGCCAGTCCCTCAGCACAGCATGTCCACTTCATTTACTGGACACTGCCTTAACTAGTTAGGTGCAGATTATTCTGTTATCCATCTAATGTAGGCGAATGTTAGAGGTGCCTTTACATGGTGAAAGTATAATAATGTGAATTAATGTTGAGTAAAAAGTTTGTGCTAGAGCTTTTCTTCGTCCAGAGAGACATGTTTTGCCCTTTCTCATTAAAATGTTTTTCTTTCCAGCTTATACACAGCATGGTCATTGACATATCTGTCGTGTTCCCACATTCCTTGGGGTTGCCCCACAAACGGGCACTCAAGAGTTTGATGGCAGATTACCTCAGCAACAATGTCCCAGTCAATGGTAAGTAATTTTAAGAGCATTAATGGGAGCTGGAGGAGGCCACTTGGCCCTCTTGGGCATGTTCCATCATTCGGTAAGAACATGGGCTGATCTCCTACCTCAACTCCACCTTCCCATTGGGTAAAGAGACCAACACTGTGCACAGTACTCAAGCTGAGGCCTTGCCAAATTTCTATATACTTGTAAGACATCTTTACCCTTGTGCTTTAATCTCTTTGTAATAAAGGCTTAACACTTGCTGTGTCTGATTGTCAACTTTGTGATTTGTGCACAAGGACACTCTGGTCCCTCTGAGTACTGATGTTTCCCAGCTTCCCAGCATTTAAAGTAAATAAATTCTGCCATTCAATTTTTCCTGCCAAAATGGATAACCTCATGTTCTATTCTGTCCGCCACATTCTTGCCTGCTGTTGTATCTCAATGCAGCCTCTTTGTATCCTCCTCTGTTTATTTTCTCACCTCACTTTTTCATCAGCAAACCTGGATACATTACTCAGCCTTTTCACTTTACATCATTGAATTGGATTGTAAGCCAAGGCCCAAGCATTAGTTTGTGGTACACCACTAGTTACTCCTCTTCTGTCCGTTAACCAATCCTGAATCCATGCTAATATATCAAGTCATCTCAAAGTTAATGGAGAAAACCATACTAGATAATTAAGGAGCACCACGTTACATCAATAAGCAATATATTGTACGAACAAAAACTCCAGATAATGAGATCCCAGCACTTGAGAATTCACTTGTGTTCTCCTCGCTCAGTTTATTTTTTCAATTAAATTAATACGACACTGCATTTATACAACACCTTTTAACATAACCCAAAGCATTTGTCAGGCTAAATTAGACGTCTGAGCCATATGAGACAGGTGGCCAAAGTCTTGATCAAACTAGTAGGTCTCAAAGAGCATCTTTCGGAGGAAGGAGAGAGAGACCGAAATGGTGAAGGTTAAGGAGGGAATTCTAGAGCTTCAGGCCAAGGCAACTGTTTCAAATACTTAGCTTTAATGAAGCAGGTCACAAACACAAGAGTAGGCCATTCAGCCTGCTCTGCTGTCCAATAAGATCATGGCTGATTTGTTGGTGGCCTCAATTCCATGTTCCTACCTGTTCAACTCCCCCATTTCCGTTGACTCCCTTGTGGATCAAAAATCTGTTTTAACTCTGCCTTGAATAAATTCCGATGCTCTCTGGGAAGAGAATTCTATAGGCCCTCAGCAAATTTCTCTTAATCTCAGTTTACTGGTATCTCACATATCTCAATATCTATACTGCCAAGTTATTTCAGTCAGATCACCGCCCATTCATCTAAACACCAATGGGTATTGGGCCCAACTTTAAGATAATCCCCTTCATTCCTGGAACCAGCTGAGTGAACCTTTTCTGAATTGTTTCTAATGTAATTGTCTCCTTCCTTGAATAAGGAGACCAAAGCTTGCACACAACTCCAAATATGGCTTTACTAAGGCCCTCTACAGCTGTAGCAACACCTCCCGACTTAATATTCTCTTTCCCTTTGCACCTTCGTTCTAATTGCCTTTGCTTTCTGTACCTGCACAGCCACATTTTGTGATTCATGTACCAGGACATCCAATTCTGCATCTCTCCATTTAAATAACTTGCTGCTTTTTATATTTGCCCTACTGCAAACAAGTTCACATTTTCCCACATTATACCCTACCAAGTTTCTGTCCACCCACTTGACCTATCCAAATCTCTGTAAGCCCCTTGTCCCCTTGACAACTTGTTTTCCTATCCATCATTGTGTGATCAACAAAATTAGATACCATGCATTTCATTCCTGTGAAAGCTCAGAGGTACAGATTCCATCTCTGACCAGCATAGATAAAGACACTTCCAAATGTTAATTGCTTTTGCATGCTCAGCAGCAGTAGAGAAACAACAATTGGTTGCAGAGTTAAAAGAAAGGAAAACGACCAGATTCTCTCCAGTATCTAGAGGTGCCAGTCTCTGCACATAGAGCCAAGGCCAGCTCTGTGCCAGTCTCCATACTCCACATGCTTGTACATCCGGCCAAAACATCCACAAGCAATAAACCTTTGGCAGAAACATGAGGAGCCTCTGTTACATGGAGAGGCTAAAGAAGCTGGAATTGTTTCCCAGAGCAGATATGCCTCGGGAGGAAATAGTCAAAGTCATAATATTGTCTCTAAGAGCACATTATAATTGACAAAGGGGCAGGTAAACATAAGACATAGGATAAGGTCATTTGGTTGATCTTTACTTCAACCCTCCCATATCCTTTAATTCCTGAATATATTCAATAGCAACACTAAAGGGAATTGGACAAACTTTTGAAAAGAAAATAATTGTAGGGCTGTGGGAGTGGGACCAGCTCTGTCTAAGAGTTAGGACAGCCATGATGGGCTATATCATTCTAAGTAACAGAAGATGATTTAATGAAACAGAAGCAGAAAATGCTGGAAAATCTCAGCAGGTCTGACAGCATCTATGGAGAGAGAGTAGAGCCAATGTTTTGGCTCTGGGTGACAGATTTTCCAGCATTTTCTGTTGTTTCAGATTCCAGCATCTGTGGTAATTATGCTTTAATGCAATCCTTTCACGATGGGGTTATGGGGGAATTGGAGGATAAATTTGATTTGCTTTCCTCATTTCTTGTACCAGTTGAAGGTGCTGAAAAGGGGAGGGCATGCATGGAGCTGATGATGTGGAGAGTGAAGCATGATGGGAAAGGCAGGAAGTGGTGAGATTACATGGAAAAGCCATCTGAAGAATGGCCCAAAGCCTTCCAACTTGCAATGCCCCAGTGGATGATTCATGAAACACTCTGTCCTGCCTAATCCATTTGAAGAAAATATTTGAATTGTGCATGCATCTCATTCTTGTTTGTGGTGAAAGATGGTGATGATAAGACAGTGGGTCCAGTTTACAAAATACACTGGGGTGGCTAAAGCTCCAGTGCATCATTTTTTTAAAAGACCTTTTGAGATTAAAAAGTTGTCAATAAATTACATTTGAGAGAGGTGCTGCATAAATGTGTGAGGGGCCTGATTTTTGATCTGTTTGTGTGCTGACGGGTAATTGGTGTTGTGCAGTACATGCTAACCATTGTGTAATATAATTAATCCTAATGAGGATCAAAACTGTATTGTTCATTGGGAAAAATACATATAAAAACCAAAGCAATTTTCCAAAGCTGGAGCTCATTTTTCATTTCCATTTCTCTGAAAGGATAGGGTGAGGGACTGTGCTGGAATATTTGGCATAATCCCTAGTCCAGCGAATCAACTTCCCTTGGTAGAATCATAGTAGTTATTCTGAAACAAAAGACATTCACTATGGTCTTTTGCTTAAACCATGCTGTAATCTGGAAAATAAATCTGGTCTGGATACATTCATGGTGTGAAGTACAGTAAAACTGAGGAATGTTCTACAAAAATTGTTTCATTATTTAAATGAATCTCTAATGGATGCTCCAGGATGTCAGTCTGTGTATATTCTTCATACTACTCACTCTGTGTACTTTGAACTCCAGGCTGTGCTACTAGATTGATGTCAAAATGTTGATTATGTTGGTTGGAAGTTACTGATGTGCTGTTAGTCTTCCAAAAATAATTTGGACAGGATTGTATCTACTTGTAAAGTGCACAGTATCTTGAGTAATAGCAGTCCTGTACAGTTTGACGAGGAGTTTTTCCCTTGTATAAAAAAAAAAGGATTTTTTGTTAACTTGATGCTCAACTGCCTAATGTTTTGCAAGTGTCCCGTAATACTTGATGGGTTCAGATCTTGATTAAATGTTGTTTCAATATTTTGGCAAGGAGATGGGCTATTAAATATATTAAAGCAGTTTGGTATTTGTCTTTTTAGAAGTATCCGCCAGAAACATTTTGCCTGTTCCTTTGTTTCATTACTGTTCAAACAATGTATTGTACTTTAGTTTTATTAAAATGAAGTACTGTCTTTATAAATCTGACACAACACATCTTCCCCCATCCAATCAACTACCTTGAAGAGATGTAATGCTCAAATGCATTTGACTGGATGATCTTTTTGCCGTACTTGCAGTGATGCTATCGAGAGTTAAAAAGCCACTCTGCAATTCTCTCTCTCAATCCCATCTTTCTTTGTCTCTCTTGTGATTTGTCATGAACTAAATATTCTAAACTCCCATTTCCTGGTTTGGACTGTTACTCAGGATTATCTTTCTCCTCTCCTTTCTCCTCTTCCCCCCCCCCCCCCCCCCAACTTGAGCAGTTTGGAAGAATGAGGGGGAATCTCTGAAACCTATAACATTCCCACAAGACTAGACAGGGTAGATGGAGGACGTTTCTGATGGTGGGGTGTCCACAACCAGAGGGTCACACTCGGGAGAAGAGAAAAATCTTTTAGCACTGAGATGAGGAGAAATGTCTTCACCCAGAGAGTGGTGAATCTGTGGCATTTGCTCACACAAAGTTAAGGCCAAAATTTTGTGTTTTTCAAGGAGTGGCCCTTGTGGTGAAGGGGATTGAAGGACAAGGGAGGGGAAGGGAAAGGAAAGGGGGGGGGGGAAGAAAGAAAGAGGTGGGATCAGATTAAGTTGGATAATCTGCTATGACCATAAGGGCTTGAAGTGTCGAATGGCCTACTATTTTATATTCTATGTTTCTACTTTCCTGTAGTAATGTGGTGCATTTATATAACAGATTTTCTTAACATCAGGCAAGCCAGAGTATGCCACAATGAAGATTGTCTGGGCAATGACTTGTGATGTTTTTGTAGGATTCTGAGGACACTCGGTTATTACAACAGTGATGATAAAGTTCCTCCAACTGAGTGTGTTCTGGGCCCCGGGACGTAACCTTAGTCGCTCTTTGTAATAGAGAAAGGGGCAATACACCCACTTTTGAGGTTTCAGCAGGTTAACTTCAATCTCAGACAATCACCATATTGATGTTTAGGAGCAATCATTTCAAATTCATAATGTTCCCATCAGACATTTCTCAGGTAGGGGATGAAAAATCCTCGTCGTGGCCAATATTCCATGACTCAATAATCATTGTTAGCTTGTTGCAACGGTAAAAGCCTTTGTGACATTAAGGATGACAGATCCACGAGTGCACAGGTGAGTTTACTTTCTCAGGACAGGTGGCTGAGGTCAGATTAAACTCAATCTAGTGTGGGGGTTCCATTTGGTCTCCACTGCAGATGTAATTTCTTCATTCCATGTAAATGTACTGGAGAATTAGCTGTTGAAGCAAAAGATATTGCAAAAAAACTAGTATGCAGGTAATAAGGAAGGCAAATGGAATCCCGGCATTTATTGCTGCTACTGTACAAAGCGTTAGGGAGTAAACACCTGGCATATTCACCATTCCACAAACACATGTATATATTTAATTTACAGATACCTGTGTGGATGCTGTACAGATAATTCACTGACAATACAGCCAGCTGTTTCTCTTTCTAGTTACTACAAGTTTTATTTTTCTGTCTCTCCCACTCATCTGTTTCTCTCAATCATTTCCTCTATCTCAGTACACTCTGGACAACTATTGTCATGTGTCCAGAAAAGCCTTAAAGTAATTTGTACCCTGGGTGATTTCAAAAGTTTTATCAACTGCATGTTGCAGTCTGTGCTTGAGGTGATGTCACATTAGAAAAGCTCTTTTGTAGTCGTTTCTGAACACCAGCTTTGACTCCTGACATCAAATGTGAGGACTTGACAGTTGGGTCTATTCTGCTCTGAACATATGCATTTCGGCATGTTTAGAAAGATCTTTTGAAATGTTTCGAAATGATTGTGCTGGAAGAAGGCAGTAGTACATCACACAGGCACTTAGAATATTGTGTACAGTTTTAGTCCCCTTGAGGGGGAATGTAGTTGCATTGGAGGTAATTCACTAGATTGGTTCCAGAGATGAGTGGTTCATTTTACGAAGAGAGATTGGGCAGTTTAGGCCCATAATCAAAGTAAAGTTTATTTGTCACAAGGGTTACATTAACACTGCAATGAAGTTACTGTGTAATTCCTCTAGTCGCCACAGTCCAGCACCTGTCTGGGTCAGTCCACCTAACCAGCACATCTTTCAGACTGTGGGAGGAAACCAGAGCAGCCCGAGGAAACCCACGCTGACTTGGGGAAAATGTGCAAACTCCACGCAGACAGTGACCCAAGCCGGGAATTGAACCTGGGTCCCTGGCATTGAGAGGCAGCAGTGCTAACCACTGTGTCACCATGCTGCCCCAACTCCCTGTTGTTTAGAAAAATGAGAGGAGATTAATTGAGGTATATAAGTTTTTCTCCCTCTTCCATTCATTCACATCTCTCACAATCCTTTCTTCTTTCTCCATATTCCCCATTTCATCTGTATTTCTCGTTCATGTGATTGTAATTTCCATGTCCAGAGCACTTAGATTATCAATACATTGCCCCCAAGCATGTTTGAACAAAATGAAAAATCCACACCATAACTGGCATCAAAAGATGGGATGTAATGGTTATGCTGTATGCTTTACATGCAAAAGGTCCTCCGTTTGAAACCAGGCAGAAACATGATCACATCTCCATCATCTCAGTGTGAGGGAAGCTCTATTGCTCACATTTACTGTTGAATATTTACTCAATACAGCATCAGGGTCAAAATCACATACTTACCCAGCAGGGCTGATTCCAGCCTTGGATTAATGTGTTTGTGGAGTTTGCATGTTCTTCCTCATGTCTGAGTTTCCCCCGGTTTCCTCCCACAATCCAAAGATGTGCAGGTTAGATGGATTAGCCATGGTAAAAATATGCAGGATTATGGGGTAGGGCAGAGGGAGAGTTGGTGCAGTCTCAATGGACAAATGGCCTCCTTCTGCACTGTAGGGATTCTGAGAGTCCACTTCTTCTCGGCCTTTTGGCTAAGATCAAGCCCAAGATCAGGTGCAATGCCTCGTCTTCTCAGCTTGGACCTTGTTTCTCTCTCTTGTGGGGAGCACGAATTGGATTCAAATTGAATTTGTTTTTTGGAGCAAGCAAGGAGATGGATTCAGAGATGGAGATGGATCTGCCCGAAGATTTGGGAAACTGAAGGATCACTGAAAGTTGTGGAATTAAGTTTCCAAATAAAGATAAGAAGAAAGGTAATGAATGTGAAGGAACTTAAAATGTTTACTTATTAGTCATAAGTAGGCTAACATTAGCACTGCAATGAAGTTACTGTGAAAATCCCCTAGTCGCCACACTCTGTCACCTGTTCGGGTACACTGAGGGAGAATTTAGCATAGCCAATCCACCTAACCAGCACATCTTTTGGAGTGTGGGAGGAAACGCACACAGACACCGAGAGAACGTATAGATTCCGCACAGACAGTGACCCAAGCCGGGAATCAAACCTGGGTCCCTGGCACTGTGAGGCAGCAGTGCTAACCACTGTGCCACCATGCCTCCCCTAATGATTATGAAGATGTAAACTAAAGTATTTTATACTATAGATAGAGATGATTTCTCAAACAAATTTGAATTTTTGTTGTTCACATTTTTTGATCTTTTGGGAGAAATACTTTTGACTTTTGTTTTGCCAGTCAGCACAGATAGCTTTTGGGGAGCTTACCCCAAACAGATATTGGGCAGAATTTTACAGCCGTTCATGCCAGTGGGATTTTCCGGTCCCGCTGCAGTGAATGGAGATTTGGCTGAGTGCCAAATTCTCCATCCTCGCTGCAGTGGCAGTGGGGCATGAATGGCTGAAAAATTCTGGCCATTGAGTGTAACCACGTGAACACATTGAAGTGACTAATGTGATTTAAACTAGGAAGAAAGAGATAGGGCAGAAAAAGACCATAAGGTCCATCGGTCTTGCTTCAATATGGTCATGAGTTTCAACTCCATTTCCCTGTTTGATCCCCACATCTCTTGGTGAAATGCTGCTGTGGTTTTCTCTTGTCATCAGCACTACAGATGGCCAGGAAACCTTCCCACTCTTAGCACCTGTCTGGACACAACTTCTGTAGCGTGAAGGGGCACTTGAACCCAGAGCTTCTGGCCTAGAGATAGGGAAGCTACCACTGTGCCACAATACCTCCTAGCTGGCATTATCAATCCAAATCCCAACATAAACCATCTTCAGCAGAGGAAGAACAAGGTGAAAAATTGGGAATGGGGTAATCAGTAAAGAGATCTTTTAAAGGATTCTCTTTACTCCATGCAAGATTCCCAGGGAATAGGTATTCTGTTTTTAAACAAGCACTGAAAGATAGCTGAAAGGAGTTCTGCTACACTTCCTTGCCTCACCCTTTGGGGAGATTCAGGGACCAGCGATTCAGCATGTTGAGAGTAGCAATGGTAGGACAAAGGGTCATCTGGACTCGAAACGTCAGCTCTTTTCTCCTTACAGATGCTGCCAGACCTGCTGAGATGTTCCAGCATTTTCTCTTTTGGTAGCAATGGTAGGTAATACTTCCTGCCAGTGATATGGTAGCACAGCGTGTCTACATATGCCTCAGGAGGATAATATAGAACTTCCCTTTTAAGGAAGGCAGCTCATAAATTTTCTCATCCAAGCAGGGTTCTCATCAGGCTTATCATTTGCTACACAATTGACATACACCCATGAAAACAAGATGCAGTGAAATCAAAAACTTCAAATGTACGAACTGAATACAGTCACAAGCTGCATCGTAAGGCGACAGAGACTTTCCACACTTTAAGTCATTGAGTTTAACTGTGTTTCTTTGCTTGGTCATTCTGAGGCCAATGTTTCCCTGGGCTTTGGTGATGTATATTTTACACACAGAGTAACTACATTCATCTTCATGTATAACACAGAGCGAGATCCCAATGAGAGGTCACAGGAAAGAGACCCAGCAAAATCTCTGGCAAATTTCTGCAAAAGATGTACTGTGAAGGGCAGAGATTTGAAGAATGGGTCCACGGCCCTTAGAGACTGCAGCTATCATCCGCGATTCTGAATTCCAGCAGCTTAGAATCTATTTGTGTGCACTATTCTCCATTTCATTAAGAACTATGACTCTCACCTACAGCAACTTTACATATCATTGGAAAAAAACATCTATTTACCATGGAACCATACAGACTGACATTTCCATTGGAATAAAATTATTTCCAATCATTAGCAAAAGCTCCCTGAATTAACCTGGGTGATTGAAACCATTTTAGCATCTGTGTGACCAATCATTCCAAGTCAAATTAAGTTCTCTTGATATTTGCTTTCCCCTAATGTTGTTTTTCATTTCTCTCACAGTCCTTTCTCTCAAATTGTCTTCCTTTTTCCCACCCCTTTGCTTGGATTATGATTCCCTGGTTACCAGCAGTTGTAAGAAGTCTCACAACACCAGGTTAAAGTCCAACTTTAAAGTTAAAGTTGGATTTTAACCTGGTGTTGTGAGACTTCTTACCAGCAGTTGTGTCACACCCAAATGCCCAGTGTTTATGTGCGGTGGTCAACCTTGTCCTCACTCGCGTGAGAGCACTGCTTCTGCGGACCTCACTAAACAGAGAGTAGGAATTCTGGATGGCATTCGCCCCTTCCTGCCCAAGTGGCACAGTGTCATTCGTCAAGTCTGCTGAGGCTCCCGTTGAACTAACTGAGAAGGCCTGAGTCATCAGCAAAGTATTGATTCCTGTGTTACAAGGTGAGAGGTGGGGGGAGGGGTGGGCAAGGGTGACTGCTGCTAGTTCCCTTACAGTCTCTGCTCTTCCTCCAATTGTTTGGCAGCTTCAAGCTTCTTTCCTGTTTGTGTTCTGACTCCGTAACCCGCCGTCCTTTCTGCTCCTGACAGCCTGTTCCTTGTACAAAGATCTGCTGTTTGTGAAACTTTGCCCTGTTTGGAGAAATGAAAGAGAACGTCTGCTTCTCAAGGATGGGCGGAACACAATTTATCCCGACAACAACAACCTGCAGCTATCTAGCGCCGAAGCTAACAAAATGGCCCAGAGGTGCTTAACGAGAGCGTTGTTGATGCACATTTGAAACTGAGCCACACAAGGAGACATCAGGACAGATACTGAGCCAAAGAAGAGGTTTTAAGAAGCATCTTATAAGGAGGAAAGAGAGTGAGAAAAGTTTAGGGAGGGAATTCAGAAACTTAGACCCAAGGCAGCTGAATGCATGGCCACCAATGACGGAGTGATTAAAGAGAGCAGAATTGGAAGAACACTCAAATGATATTCGTCAGTTGAACTATACAGACTGAAAAATGTTCAACAGAAGCACAAAATGCTTCCCCAGACTATCTGATCCTCTACTGAAAAATAATACAATTTTTCACAGATTGGGGATATCAAATGAAATGCCACAATTCTTCCCTTAGCCAGGTTGGTAATTCTCAAATCTCTGTTTTATTATTACATCAGGGTAGGGTGTTTGCTGCAATGTCTGTTCCAGGACTGTGAATACTGTCCTGCTCTGTCTCTACCTCGCCATGTACATTAATGATTCACCTCCCACACGGCAGCAGGATGAGCAGTTGGCTCATCAGCTTATCACAGGATATCGGGGGGGTAGGCAGGAATGTGGAGTGAGGACACAATCAAATCAGCTATGATGTCATTGAATCACATCTGGCAGGCTAAAGGGGCCGATAGGCCTCGGCCTGTTCCTAATTCATATGTTCCTAGCTTCGTATAGACGTTATCACTTTTGTGGATACTATTCTTCAGTTCTCTGCCCGAAGGCAGATCCTACCCACAGCACTATGATCATGGCCATAGAAGGTGAGTTCATTGTGTGACAGGTCGGTTGATTGAAACATAAAACCCTGAGGGGTCTGAACAGGATGGATGTGCAGAGGATATTTCTTCTTGTGGGAGAATCTAGAACTAGGGGGTCACTATTTGAAAATAAGGGGTCACCCATTTAAAACAGAGATGAGACAACAAAAATTCTCTCAGCGAGTCGTGAGTCTTTGGAACTCTCTTCCTGAAAAGGTGATGGAAACAGAGGGTGGGATTTTCAAATACATTGTGAACTCATTTTGCACAGGATCTAAGGCTGAATCTCTGTTATTGAGACTTGGGGTTGTAAAGTAGTCAGTACTTTCAGCAGGACTGACTCAAAACACTGACAACTTTGTTCTGTCTCTTTCAGTGTCGTCTTTTTAAAAAAACTTTTGCCTGCACTTAACTCAGTATTTTTCCTAACAAAATAAATTAAATGGATACAGAGATAAAATACAGTGTGTGTAAAAACAAGGAGACATTTATTTACTTTTCAAAAAGAATTTTACAAAGTTCTTGCAGGAGATTGATCAAATCCAGCAGAGTTCCAAGGAAGCTGGAACCATGATTAACAAGTGACACACTGGAATATATCTCTCTGCCTAAATTAGCTTTCAGCTAAAATATCCATGCAGCTTGTAACTCAGAGGAATTGTTTACAAATTGTTGTAAATATTACGCATGCATGCAGGTAGCCTGACTCTCAAATATTGATACAATAATCAAGAAAGCAGAGTAAAAATAATACCTTTTGAGTATATACGACTATGCTAGCATTAATAAACTGCTGTAACAGCAATCAAACAGGCCTGTTTCACAAAGTCAAATATTCAATGCAATTTTCTTTTACACAAAATCCAAATAACATGAGGATGGCAGTATTTGCTGGATTAACAAAAGAGTAGAAATTCACTGACTCTGAAAATAGCAGAGGGCATTTAATAAACACGAGACACAAATATCCCAGTGCTAATCAGTTCGGAAATGTGTCTGATTCTCACTTCTCAATGTTAATTCTGACCCTCAATCTCAAACACTGCAGACAGCTGGAGGTTGCTACAAACTTAAAAAAGGAGTTTAGTCATTGGATTGGCTTCCAAAATAAACCCCAATTCTTATAATTAAAACTACTCAACAAGTCCAGCTACAAAGGACACTTTTTCTTATTCAGGGTTAATATGGGCTCTCCAAGAACAATATACAAAGTGATAACTGTCAGACATGGTGATATCTCAGATTTAAATACTATACATTTCCATCACACAGGGTTTGAATCAACCCAACACTCTTGCTAAAATCCCACCCAACTCCATCATAGACACTAACAGCAAAGGCTCATAGGTTCAGTTTAACGAGTTAACAACTTCAATTTGCAGTAGTTTTATTGTCGCTGGAATAGCAATCCAGAGAAGCAGGGTAATGCTCTGGGGACTTGGGTTTGAATCCCACCAGATGGTGAAATTGGAATTGGATAAAAATCTGGAATTAAAAGTCAAAACGATGACCATTGTCGATTGTCGTAAGAACCCAACTGGTTCACTAATGTCCTTTAGGGAGGGAAATCTGCCATCCTTACCTGGTCTGGCCGACATGTGATTCCAGAGCCACAGCAATGTGGTTGACTCTTAATTGCCCTTAGGGATGAACAACAAATGCTGGTCCAGCCAGCGACAGCCAATGAATGAACAAAAAAAAATTACAAAGCATCATCTTTTGGATGCATTATTAAACTTAAGCTTCATCCTTCAGGTGGGCAGTAAAGATCCCATAGCACCATTCAAAAAGTACAGGAGTTCTCTTTGATGTCCCTGTGCCAATATTCTACCCTTAACCAACATCACTAAAACTGATCTTTTGGTCATTATCAGATTGCTGCCAGTGTAAAACATGCAAATTGGCTGCTGCAGTCCCTATATTACAACAGGCACTGCACTTCCAAAAGTTCTTCATTGGCTGTGAAACACAGTGGGGATTTCGGAGTGCCTGACAATAGGCGCTATAAAAATGCAAGTCTCTCTTTCCTTCAAGTTAATTTTAACCTCCATTTGTTTACTTATCTCATAGAACATAGAAAATGTTAATAGAATTCTATGTTCTACTTATCTCATCTTTTTGATTTTTTTCCTTGCTGCTTTAAGATTATAACGTGGGATAATAAATACAATTACTTAACATATTCATTTAAATTTCACTCACTGCCACTTTAAAATGAAATACACAGACTGAAATCTTTGTTAAAGTGAAGCGGGGAGGAGTTTCAGATGCAAATGCAAGTGTTTGAGCCCAACATTCTACAAGATAATTTCAAAGCCAATGTCGAACTCAGAAGATGATCTGGTTTCAACATTGCTTCTGACTTCAGCGTGTGTTTAGAAGAGTAATGCACACATGGGGTTAAAGCTGAAACACTTGTAGATTAAAGAATATCTTTATCGATGTGAATATCCCAAGCAGATCTCTGGTCAGGTCACTGAAGTTGTACAATCTCAAAAATTCTAAAAGCACATAAAACTAACAATAATGATTTGTAATCCATTTTGAAAACTAAGCACTGATGGTGACACTTGCTCTTTGTGAACTTACTTTTATCAATAATCCTTAGCCAAACAATCACTTCCATATTTCCACAAAAATAATATGCTATGGTACATTGTATGTGTTGGCAATTCTGTATTTTACAAAAGTTTACAAAACACAATTTAGTTCATTTCTTCACGATTATTGTGCTCTGCAGAATCTTCACCCGGCTTCTTCAGCTGAGCAGTCGATGCCTGCATAGGTGAATTTCTCGAACAGTGTTGTGTTCACGTAGGTCTAAATGAATGGACATAAACAACACATGTCAAGGATCCTACTCGACTAGTTCCAAAGGAGAAGAGCACATTAAGTAAAAGGAGTGAGCATGGACTGCCACGTTCAAAAATCAAATAGTCTCGATGCGAGTGCGAGCTGGGATTGTTCTTGGAGCAGAGAAGGTTCAGGGAGAATTTTCCAGCGGTGATGTTTAAAGTGATGAATGGTTTTCATGTAAACAAGGATAAACTGTTTATAAACTGTTTTCATTGGTAGAAGGAACCTGAGCATGGCAGATTTAAGATAATGTACAAAAGAAACAGGGATGGAGGGTGGGTTGGGGGAGATGAGGGTAATTATTTTACATAGCAGTTTGTAATGATCTGTGCTGCCTGAAAGCCATGATGTGGAGATGCCGGCGTTGGACTGGGGTGGGCACAGTAAGAAGTTTCACAACACCAGGTTAAAGCCCAATAGGTTTATTTGCGACCAACTAAACCTGTTGGACTTTAACCTGGTGTTGTGAGACTTCTTACTCTCCTGAAAGGGTGGTTAAAGAAGATTCAAAAATACAGCGCCATGGAGAAGAGCACAGGGTGTTGAACTAGTTTGAAAGTTCCTTTGAAGAGCTGGCACAGACTGGATGGGCCAATTGGCCTCCTTCTGTGCTGAGTAATTCTCTGATTCTATGCATTCTGAGGTAATGGTTGAGAATTGCAACCTCAGTTGACCAGCCTGGATTTCCATTGAGTGCAATTCCTCTCTGGAAGTGAGAATTCATGGAATATCTCAACCAATCTCTTCAGGCTTACCTTCCTCTCCTCAAGCATCCTATTGAGGGACACCAGTATTTGAGCGAATGTTGGTCTTTCATAAGGCTTCTCACGCCAGCACTGCAGCATTAACTCATATCTGAAAGAATTAAATATCATTGTGTATGACAACGTGCATTATTACAAACACATTCACACTTTGGGCTGAATGTAAAGTTAAAGCTGCATCATCTCTGTTCCAACAATTAACCAGTATAAGATAGTCACCAATAAATCCAATAGAGGAATCTAGGAGAAACCTCTTTGGCCAGAGAGTACTGAGAATGTGAAATTCGCGACCATAGCATGTGGTAGAGTTGAATTGCAGAGAAATATTTGAGGGGAAGCTGGATAAACACATGACGTGGAAAAGAATAGAAGGATCTACTGATAGGGTGAGCTGAAATCATAGAAACCCTACAGTGCAGAAGGAGGCCATTCGGCCCATCGAGTCTGCACCGACCACAATCCCACCCAGGCCCTACCCCCACATATTTTACCCACTAATCCCTCTAACCTACACATCCCAGGACACTAAGGGGCAATTTTTTAACCTGGCCAATCAACCTAACCCGCACATCTTTGGACTGTGGGAGGAAACCGGAGCACCCGGAGGAAACCCACGCAGACACGAGGAGAATGTGCAAACTCCACTCAGACAGTGTGAAGGGGCAGTGGGTGGGGGCGTGGGGTGGGGGGAGGGAAGGTGGATGAATGGAGGGGGGTTTAGGATGGGGCTAAAGTGGAACATCAAAATTGGACCAGTTGGGCTGGAATGGCTGTTTCTGTGTTAGTCCAGTCAGGCCAACTCCTGATTCTTGTACACTTGAGACAAGATGAAAAAGAGACTAGAAAACTGATCAATCCATTAAAAAAAACACATTCTTATCAAGCTCTCTAAAGGAAATGCTAACCAGGCTGTAACTTTACTTCAATGCTTCAGAGGTACAATGAAAGCTTTTTAATGAAAAGTCAGTCAGAACAAAGAGCAGAAGCTTCATACTGTTTGAAAAATATCACCACAAGCCCGGGCCTGCTAATCTTCCTCATTCACATGGCCAGAATCCAGGTTGGTCTGAGGGAGTTTTGCCCAACTTATCTTTATAGAGGGTGCTGGCGAGGGGAGCAGTAACTTGGTTGGAAAGGAGAAAAATAGAAAAATGATCTTGCAGGATAGGAAATCAGATTTAAAATGAGAGCAAGTGCATGGGGAGCTGGGGTGGCCGGGTGATTGGGGGGGCGGGGGGGGGGCGGGGGTGATGGGGGGGGGGGCGGGGGGGGGGTGATGGGGGGGGGGGGCGGGGGGGGGTGATGGGGGGGCGGGGGCGGGGTTGTTGTCACAAGGATGCCCCTGTCATTAAAGTTTGTTGAGAACACAGGAGTTGGCCATCTGGAGTCTCCTTCAGAAGCAGATCAGTGAATCTCCCGGAGAAACAATGGAATGGCTGCTGCTTTACACGGACATCTACTGAAGTTAAAACGTGCGATTGGGACAAATCTATAGAAATTCACCCCTTAGTGGATAAATACATACAGTCGTAGAGATAGAGTCATGGGGCAGAATTTTCCCATCCCGCCCGCCGTGGGAATCATAGCAGGTGGGACACAGACCTCGGGTGGGAGTTTCCAGCTTTGGGGTGAATGCAGCTAGAAAATCCTGCCCACAGAGTCATACTGTGCAGAAAAGGCCCTTTGGCCCATCGAGTCTGCACTGACAATAACTACCACTAAAGGGTGCACTAATCTCATTTTCCTGCACTTGTCCCACCACCTTGAATGTTATGGTATTTCAAGTGCTCATCCAATTTTTTTTAATCGTTGTAAGGTTTCCAATCTCCACTACGTTCCCAGTGTTCAAATCAAAAAATAAACCAAAGACTAACCAGTCCATATTCTGGTATCGATCATTTATTCTATAATATTTCCAGTGGTGTGGAGCTTAAAGAGTTACATTCTCTAAAAGACGCACGGTTTCAGCATTAACTGAGAGCAGAAGTAGTTCCAGGTGAACCAATCGTAAAGGTTTTCAGAAACTTACACTTCATCAACACAATTGAGTGGTTTTTCCATCCTGTACCCAAGGGGCAATTTCTCATAAAGTTCAGCACAGGTCATCCCACAATAAGGAGTGCCACCTAATCACAAGAGTCAGAACACAAGAGCGTTATTTACCTCCTCAATGCAACCATTCACCAAACTAACCATGTAATGCTAACACATTCCATTAACGTTTCCTGTCAGTTATTTATTGTAGCATAGGCAATATTAAATTAGCTACCCGTTATACATCAGTCCATCACACTCTCATTCGCCATGTGCTCCACCAAGACTGATGGACAGGGAAACCTGGCCCTGGGCACGTAATGGGTCTCCCAAATATTACAGACTGGGAATTCTGGAGATTACAGAGATAAAGGAATGGTTGAAATGGTGTTACTTACCTAGACTAACAATCTCCCACAAGAGAACTCCATATGACCATCTACAGAAAACATTCAGTGAATGAGAGATATTTCTGTAACATCTTGCAAGTATATTCATAAATGATTCATTATTTCATGACTTTATGTAATTATATAAACTGGGGTCGTCTAACTAAACAATAACTTAAATTCCTAACAAACATCTAAGGAAATAATCAGCTCCTGTGGCGAATAATCCTCATGCAAACTCAGACAAATAAATTTATTTTTTCAACACATTGAGGTGGATTTGATATCATTTTCTGGGCAGTTATCTAATGCAAAGACTGTCTGTCTTTTATCGGAGTAATTGAATAAGAATCTGGGCAATCTGCGAGATTCTTCCCCAGGTAGTGAAGGGGAACACTGACTCCACTATTTGTGTGATTCATATCATGAAGTGGAAAGTGCCATGCTGCTTTCAAAGCCAACACTGGTGCTTAACAAATCCCTTCCCGGCCACTTTGCTTATCTTAAGACACATAACCCAACAAGGGCATCTATTCCCAGGTCTCTATTGATGCCAGTTTTGAATTAGTTGAAAGATAGTGAGGTCTATCATTGTTGACAGTTAAGAGTCTGGCTAATGTTCAGTTCATCCTTTTAAGCATTCCTATTTTTTTTAAATGTTAACAGGATGAGGGATACAATAGTGGGAAATTCTTTCTGTCACCGAGTATCAGTACTACACACACTCCCACATTAAGTAAAGTGCAGCCAGCTGTGGAATAAAATTCCTCAAACTCTGCCTCAATAATCTAATTAAATCCCAACCTTAGTCAAGCCCCACTTTATTGCACAAATGTAACGGTTCTTTCAATTCCTCATTGGTAACTCTTCTACACTTGTGATGTGGAGATGCTGGCTGGGGTGGGCACAGTAAGAAGTCTCACACCAGGTTAAAGTCCAACAGGTTTATTTGGAATCACGAGCTTTCGGAGCACTGCTCCTTCATCAGGTGAGTGGGCCACTCACCTGATGAAGGAGCGGCGCTCCGAAAGCTCATGATTCCAGATAAACCTGTTGGACTTTAACCTTCTACATTTGTCTTTCTTCATGCATTTGCGAATTTAGTGCCAGGTTAGGGATCGTGCCATGAAATAAACCCAAGAAACAGGTGCAGGTGTTGGCTATACAGCCTCTCAAGCCTGCTCCTCAATTCAATATGATGATGGCTGATCTTCTACATATTGCTACATTCCTCCACTGTCCCAAAATCCCTAATTCCCTTCGAATCCAAAACTATCGATCTCCATCCTGAAGATAATTGATGACTGAGCATTCACAACTGTAAACAAATGGGACAGTTCCAAAGATTCACAACCCTCTTGAGTGAAGAAATTTCTCTTCAGCTCAGTCATAAATAGCCTGCCCCATCTGCCGTGACTGTGACCCCATGTTCTTGACTCCTCCTGCCAGTGGGGGATAAAACCTCTCAGCATCGATCCCGTCAAATCCTCAAAGAATTTTATTTGTTTCAATGACATCACCTCTCAGTCTTCCAGACTCCAGAGGGTATCAGTCAATTCAATTCAATCATTGGTTCATTGTAAAGGGAGGAACTTACACATCACTGTTAGTTGTATAAACACTGTAGTTTAACGACTCAATGGCCATCCATCGGACTGGCAACCTCCCCTATGGAAAGACAGCAGTGGGTAAAGTTAGATGGCAGCAATGGTATGAACATTAATGTTCTATTGTAAATAAATAAAAAGTAACAACAATATCTGTCAAGAAGTTGCCCTAACACGACAAAAACAGAAAATGCTGGAAAATCTCAACAGGTCCGATAGTATCTGTGGGGAGAGAATGGAGCCAACGTTTCGTGTCTGGATGACCCTTAAGGGTCATCTACATTGGCTCCATTCTCTCGCCACAGATGCTGTCAGACCTGCTGAGATTTTCCATCATTTTCTGTTTTTGTTTTAGATTCCAGATTCCGCAGTATTTTGCTAAGACCTTGCACTATCTGCTTATTGGAATATCAGATGTGTGTAGCTCATGATTTTCTGTCCAAATAATTGCAGTTTTTCAATGAACCTTTTGCTGCTGAAGTGACCTCCTTGGTGCTCTTGTTTGCTCAGAAGTACACACACGGGTGATCTAGAGGGTAAGGTGTCAATTTCTGAGGACTTCTCTCCCAGTGCAGGATCCTGCCAGCAAGAAGTTGCTGCTCGGAGAGTTGGGTCCAGTTGGCAGTGTATGCAATTCATTGCGTGCTTTCAATATTCCAAAGATCAGCAGCAGGTTTGTAGTAAGGTACTTCTGATTGAGAGAGAGGGAGCAGAACTTCCAAAAATCGGTCTCAACAGGCTGATAGTCACTGGGTAAGCTCACCAAGGAACATTCAACAATGCCCTTCAATTCCCCATCAATGCCCTTCATACTCACAACTTCAGCCACTTAGAAAGACAAAGATGTTTGAAAACACCACCAATTGCAAGTTCCCCTTCAATTCTCAGACTATGATGACTTGAAACCATATAGCCATTCCTTCACTGTCATTGGGTCAAAATTAGGGATGGGGAATACATGCTGGCCTAGCCAGCGACGCCCACATCCCTTTGAATTAATAAAAAAGAAAAAAATCCTGGAACTCCCTCCCTAACAGCACAGTGGGTGTACCTACACCACATGGGCTGAAGAGGTTCAAGAAGGCAGCTCACCACCACCTTCTCAAAGACAGTTAGGGATGGACAGTAAATGCTGGCCTAGTCAGTGGTGCCCACATCCGAGAATTATTTTAAAAAAATATTTGTCACGTTCAATTTTTCAGAGTAATCTTGAAAGTAACATCAGTCTTTATCACGCTCTCATGATATTGGGGGAGTAATCCAATAGGAATTGCTTCCAATTCCCACTAATAGGGAACAGGGATGGAAAGTGACTCCAGATTTATTCTGAATGACCTTGGTGCAGCCTTGGAGAAGGCAGACAGCTCACCATCCCATTAGGGAATTTATTTATTTCATTCGTGGGACATGGGCATTGCTGTCCAGCATTTATTGCTCATCTCTAGTTGCCCTTGAACTGAGTGGTTTGCTGGGCCACTTCAGAGGGCAGTTGAGAGTCAACCACATTGCTGTGGCTCTGGAGTCACATGTAGGCCAGACCAGGTAAGGATGGCAGATTTCCTTCCCTAAAGAACATTAGTGAACCAGAAGAGCTTTACTGATAATTGACAATGGTTTCATGGTCATCAGTAGATTCTGAATTCCAGATTTTTTTTTATTGAATTCAAATTCCACCATCTGCTGTGGCAGGATTCGAATCCGGGTCCCCAAAACACATTAGTTGAGTATCTGGGTTAATAGTCTAGCGATAATACCACTAGGCCATTGGTTATTGGTCTGAAAATAATTGAGCTGGAGTGAAAAATAAATTATAAAAATTCAGAGGGGAAAATACTACAACAATTGGAATAGTCTGTTGAACATAGTAAAACACCCCATGGTACTTCACAGGAGTGTTACTGAATAAAATAGAACACTGAATCACATAAGGCAATAGGATAAATGATCAAGAACATAGTCAAAGAGTAAGGTGGCATAGTCATTATCTTATGGTAGTAGTAATTCAGTGGTGTGGACTTTTCTTTCCCATTTATTTTATGGGATATGGATGTTGTTGGCAATGCCAACATTTGGTGTCCATCTCTGATTGCCCTTGAACTGAACATTTCAGAGGGGCAGTTAGGACTCAACCACATTGCTTTGGGTCTGGAGTCACTTGTAGGTCAGACCGGATAAAGATGGCAGCTTTCCTTTCCTAAAGTGTACACAGATGGTTCTTTATGACAGTTGATGATAGTTCAGGTTTATTTCAGGATTCTTATTCCAGATTTATTATTGAATTTAAATTCCCCAGGCTGCCTTGGTGGGACTTGAACTTTTGAGTGTGTCCCAGAGCACTATCCTGAGCCTCTGGATTTCTGGCCCAGTGACTATTACTGGTCCATCGTGACACCATCTCCCCCAAATAATAATCCGAAACATGAATTCAAATCCCACTAGGGTATTTTGTGAATTCACTCAATTAAATCTGGAATAAAAATGCTGGTATCATTATGAGTAAGTTTAAGGAAGAGGACAGATTTTAAATTCGTAATGGGTTTGAAGGGCTATGGTGAATGCGCAGGAAAGTGGAGTTGAGGCTGAGATGAGATCAGCTGTGATTGTATTAAAGGCGGAGCAGGCTCGAGGGGCTGAATTGCCGACTCCTGCTCCTAGTTCTTATGATTTTTATGATCTATAATAGTGACCATAAAACACTGGATTGTTGTAAAAACCCGTCTGGTTTACTGGTGTCCTTGAGGGAAGGAAATCTGCCATCCTTACCTGGTTTGGCCAATATATGATTCCAGACCCACAGCAGATGCCATCTGAAGTGGCCCAACAAGACCCCAAATTGCATCAAAACCTCTACAAAGAGATTCTGCAGAAGTTCAAGATGTCAGCTCCTTCTCAAGGACAATTAGAGATGGGCAATAAATACCAGCCTTGTCAGTGATGCCCACATCCTGTGAATAAATACATTCTTAAAAAGCTCTGGAGGTGCCCTGGACTAGTAATCCAGAGGCCCAGGCTAATGCTCTGGGACACAGATAGGAGTTCAAATCCCACCAAGGCAGCTGGGGGAATTTAAATTCAATAATAAATCTGGAATAAGTATCTTGGAATAAAACTGAATTATCATCAGTTGTCAAAGACCCATCAGGGTCATTGACATCCTTTAGGGAAGGAAATCTGCCATCTTTACCCAGTCTGGCCTACATGTGACTCTAGACCCACAGCAATGTGATTGACTCTTTACTGCCCTCTGAGATGATAGAGATGTGGAGAGTTTTGGGGAGGGAATTGCAGAGCTCTGGGCCGAGATAGCTGCAGGCACTATGAATCCCACTGTCGTTCTGCAGACATGATCCGGAAACACCCAAGTTATTTTTTTTTACACTCACCATTGTCTTTTTCACATAAACCTCTTTCCCTCTCGACAATCCAAAATCTGCAATCTTTGCCACATAGTTGTCTCCCACAAGAACATTCCTAGCTGCCAAATCTCTGTGAATAAACTAAACAAATGAGAGAATGCTGTCAATAAGTGGATATTTTATGGGTGTATTGGAAAAAAGCAGTCAGGGCTTTGTAACAGCTCATTCAACCTCTCTGCCCCACTGCTACTCCATGACCAGCATCAATCAGATTGATTGGCTGGAGGTATATTTGTTGATCATAGTGGGAATCTCTGGGGTTCCAGGAACAGAACACTGTCCTGATGAAGATCATTGGGAGACCATAAAAACCATTGAGGGCTGAGTTTGGGGGCAGGGGTGCCATTTTAATTTGAACCCCAAAAATTGCAATGTTCCTGCTATAACTACACGACCCTGAGGAAAGTCAGTTTTGATTGGCATGCATTCTCCTAATGCAATTGAACAACAATGTGGTCAGAGAACTGAGGAATTCAGAGAGTTCAATTAATAATTAGGAAGTCTGGTTGATATGGAATTGACCCGAAACCAACAATAAAATCCAAATCTGATGTGTCACGAGTTAGCCAATCATGATGGAGTGGTTAACACTGCTGCCTTACAGCGCCAGGGACCAGGGTTCAATTCTGGCCTTGGGTCACTGTCTGTGCGGAGTTTGCACGCTCTCCCCGTGTCTGCGTGGGTTTCTTCTAGGTGCTCCGGTTTCCTCCCACAGTCCAAAGATGTGCAGGTTAGGTGGATTGGCCATGCCAATTTAGCAATTTAGCCCCTTAATGTCCCACGATATATAGGTTAGGGGGATTAGCGGGGTAAATACATGGGGTTACGGGGTAAGCCTGGGTAAGAGTTGATGCAGACTCGATGGGCCGAAGGGCCTCTTCTGCACTGTATGATTCTATGAGTACTGTGATTGCTAGAGAGACTAAGGGCAGAATTTTCCTGTCTCGCCGACCATGGGAAACACGGCGGGCTGGGGGGAGGTTTGGGGGGAGGGGAACCATGCAAAGGTCCGTTGACCTCAGGTGGGATTTTCCCATCTTGGGGCGAGTGTGGCCAGATAATCCCACCCTAAATGTCAGATGGAGCTCCAAAGAATTATCTCCTCCCTTACCGATTGGCCTGGGAAAATAGAAATTTTGTTCCTTGGATCCCCAACTGACTGAGGTACAGACTTTCTTTTTGGATTCTTGCACCTAATAGGCTAATCCAATCAGTCTGGATTGGATTTATACTGGGGTCTCGAAGGAGAATGCTGCGTGCGTTAACCCACTGAAATATCTGAACTCCCCACTCCCTCCCCACACTGAACCCTGACTGAAAATAAAATGAAGATAATAATGAGACAAACTGACTAACAAAGCGAGACAAAAATCCAAACCATGTCCTAACCATGTCCTAAAGATGATGATCGGGATGGTATGACAAAAATAAAGCAAACCTGTTTCTGGCTGAGATAATCCATGCCCTTTGTCACGTCGGCTGCAAACTGCAGCAGTTGCTGTGAGGACAGGGTGGAGGCAGTACCGTGAGCAATGGCATAAGCTGGGTCAGTGTCAAGCACTCTGCTGTTTCGCAGGAAATCCAACAAATTTCCATGTGGTGCAAATTCAATCGCCACGTACAAATATCCTGCAAAAGTATAAAAGATCACACAACATTCAGAGTGGAGATTTGGTACAGGTACAAGATGAGACCTAGCAGCACAGCTTTCTAGAGAAGGGATAAAATATACTTACAACAATAACAACTTGCATTTGGATAACACCTTTAATATAAAAGAATGTCCCAGTGTGCTTCGCAGGAGTGTTATTAAACAAAATCTGACTCAGACACACGGGTGAGATTGGGGCAGATGATTGAAAGCTTGGTCAACTTGTTAGGTTTAAAGGAGTATACTGAAAGAGAAGAAGGAGGTGAAGATGTTTAGGGAGGGGATTCCAGAGCTTCGGGTTTGGGCCACCAATGATGGAGTGATTAAAATCAGAATGCTTGCCAGATCAGTATGTCCACTACAATTGTCACCAACTTTTACAGATGCACCATAGAAAGCATTCTTTCTGGTTGTATCACAGCTTGGTCTGGCTCCTGCTCTGCCCAAGACCGCAGGGAACAACAAAAGGTCGTGAATGTAGCCCAATCCATCACACAAACCAGCCTCCCATCCATTGACACTGACTAAACTTCCCGCTGCCTCGGATAAGCAGTCGGCATAATCAAAGACTCCACGCACTCTGGACATTCCCTCTTCCACCTTCTTCCATCAGGAAAAAGATACAAATATTTAAGGACATGTACCAACCGACACAACGACAGCTTCTTCGCTGCTGCCATCAGACTTTTGAATGGACCTACATCGCATTAAGTTGATCTTTCTCTACACCCTAGATATGATGATAACACTACATTCTGCACTCTCTCCTTTTCTTCTCTATGAACTATATGCTTTGTCTGTATAGTGCGCAAGAAACAACACTTTTCACTGTGTACTAATGCATGTGACAATAATAAATCAAATCAAATCAAAGATTCAAATATAGCAACTCATAACTCATCCCACTGCGAGTGTTTAGGAATTCAGATGATCTTGCAGCATAGGAGGCCATTTGGCCCATGGTGCCGATGCTAGCTCTGAAAGTTCTATCCAATTAGTCCCACTCACTGCTGTTCCCCAGTAGCCCATACAAATTTTTCCTTTTCAAATATTTATCCAATTCCCTTTTGAAAGTTACTTTTGAATATTCTTCCATTTTTCTTTCAGTCGGCACATTCCAGATCACAACTCACTCTGTTAGAAAAAATAATCTTCTCTCCCTAGTCCTTTTTGCTAATCATCTTCAATCTGGTTACTGACACTCCTGTCACAGGAACCAATTTCTCCTTATTTGCTCCATCAAAACCTCTCATGATTTTTAACACATCTGTCAAATCTTGCATTAGCCTTCTGATGGGTTTCAGATCCTAGAGTTAATGCAGATATTCTGGAACCAACACTCCTCCAATGGAGACGCAATATGTATAAATAGTTAACAAATCTACAAGATACTTGTCTAAAGTACTCCCTTGCTAGTCTGTGGTGTTTCTTTTCATTTATTTATCTGCAGAGCTCTGTAATGTCACAGATTATTTGTAGAATAATAAGAAGTCTCACAACACCAGGTTAAAGTCCAACAGGTTTATATGGAATCACGAGCTTTCGGAGTGTTGCTCCTTCTTCAAGTGACTCACCTGATGAAGGAGCAGCGCTCTGAAAGCTCGTGATTCCAAATAAACCTGTTGGACTTTAACCTGGTGTTGTGAGACTTCTTACTGTGCCCACCCCAGTCCAACGCCGGCATCTCCACATTCTAATTGTAGAATAGTTCTTTATTAAAGTTGCAAGGCTGACCAAGGGAAGAACAGGACTGTCCCATTGTTGCTCTTATGGGGATCAGTTGTGATAAAGTTTTTAGATTTTTGTACTTGACAGACCTCTAAGAAAAAATAAAACTCTCTAGAATTCAGTACATGAAGCTATTAATGAACATGTATTCATTCTGAAATGGAAAAGCAAAGTCCTCGAATTGTTTTCAAGATTGATGGAAAACCATGGCAACAATTAGTTCTAAACTTTTAACTTGTGTCTGTTACATATGTTTCTGTGTGAATGACAGTTTGAGTGGAACAGATTTCTAGTCAGAGTAGCTTCAACTGATAAAGAGTTATCACAGAAACACAGGAAAAAAGCAGCAACAGATCGTGCTGGTCAGAGATACTACAAGGCAATACTGGCGAGGCCTCTGACATGCTTCTGGAAAATTAGGGAGTGAGTCAAGTCGTGGGGAGTTTTTCTTGTTAAAACTGAAGTTCAGCTAATTGGATGAGGTAATACTTAGAAACATGCAGATTCTCACTTAACCCTAGTGAAGGAGAAATAGATGATGGAATTCAACAAAGCTTATCCAACAATCCCCTCAAACCTGAAACCTATAACATGTGGGATAATGAGAATTTTACCATGCACATATCCCTGGTTATTAATAATGGCTACCATTACGTGTGTCATTAATAACCATTACAATACAGGTTTGATTATTAACAGTAGTTATCAGTGGAGGCTTAACGACAATGAAAACCAAAAAAATGCCTTTGGAACCCATTATTGAGTGCAATAATTTGTAAGTTTCTTAGTATGAATATCTATTCCTTAACTATATATGGATCGAGAGATGAGCAGAATACAAGAGGTGCTTGTAGTGTTGGGAGCACTAATTCTGTTACCTGGTTGATGGAATTGTACACAAGTCATATCTGAACTAGTACCTGTACTGTTTCTCAGTCCTGTAGATCAGCCTGAACTGTTTAATGATGGAGCATTATGGCTATTCAACAATCTGTCATTCCAGAAAGGAATCTCACCCCCAAGGAGAATAATCGGAATGTTTTCCCCTGTACTCTCCAGGGTCTTCCAACCATTTTAAGTGTAAGTCAGACACTGCATCTGAGTTGTGATAAAGCACACAACAGACTGACACTTGGTGATAAGAAAACTTACACTAAATGTACCAGTGATAAGAAATGTTTCATCACATTAATATTCCTCCATAAAACTGATATAAAAACAGTGACACACAGATTGAAGCCATAGTTCCTGCCAGCATTTGGTGTATTTCTAACCCATTAACGGCCTGTATCAGTGGGAGAGAAGGTTATGAGGAATCCGTACCCCTATGTTCACAGGCTCCCAGCAGGTTGATGATGTTGGGGTGGTGTCCAAGTCTGCACAGAACTTCTAGTTCACCAGCAAAGTCTCTGTGATCATCTTTGGAAGCATATTCTACAGGAGGAGGAGTAAGAATCATAGTTAGGGCTGCAGCAAAATTCTTCCCAATAGTGAATTATAACTTTCGATTGCAAGTACTCAAAATGAACAAATGGCTACATTTTTGGTACCTTTCCCTCACTCTTGTGTGCCAATTAACAACAACAACTTGTACTTACATAGTGCCTTTAATGTACTAAAGTGCCCTCAGGTGTTTCACAGGAGCGACTGTCAAACAAAATGGGCAATGAACTGGATAAAGTGATTATTAGGACAGGTGACCAAAAGTTTGATCAAAGAGCTGGATTTTAAGGAGCATCTTAAAGGAGGAGAGGAAGAGAGATGGAGAGGGTCAGGAAGCGAATTCCAGAATCAATGACCCAAGCAGCTGAAGGTCACCAAAGGGGATGCAAAGGAAATTGGAGATGTGCAAGAGGCTGGAATCAAGGAGTGCAGTGATCTCAGAGGCTTGTAGAAGTCACAGAGATTTGTAGAGCGGGGTGAGCTGGGGGGTAGTGCAGCCATGAAGGCACTTGAATGCAAAGAGGAATAAAAAATGCTTTTTTTTAAACCTATATCTAAATTTTGGATAATTCATGGTCAAAGTTCACATCCGTTTGTATAAAGTTTTAATTGGCCTTGACTTCGATAAATGAACTGAAAGGTGCTTGCTGATTGGCTCCAGCACTCCTTAATCCTGCATTAAGTGACAGCTCAGGAGAGTGGATTAATTTGATGGAGACTGATTTATTTCAGAGAGACAGGAGTTGAGAGCAGGTTTCCATCCCTCCAGGATAATCCTGGGGTTTTCCAGCAATTTAAGATTCATCTCTCAGATGTAGCTGGGAGCAAAAATCCAGGAAAATAAATAACCGGGATATTAAAAGAAAATGATTTCAACACCTTTATTTACCAAAATGATCGGTTCAGGAAAGGAGAGCCTGTTTGACTGGCCGTCAAGCACCAACCAATTACATCATCAAAATTCTGTTTTCTTTTCAATGCGGCAGGAAGTGGTGATGTTCTGTGAGGACAGACATGTCGGGTGACCAATCGGGGGAAATGTGGAGGAGGGGCCATCAGAGAAAAGAGGTCATGTGATGAAACATCCAGGGATACATTGAGCCAGAATTGGCAACCTGGCTGAGAGTTGCAGCGAGTTAGACACAAAACAGTCAGTAGCTGGGAGAGCATCTATTTTATTCTTTGGAGATAAAGTTAGATTTTTGGGGTCAGACAGAGAGAGAGGACATGTCCCCTTTTCTTTAGGCTCATGTCCAACACTTGTTGCCCCCTGACTTAAGGTCAAGTTAGGCTGGAGAGAGAAAACTATAAGAAAAATTACATTCATTATACTGACAGTTATTAATGAGGAATTTGAGCAAAGGAACTGCCCTGGATTTTGTTACAAGTATGACATTGAGGATACCATCTCCTGTAGTTATAATGGAATAAGTTAGCTAACAACATCAGCAGGTTCTGCACTTCTACACTTAAATGTGCAAATTTGAATGTTGCTGTTCAAATTTCTCTGTTTCTGAAAAAGCTGCTCTACTTATCTAAGAGTGTGAAGATATAATACTTTCCCACTAGTTCCCCACAAATATGCAATAAAAAGTTCAGCTGGTACATTAAGCGTAAGTGAACTTTGTTCAGACTGAAAAAAATTACCACTGCCAAACATAATTTAATGAGCATGGAGTCTCATCCTTCAGATTTTTATTGGAGATTAAGTATTTCATATGGGCGGCATGGTGGCACAATGGTTAGCACTGCTCCCTCACAGTGCCAGGGACCCGGGTTCAATTCCCGGCTTGGGTGACTCTCTGTGTAGAGTTTGCATGTTCTCCCTCTGTCTGCGTGGGTTTCCTCCAGATGCTCCGGTTTCCTCCCACAGTCCAGAGATGTGGAACTTAGGTTAATTGGCTATGCTAAATTGCCCCTTAGGGGGATGAGCAGTATAAATATGTGGGGCTACAGGGATAGGGCCTGGGTGGGATTGTTGTTGGTGCAGCCTGGATGGGCTGAATGGACTTCTACTGTACTGTAGGGATTCTATGATTCTATATATTTTTTCTTTCACCAGTTTCTTTTCAACATACCTTTCTTTCTCTCTATTTTGCTTTCTGTACATGCTTTAACACTGAATTAACTATTCTGATACTTCAGGATTCAGACTCTATGTGCTTCAGTGAGGATTCTTGAATCTGATTGGTTAAAGAGCCTTGCTATTGCAGTATCTTGTAGAGTTTAAAATCCCACACTCTCCCCTACCTCTCCCTTGCTATGGCCTTCCAAGCCTCCACCTTTCCTGGACTCTGTTGTCTCTTCCTCCTCCTCGGAGCCAGCTAACTGTTCTGCTCCCTCACCAAATGACAAGTGGTGCTAACCAAATTCCAATGATGCACCAAAGACCAAGGAAATGATTCTGACCACTGACCATTTCCACCAAGGAACAGTGGGCTCATTGCTGTCAATTCCCACACAATAGAAGCAGTTCCCTCAAACCTAACCCTGTATTTCTAAACACTTTCTTATATTGAAAACCTATACAGAAAAGGGAAGGAATGAAGTACGCACGTTAAAATTGCATTCAGAAGCAGGCTAGTAAGAAATGGGGTGAACTTTTCCATCTGCACTCGCCCCAAAGACAGAAAATCCTGCCTGAGGTCAACAGACCTTTGCATGGTCCACGTCCCGCGCACTACGATTCCCATGGCGGGTGGGACAGGAAAATTCCACCCACGGTCTATCGTCAGCAGATATGAAATAACGATTTAGAGAGAGAAACTATTTCCTCTAGTGAGGCGAGTCCAGAATAAGTGAGGGAAAATCTTAAAATGGTTAAAACTCTTAAAATGGTTATTCAGGGGTGACAAAGGAGAGTGCACATCTGAAACTCCCTCAAAAATGCTGATGAGACAAGGGGGTCAATTGAAAATATTAACACTGAGATCGATAGGTTTTAATTAGGAAAGGGGATTAAGGGTTACTGAAATAAGGTGGGTAGATGGGATTAAAATATAAAACAACCATGATCTAAATGAATGGAGGAACAGGCTCGAGGGGCTGAATGGCCTCCTGTTTTCATCTTCCTAAATAATGAAGGATTCTTACCTTTCATTCTTTTAATGGCAGCATTCATCTTGTGTCCATCCTTCTTAATTCGAGCCTTCAAGACTTGTCCAAAATTCCCTTCACCGATAATGTCTTCAAATTTGATATCATCCCAATGGAGAACAGGGTAAACAATGGGCATTCGCAACTGAGGCTTCGGTTTCCTGGTCAAAGTGAGGGTCCCTGAATTAAACTGAATAATAGGCTCCTCCCTCTTCAAAGCAAAAAGGAAAGCAGGTTAACAGTTATTCTGCAAGAAAAATATATTTGAACTGTTAAAATTGTTCACAGTGGGAATGTCATTGCTGAGGGTGAGATCCAGCTGCCACCCAAATTTGCCTTTACTGAAACCCATTTGGGGTTTATTTTGTCTTCACTGGTGGGTTCTGATTGCCGTGGGGATAGAGTCCAGCATCAAAAGGGGTGATGGGGACCAGCAACATCTTCACTGATGGGCTGTACTGAGACAGAGGCCTTCAACAGCTGGACACCAGGCCTAACTTGAAAGATAGGCCTCACCCTCAATTAGTACAAATGAAGACATTTACCATCGTGTTTCAGGATCTATCTCCTACTTGGCCAAGGAGGCCTTGGATGGTGGTGTTGAGAGCAGAGGGTTGTAGTAGAACCCTTTTCAGGAAGAAGGGGAGAGCAGCCAATGGCAATTCTATCTGAAGAGTAACAGCAAACTACCTTTGCCAACTGATGCCACCTGATTTTGCACGGCATGGTGGGATAATTTCAGGAAGCACTTCTTCACACAAAAAGCAGTGCAAATTTGCAACTCCTTTCTCCAGAAAGATGTTGTGGCTCGGAGCCATGTGAAAATTTCAACATTGAGAGGGGTAACTTTTTGTTGGGTAAGGGATCGAGGGTCATGTGACCAAGGTGGATAGACAGGGTTAAGATGCAACCAAAAGAGAAAACGCTGGAAAATCTCAGCAGGTCTGGCAGCATCTGTAAGGAAAGAAAAGAGCTGACGCTTCGAGTCCAGATGACCACTGCCAGACCTGCTGAGATTTTCCAGCGTTTTCTCTTTTGGTTCCAGATTCCAGCATCCGCAGTAATTTACTTTTATCCAGGGTTAAGATGTGTTCAGCCATGATCTAATTGAGTAGCAGAACAGACTTGAAGGGCTGAATGGCCTTCTCATGTTGCTAGAGTGGATGATTGGATGACAAAGCAATATCACTTCAGTGGACGTGGCTGGACACATCCAGTGAACATTAACTTGTATTTTTAGACTGATGTTGAGGGATATTTTACACTCCTGTACAAACGGCAGCATTTTACTGTTGGAAAGATTTTGTCTATATCTCACTGTAGAAGAAACAATGGTGTCAAGCCGGCAATGTTTGGTCAGGTGATCGTACCGAGCTGTTTTGGAAAGCTTGGACCATTCTCCGTTGGAAGTTGTTCCTCTTGAAGTGAAGCACAATGCAAAAGGCCAATAGGATTGTCAGACAAGTCATTCCTGCTGATCCAAGGATGGCATAAAGCAGCAGCCTCCCCTCTCGCTGGCGTCTGTAATACTCTGCTGGAGAAAGACAGCATCAATGTTCAGACGGATCTCGGGACTTTACATTTTATGAAGACAATTACATACCTTACAACACAGAAGACGACCATTCAGCCCATTTTGTTGGTGCTGGATCATTAAGAGAGCTATATAATCAGTCCCACTTACACTGCCCTTTCCATATAGCACTGCAAAATTCTTCTTTTCAATTCTTTATCCAGTTACCTTTTGAAAGTTATTATTGAATCTGCTTCCACTGCTCTTTCAGGCACTGCCTTCCAGATCACAACAAGTCACTGCCTAAAAACTGTCTTACCGCCCATCCTGGTCCTTTCGCCAATTATATTCAATCTTTGTCCTTCTGGTCACCAACCCTCCTGCCACTGAAGACAGTTTCTCCTTATTTACTGGATCAAAATGCTTCATAACTTTGAACTCCTCTACTAAATCTTCCCTTAACCTTCTCTGTCCCAAGGAGAACACTCCAAGCTTCTACAATCCCTCCACATAGTTGTTCATCGCTGATACCATTCTGGTAAATCTCTGCACCCTCTCGAAGAGACAGACACCAGGAACAATGAATAAATGGTCAGGATATCCCTGTGAGCTATAGGGGAGCTTCCAACTGTTGAGAATTCAACTGTGTGTAAATAGCAATCTAGACGTTTCGGGGATGTTAATATCAGTTTGTAAATTCCTGCACTGATTTAATAAAGTGATTATTTTTTCAATGTAATGGACTATAACCTCAAACTAACCAATTATTGAGATTACTAAACCTATTGTGAATTCTAAAGGATAAACTGTAGAGATAAGAATGAGATTGGAATTAAAAACGGATTTGCAAAACAAGCACTATCTGCCCACAATTTCCCAACTTCCAACCAGCACCAGGAACACTCAACAACCCTATCACAATATAAACATCAAGTAATAATTATTTAACCATATCAGGG
The DNA here is from genome assembly GCF_964213995.1 of Mustelus asterias. Taxonomy (NCBI): domain Eukaryota; kingdom Metazoa; phylum Chordata; class Chondrichthyes; order Carcharhiniformes; family Triakidae; genus Mustelus; species Mustelus asterias. Next base: position 2,844,653 of record NC_135806.1, read on the forward strand.
TGATATGGAGTGCACTGACAGAAGCTCTCACATTTGTTGTCAATCCACAGATGGATGGAACACAATTACATTGTCAGCACATGAAATGGTTGCTTTGGAAACAGGGGTCACTTTGTCCTATATAAAAAGTAAAATACTGCGGATGCTGGAATCTGAAACAAAAACAGAAAATGCTGGAAAATCTCAGATCTGACAGCACCTGTTGGGAAATCTAGACTCGAAACATTGGCTCTATTCTCTCTCCATAGATGCTATCAGACTTGCTGAGATTTTCCAGCATTTACTGTTTTTGTGTCACTTTTGTGGTGGAAGCGTCAATTATTTGGGGCACAGGTTTAAGATGCGAGGGGCAATGTTTAAAGGAGATGTATGAGGCAAGTTTTTTTACACAGAGGGTGGGGGTGCCTGCAACTCGCTGCCGGGGAGGTAGTGGAAGCGGATACGATAGTGACATTTAAGGGGCGTCTGGACAAATAAATGAATAGGATGGGAATAGAGGGATATGGTCCCCGGAAGGGTAGGGGGTTTTAGTTCAGTCGGGCAGCATGGTCGGTGCAGGCTTGGAGGGCCGAAGGGCCTGTTCCTGTGCTGTAATTTTCTTTGTCCTTTGTCTTATGTTGTATTATTTCAGGTAGAACCTCTTGCTCATATTGACAATAATAAATGTCCCTGCAATCGGTCAGTCAGCGTGGTCACAGCAATTTATAAACTAATGATAAAAGTACCTTTTATTTATTTTCTATAGGAGGCAGCAATCAAAATGGATTAATAGAAGCAGAAAAGAATCAGTTACTATTTTATGCACATGAAGCTAAGGGTACTGCAGAGATATGATCAGACACGTAACAGTTCTGACAGCTTGCATTTTTATAGTGCTTTTCAGGACTGCCAGATATCGCAAAATACTTCACAGCCAATCAAGTTTTGTTTTTGAAGTGTGGTCACTGTTGTAATGTAGGAAAGGCGGCAGCCAATTTGTGCACAGCAAGATCCCATAAAGAGCAATGCAGAGAATCTGTGTTTGTGATGTTGACCAGGGCATAAATGTTGGCCAGAACTCCCCAGCCCTTCTTTGAAATATTGCTGTGGGATCTTTTACATCCACTTAAGCGGGCAGGTATTTAATTTAATGTCTCACTGAGACACACACCTCTGACAGTGTGGCACTCCATCAGCACTGACCCTCTGACAGTGCAGCACTGCCTCAGTACTGACCCTCTGACAGTGCGGCACTCCCTCAGCACTGACCCTCTGACAGTGCAGCACTCCCTCAGTACTGACCCCCTGACAGTGCAGCACTCCCTCAGTACTGACCCTCTGACAGTGCAGCACGCCCTCAGTACTGCACTGAAATGCCTTTTTTATGTGCTCCTGGAGGGGCACTCGAACACATAACCTTCTGGCTTTGAGGTAAGAGTACTCCCTGAGTCAGTGTTGACACATCCAGACTACTAACTAAGCTGCTAACCAAATTAAATTAAACAAGCTTTGTTTTCTGTTGAAATGACAGCCAGAGAAGTTTTCGGCAAGCGTATCGAACTGGCTTTGTAATTTCATATCGTTTTAGCTATTCACAGATACATGCTCACAAGTTACACAGTTACCACTAACGTACCTGCCGACTCTGGTAGTGTATGCAATTCCATGGTTGGGTTAGGATCACTCTTTCCCATGTTATTCTTTGCATAGATTTCCACGAGATACGGTGAATCAGCCTCCAGTCCTCGCAGCTGGAATTCTGAAACAAGGCTTTCTCTCACGTTGATTTCAGTCTCCTGAGTGTAATCCTCCACCCCGTAGATTTTGTAACGTATGACGATGGATGATATCGAGTTGCCATCTTCGATTAACCAGGAGATAAATGCCGAGGAGTCGGAGATATTAAAAATCTTGATGTTGGCGGGAGCAGGAGGTTTTTCTGTCAAAATCAATAGGAACTTGGTGTTAACCCCACTGAGCTCAGCTCTCAAACCAGCTGACCAAGGAGCCCAACAGAATTTGTGTAAAGTGGAGACCAATTTCAGCATATCCTTCTATCCCTTTCTCCATCATTTGCTTATCCAGTTTCTGCTTAAATATATCTATCCTATTCATCTTAACCACCCCCTGTGGCAGCGAGTTCCACATTCTCAGCACTCTCTGGGTAGAGAAGTTTCTCCTGAATTCCCCCCAGTTGGATTAATTAGTGACTATGGTGCATGGATTCTCCACAAGTGAAAACATTTTTTTTCTACCTCTATCCTAGCAATGATATGCAGGTGAGATGCGATTAACCATGGTAAATTGCCCCTTAGTGTCAGGGGGATTAGCAGGGTAAATATGTGGGGTAATAGAACATAGAACATAGAACATAGAACATTACAGCGCAGAACAGGCCCTTCGGCCCACGATGTTGCACCGACCAGTTAAAAAAAAAAACTGTGACCCTCCAACCTAAACCAATTTCTTTTCGTCCATGAACCTATCTACGGATCTCTTAAACGCCCCCAAACTAGGCGCATTTACAACTGATGCTGGCAGGGCATTCCAATCCCTCACCACCCTCTGGGTAAAGAACCTACCCCTGACATCGGTTCTATAACTACCCCCCCTCAATTTAAAGCCATGCCCCCTCGTGCTGGATTTCTCCATCAGAGGAAAAAGGCTATCACTATCCACCCTATCTAAACCTCTAATCATCTTATATGTTTCAATAAGATCCCCTCTTAGCCGCCGCCTTTCCAGCGAAAACAATCCCAAATCCCTCAGCCTCTCCTCATAGGATCTCCCCTCCATACCAGGCAACATCCTGGTAAACCTCCTCTGCACCCTCTCCAAAGCCTCCACATCCTTCCTGTAATGTGGGGACCAGAACTGCACACAGTACTCCAAGTGCGGCCGCACCAGAGTTGTGTACAGTTGCAACATAACGCTACGACTCCTAAATTCAATCCCCCTACCAATAAACGCCAAGACACCATATGCCTTCTTAACAACCTTATCTACTTGATTCCCAACTTTCAGGGATCTATGCACACATACACCTAGATCCCTCTGCTCCTCCACACTATTCAAAGTCCTCCCGTTAGCCCTATACTCAACACATCTGTTATTCCTACCAAAGTGAATTACCTCACACTTCTCCGCATTAAACTCCATCCGCCACCTCTCGGCCCAACTTTGCAACCTGTCTAAGTCTTCCTGCAAACTACGACACCCTTCCTCACTGTCTACCACACCACCGACTTTGGTGTCATCAGCAAATTTGCTAATCCACCCAACTATACCCTCATCCAGATCATTAATAAATATTACAAACAGCAGTGGCCCCAAAACAGATCCCTGAGGTACACCACTTGTAACCGCACTCCATGATGAATATTTACTATCAACCACCACCCTCTGTTTCCTATCCGCTAGCCAATTCCTGATCCAATTTCCTAGATCACCCCCAATCCCATACATCTGCATTTTCTGCAGAAGCCTACCATGGTGAACCTTATCAAACGCCTTACTAAAATCCATATATACCACGTCCACTGCCTTGCCCCCATCCACCTCCTTGGTCACTTTCTCAAAAAACTCAATAAGGTTAGTAAGGCACGACCTACCTGCCACAAAACCATGCTGACTATCACCTATCAATTCATTACTCTCCAAATAACTATAAATCCTATCCCTTATAATTTTTTCCAACATCTTGCCGACAACAGAAGTGAGACTCACCGGTCTATAATTCCCGGGGAAGTCTCTGTTCCCCTTCTTAAACAATGGGACAACATTCGCTAACCTCCAATCTTCTGGTACTATACCAGAGGCCAACGACGACCTGAAGATCAGAGCCAGAGGCTCTGCAATCACTTCTCTTGCCTCCCAGAGAATCCTTGGATAAATCCCATCCGGACCAGGGGATTTATCTATTTTCAGACCCTCCAGAATATCCTGCACATCCTCCTTATCAACTGTAATACTGTCTATTCTACTCCCCTGCAACCCAGTGTCCTCCTCAGCTATATTCATGTCCCCTTGCGTGAACACCGAAGAGAAATATTGGTTCAATGCTTCACCAATCTCCTCCGGTTCCACACATAACTTCCCTCTGCCATCTATAACTGGCCCTAAACTTGCCCTAACCAACCTTCTGTTCTTGACATACCTATAGAACGCCTTAGGATTCTCTTTAACCCTATCCGCCAAAGTCTTCTCATGTCCCCTTTTAGCCCTTCTAAGCTCGCTCTTCAACTCCCTCTTAGCCAATCTAAAGCTTTCTAGTGCACTACCCGAGTGCTCACGTCTCATCCGAACATAAGCCTCCTTTTTCTTTTTAACCAACAAAGAAACTTTTTTGGTGCACCACGGTTCCCTAGCCCTACCAATTCCTCCTTGCCTGACAGGGACATACCTATCACAGACTCGCAGTAGCTGCTCCTTGAAAAAACTCCACATGTCGGACGTTCCCAGTCCCTGTAATCTCCTAGTCCAACCTATGTTTCCTAATTCTCTCCTAATAGCCTCATAATTACCCTTCCCCCAGCTAAAACCACTGGCCCGAGGTTCATGCCTATCCCTTTCCATCACTAAGGTGAACGTAACCGAATTGTGGTCACTATCACCAAAATGCACACCAACTTCCAAGTCTAGCACCTGGTCTGGCTCATTTCCCAGCACCAGATCCAATATAGCCTCACCTCTAGTTGGCCTGTCTACATACTGAGTCAAAAAACCTTCCTACACGCTTTGAACAAAAACTGACCCCTCTAACGAGCTAGAGCTATAACAATTCCAGTCAATATTAGTCAAGTTAAAATCCCCCATAACAATTGCCCTATTACTTTCACTCCTAAGCAGGATTGACTCCGCAATCCTTTCCTCAACCTCTCTAGAACTTTTAGGAGGTCTATAAAAGACTCCCAACAGGGTGACCTCTCCTCTCCTATTTCTAATCTCCGCCCATACTACCTCAACAGATAAGTCCTCATCAAACCTCCTCTCTGACACTGTGATACAATCTCTGACCAATAATGCTACCCCTCCCCCTCTTCTACCTCCTTCCCTACTTCGACTAAAACATTTGAACCCCGGGACCTGCAGCATCCATTCCTGCCCCTGCTCTATCCATGTCTCTGAAATAGCCACAACATCGAAGTCCCAGGTACTGATCCACGCTGCAAGTTCACCCACTTTATTGCGAATACTCCTGGCATTGAAGTATACACATTTCAAACCCTGCTCCACCCCACCTCTGCAATGCCGTGCATTGCAGTCCCCATCCATGCATCCCTCACTTTCAGCCCCACTACTCAGGATCCCTCCCCCCCCCCGAATCAGTTTAAACCTCCCTGCATGGCCTGGATATGACCTGGACGGGATTGTGGTCGGTGCAGACTCAATGGGCCAAATGGCCTCCTTCTGCACTGTAGGGATTCTACAATTCTAAAATTCTTCTATAATTTTAAGGACAAGTCACTCAAGCTCTCTCTTTTCTAGATGATATTAATAAACACAAATGCCAGAGGCAGTCAGCGGGAAGGGGATAACTTACTGTTGCTGTATGTCCATGATGTTACTATGTCGCACCATTCTCCCACTGAATTGGTTTGAGCTCGCACTCGACACTGATACTGCTGCTTAGGCTGCAGGTCCTCGATTTCCAGGCTGGACTGGTTCCCGGGCACCTCCAGGGTGGTGGGCTTCCCTTTACTGTCATTGGTTGCTTGACACTCCACATGGTAGGTGATTTCCTCCAGGCCCCCGGGGACTGGCTGCCACGTTAGCCGAAGGGATGTTTGGCTTTTGGGCAGAACTTTAAATCCCAGTGGAGCAGGAAGAGCTGTGTAGCACACACACAAACACAGAAAAGTCTTTACCACTGATGGATTGTGTTCATTAACAATTTTAATCAATGATAAACAATCATGAACATGTTAAACATTCATCTCTTAATATTGACAACTGGATTAATAGACTCCCTGTAGATCAACATTATTTAGGTGTATCTGCTACAAGCAACAGTTTGTATCATCCAGAATTCTGCTGCCAGTGTCTTAACTAATCGTAGAATCATAATTTGTTTACGATTTACATAGATGATTTGGAATTGGGGACCAAGTGTAGTGAGTCAAAATTCGCAGATGACACTAAGATAAGTGGCACAGCAAAGTGTGCAGAGGATGCTGAAAGTCTGCAAAGGGAAATAGATAGTCTAAGTGAGTGGGCAAGGGTCTGGCAGATGGAGTACAATGTTGGTAAATGTGAGGTCATCCATTTTGGTAGGAATAACAGCAAAATGGACTATTATTTAAATGGTAAAAAATTGCAACATGCTGCTGTGCAAAGGGACCTGGGTGTCCTTGTGCAGGAATCTCAAGGAGTTGGTTTGCAGATGCAGCAGGTAATTAAGGCGGCAAATGGAATTTTGTCCTTCATTGCTAGAGGGTTGGAGTTTAAAAACAGTGAGGTTATGTTGCAGCTGTATAAGGTGCTGGTGAGGCCACACCTGGAGTACTGTGTACAGTTTTGATCTCCTTACTTGAGAAAGGATATATTGGCACTGGAGGGAGTGCAGAGGAGATTCACTAGATTGATTCCAGAGTTGAGAGGGTTGGCTTATGAAGAGAGACTGAGTAGACTAGGGTTATACTAATTGGAATTTAGAAGAATGAGGGGAGATCTTATAGAAACATATAAGATTATGAAGGGAATAGATAAGATAGAAGCAGGGAAGTTGTTTCCACTGGCAGGTGAAACTAGAACTAGGGGGCATGGCCTCAAAATAAGGGGGAGCAGATTTAGGACTGAGTTGAGGAGGAACTTCTTCACACAAAGGGTTGTGAATCTGTGGAATTCCCTGCCCAGTGAAGCAGTTGAGGCTACCTCAATGAATGTTTTTAAGGCAAGGATAGATAAATTTTGGAACAGTAAAGGAATTAAGGGTTATGGTGAGCGGGCAGGTAAGTGGAGCTGAGTCCACAAAATGATCAGCCATGATCTTATTGAATGGCGGAGCAGGCTCGAGGGGCCAGATGGCCTGCTCCTGCTCCTAGTTCTTATGTTCTTATTATGTTCTTATGTACAGCGCAGCAGAGGCCCTTCGGCCCATCGAGTCCACACCGACACATTAGAAACACCTGAACTCCCACCTAATCCCATCTGCCAGCACTTGGCCCATAGCCCTGAGTGTTATGATGTGCCAAGTGCTCATCCATATACTTTTTAAAGGATGCGAGGCAACCCGCCTCTATCACCCTCGCAGGCAGCGCATTCCAGACTGGTACTACCCTCTGGGTAAAAAAGCTTTTCCTCACGTCCCCCCCAAACCTCCTGCCCCTCATCTTTAACCTATGTCCCCTTGTGACTGATCCTTCAACTAAGGGGAACAGCTACTCCTTATCCACTCTGTCCATGTCCCTCATAATCATGGACACCTCAATCAGGTCGCCCCTCAGTCTTCTCTGCTCCAACAAAAACGACCCAAGCCTATGCAACCTCTCTTCATAACTTAAATGTTCCATCCCAGGCAGCTGCACACAGTACTCCAGCAGTGACCTCACAAAAGTTCTATACAACTCCCCAACATGGCTTCCCTGCTTTTGTAATCTATACCCTGATTGATAAAGGCAAGTGTCCCATATGCCTTTTTCACCACCCTACTAACATGCTCTTCCACCTTCAGAGATCTGTGGACAAACATGCCAAGGTCTCTTTGTTCCACAGAACTTCCTCATGTCCTACCATTCATGGAATACTTCCTTGTCAAATTACTCCTTCCAAAGTGTATCACCTCACACTTTTCAGGGTTAAATTCTATCTGCCACTTGACCATTCTGTCTATATCTTCTTATCGCCCAAGACACTCAGCCTCACTGTTAACCACCCGTCCAATCTTTGTGTTATCCACAAACTTACTAATCCTACCCCCCACATAGTCACCTACTATCCTCATACAGCCATCTAAAAGCATAGTTAGCATCGTGCTAACTCATGCTGCTTGCTTACGGAGAGGATATTTCCCCTTGAATTTAGCATTGTATTCCCACCTCTCATATTTAAAATCAGTAATAAAAGTGTTTAAAGAAAATGTAAAAAAAAAGTCTTATTTTGAAAATACCCTGGCTACACACAGTGTGGATCAGATTTGTCAATAATTCTTGGAGGCTCCAATCTGGAAGGTCAGAGAGATCCTGAAATGGATCTTTAGTAGCGCGAGTACTTAACCATTATTTTTAAACAGCATGACCCTTCCATGACCTGAAACTGGACCTCAGTCAGTGTCAAAGGTCATGGACATGTGTATTATGGCATGTGGAGTTTTAATCCTGTTACGTTCACAGTGTTCCTCTCTCCAGCCCCTGACCCCATCCCCAACTCCTTCCTTCTTTCCTTTTCTGGAGGTAATAAGTCAAGCTTGCATCACAGTTTCAGCACGCTGGTTGCCCTCTGGAATCATCCCAAGGATTTTTCTTTGTGAGGGAGCTGGGCAATGGCAGGTCCTTTGTTCACGTACAGTGCTTCACGGGCAAGCTCATTTCTAAACTCGGTGAACATTGACACACCAGGGCTCACTGCGTAGTGATCTGGAATGAGAACTTGTTTCATTCCCCTGTCTCACCAAGGCCCCCTCTGCAACCCCACTTATGTTCTGGTACATTAAAGAGTTTCTTACATCATGCTGATTCATGCTCACTGATAAGGCAAAATTGTTCTAACAATGTTCAACTGAGCTGCTAGTTATAAGAAATCATTATGGACAATTTGTTAACATATACTGCACACTGAAACACTCAGGATTGTAGCTTCCTATGAACAATAGATTCAAACAACATTGACTGTGTAGGAGCCACAGGCTCAGTGAACAACCCAGATAACACGGCAGGTGTTCAAATAAAATTCTTGTTCCAGGTTTTTCTGTTGCTGACTGCAGCTAACAGTGTAACGGGAGACTGCGTGTGATCTTGAGGTAAAGTCTGAACATGTCGCCAAACAATAAGTCCATTGCACTTTGGAGGATGTGATGTTGTACATTGTGGAGCTCTTCCTGCAGGAAGGGAGATTAACCCCATGGATCAGTCAGTATTAGAGGGCAAAGTCCGTATGTGGGAGCAGCACTGATCCCTATTTCCACTGACAGACAGGCTGGAGACACTAGCAAGAACTGCTCAGTCATTACAGCCTCTCATCGCCTTCCCACGGAGTCATTCACCCTTAAATGAACCATTACAGGGTAACAAACCTTCTGGTTCTAAGTCCAGCACTCCGCTCATTCAGTAATTTCACCATAAAACTCCAAAATTTCCTCAAAGAGTAACCATCTTGTGGCAGTGGGGAAAGTGGGCCTGAGCCATTGTGTGGGGTGATAGAGGGGAAATGCTGTGTGATTGGGAGGGCGGATCAGACAGGAACTTATTACAAGCTTATTCTTTCCAGCTAGCGAGGCTGTGGTGGTGTTCTTAGAGCTCCCTGTTCATCCCATCTGTGTGGGCTCAAAGTATCTAGCAGGGTGAAGGGGGTGCTTGGTATCATAGGATGATACACACCCTCAATTCAAATCAGAACCATGATATCGGGGCTGGAGGAGGTTACAGAGATAGGGAGGGCTGTAGGGCCTGCAGGAGATTACAGATTTAGGGAGGATTGTAGGGGCTGGAGGAGGTTACAGAGGTAGGGAGGTGTGCAGGGGCTGGAGGAGGCTACAGAGATAGGGAGGTGTGCAGGGGCTGCATAAGGTTACAGAGATAGGGAGGGTTATAGGGGCTGGGGGAGGTTAGAGAGATAGGAAGGGTTGCAGGGGCTGGGACAGGTTACAAAGATGGGGGGGGGGTGGTTACAGAGAAAGGGAGGGTTCTAGGGGCAGGGGGAGGTTACAGAGATAGGAAGAGTTGTAGGGACAGGGGGAGGTTACAGAGAAAGGGAGGGTTGTAGGGACAGGGGGAGGTTACAGAGATATGGGGGCTGGAGGAGGTATCTCACTTTGTGCTGTAGAGCCACTATGTACAAATATGCTGAAGCTAATTTTCAGCGTTACAATGTAAGCAATCAGAGTAAGCACCTTCAATCTTTCCATTTTACTATTTGGGATGGATTCTAACAACCAAGATGTAAAAGAAGCAAAGATCAAAGACCTATCCACTTTCCCTTTTCATTCTTTAATTATAACCAAACCTTTCGTTACTTTTTCCATTTTGATACGGTTAATCTATCGCAAGAATGTAAATGATTTGTCTCAATTTCTATTATAAACTTTTTACACATGAAAATGTGGAAAAGGTAAATTCAGTGACAGAATTGTCACAATCAAATTTTCAGCGATTAGAAAATTAAATTCCTAACAAGAGTTTCCAATTCTGTTTGGGTGCAAACCCTGGAGATTTCGTCATGTGATCCCTGTCACCAAGCTCCCCACCTGGTCAAATAGTCTTTTAATTTCCCATCTCCAATGTCATTATAATTAATAAACAAGAGCCTTTAAAACATCTTTTTAAAAAAACATGATTTGGCCTGTGTCCAACTGCTTGAAAGTTTCCTCGCTGCAGAAGATTAATCTTGAATTCCTGGAGACTCCAGGACAATCCTGGAAGGTTGGCAACCTTAGGGATTGCATGTTTGATATGACAAAGCTGTTTTCCCCTTTTGTATGATTGCCCTCGGGTTAAGAACAAGAACTGTTAGAAAGCGGACAGAGTGGAACACAGTAACAAAATGGAAGCACTTCATTACTTGGGCAGTCAGTCCAAAAGCTTGCGACTGGACCAGGATGTCCCTCTCCCCCATCCCCTGGTCTGCTCAGCTGTACACACACATTGTACTGGCACATTGGCTGGAGATTGTCCAGTTTCACTACTTCTGATGAATCTGTTACTGAAGATAAAAAGAAGATACACATTATTTTGAATATTATAGAGATTCGGTGAACCAGTGAACACAAGAACACAAGAAATAGAAGCAGGAGGAGGCCACCAGGCCCTTCAGGCTGCTCCGCCATTCAATATGATCATGGCTGATCTATGCCGCCCCAACTCCTTTTCTGTGCCATTTCCCCATAGCCTCTGTTCCTCGATCTATCAAATATTTATCCACCTCCATTTTAAATATTTCTAATGATCCAGCCTCCACCACCCTTTGAGGCAGCGAATTCCAGATTCACCACCCTCTGCAAGAAGAAATTTCTACACACCTCAGTTTTAACTGACCAGCCCTTTATCTTGTAGCTGTGTCCCCTTGTTCGAGACTCTCCCACTAGTGAAAACATCTCACCATCTACCCTGTCAAACCCCCTCAGAATCTGATATGATTGAATAAGGTCACCCCTCACTCTTCTAAACTCCAAGGAATGCAAACTATTTAGTCTCTCCTCATAGGACAACCCTCTCATTCCAGGAATTAGCCTGGTGAATCTCCTTTGGGCTGCCTCCAATGTTACTATACCCTTTTTAAGATAAGGGGACCAAAACTGTACGCAGTGTTCCAGGTGAGACCTCACCAACACTCTGTGCAATTGCAACAAAACTTCCCTATTTTTAAACTCCAAACCCTTTGCAACTGATAAGTCTGAATCACTGCCGGATTAAATACAGTCCACCCCAACCTCCACCTATTCTGAATCTTAGGAACAGCATGTACATCCTTCCTTTATCTTGGTTCTCCTTCGGCAACCTTTCCCCAATTTGTGACATCCAGTACCCAGAAGGACAAGGGCAGTTGGCACACACGAACCCCGCCACTTCCAAATTCACCTCCAGGTCACACACCATCCTGATATATCACTGTTCCTGCATTGTCATTGGGTCAAAACCCCAGAACTCCCTTCCTAATAGTGCTTTGGGTGGACCCACATCATACAGACATCTCATCACAACTTTCTTAAGAGCAACTGAAGATGAGCAATGTATGCTGGTCTTGCCAGAGATGCCTACAATCCAAAACTGATGACTTTTAGAAAGAAGCTCTATCTTTTTAACCCCAACTTATCTTAATATCAGCTACTTCATGAGTAAGGAGCCATCTTCCTTTATAATTGGCTTCATTGATTTTGTACCATTAGCCTTTCTACAACCTCATAACAATAGTGTTTCTTTCAGTGTTAGTTTTGAGTTGAGTTTATCTGGTTCACCATGGTAGGCTTCTGCAGAAAATGCAGATGTATGGGATTGGGGGTGATCTAGGAAATTGGATCAGGAATTGGCTAGCGGATAGGAAACAGAGGGTGGTGGTTGATAGTAAATATTCATCATGGAGTGCGGTTACAAGTGGTGTACCTCAGGGATCTGTTTTGGGGCCACTGCTGTTTGTAATATTTATTAATGATCTGGATGAGGGTATAGTTGGGTGGATTAGCAAATTTGCTGATGACACCAAAGTCGGTGGTGTGGTAGACAGTGAGGAAGGGTGTCGTAGTCTGCAGGAAGACTTAGACAGGTTGCAAAGTTGGGCCGAGAGGTGGCGGATGGAGTTTAATGCGGAGAAGTGTGAGGTAATTCACTTTGGTAGGAATAACAGTTGTGTTGAGTATAGGGCTAACGGGAGGACTTTGAATAGTGTGGAGGAGCAGAGGGATCTAGGTGTATGTGTGCATAGATCCCTGAAAGTTGGGAATCAAGTAGATAAGGTTGTTAAGAAGGCATATGGTGTCTTGGCGTTTATTGGTAGGGGGATTGAATTTAGGAGTCGTAGCGTTATGTTGCAACTGTACACAACTCTGGTGCGGCCGCACTTGGAGTACTGTGTGCAGTTCTGGTCCCCACATTACAGGAAGGATGTGGAGGCTTTGGAGAGGGTGCAGAGGAGGTTTACCAGGATGTTGCCTGGTATGGAGGGGAGATCCTATGAGGAGAGGCTGAGGGATTTGGGATTGTTTTCGCTGGAAAGGCGGCGGCTAAGAGGGGATCTTATTGAAACATATAAGATGATTAGAGGTTTAGATAGGGTGGATAGTGATAGCCTTTTTCCTCTGATGGAGAAATCCAGCACGAGGGGGCATGGCTTTAAATTGAGGGGGGGTAGTTATAGAACCGATGTCAGGGGTAGGTTCTTTACCCAGAGGGTGGTGAGGGATTGGAATGCCCTGCCAGCATCAGTAGTAAATGCGCCTAGTTTGGGGGCGTTTAAGAGATCCGTAGATAGGTTCATGGACGAAAAGAAATTGGTTTAGGTTGGAGGGTCACAGTTTTTTTTTAACTGGTCGGTGCAACATCGTGGGCCGAAGGGCCTGTTCTGCGCTGTAATGTTCTATGTTCTATGTTCTATGAATGTTAGTGCCTAATTCCACTAACAGCATGAATCACTCTCCCTGTCTACCCTGCACAGTCCCTACTTCATTAAAGAAAAACTCAAACCAGCTTATTGACTAAATCCCTCTCCTCGGAGGCATATAACACCTTGATTTTGTCTCTCATTGTTGCTTACTCCCTGAGTTTCCATAAAACACCACTGGACCTGTTCCAAGACCACAATCTCCATTCTATTGGGGGCAATTTAGATTTGCAGCACCTTCCCTTTACAGCTTTGTATTTTGGCCAATTCTGCCAATGTTGCAGATGAGGATAAACCAAAACTGTATTTTTTGTAATTCTTTCATGGGTTGCGGGTATCGCTGGCTGGGTCAGTATTTCTCGCCCATCACTGATTACCCTTGAACTGAGTGGCTCACTATTTCAGAGGGCAGTTAAGAGTTTTAAAAAGTTTATTTATTAGTCACAAGTAGGCTTACATTAACACGGCACTGATGTTACTGTGAAAATGCTCGAGTCGCCACACTCTGGCGCCTGTTCAGGTACACTGAGGGAGAATTGAGCATGGCCAATGTACCTAACCCGCACATCTTTCGGACTGTGGGAGGAAACAGGAGCACCCGGAGGAAACCCACGCAGGCAACGGGAGAACGTGCAGACTCTGCACAGACAGTGACCCAAGCTGGGAATTGAACTTGAGTCCTTGGCACTGTGAGGCAGCAGTGTTCACCACTGTGCCACCGTGCCGCTCCAGAGTCAATCATATTGTTGTGGGTTTGGAGTCACATGTAGGCCAGACCAGGTAAGGACAGCGGATTTCCTTCTCTAAAGGGCATGAGTGAACCAGATTTTTTTTTTCTGATGAATGTTGTCTGGGTGACCATCACTGAGATTAGCTTTATATTCCAGAACTGTTAATTGAATTTTTACTTTCCACTAGCTTCCTTGGTGGGATTTGAACCCACGTCCCCAGTGAATTAGCCCAGTCATATTACCACCACATCCCATCCCCCCAACTGTAGTAATGTTTCCTTGTTTTAATCTGCTATGTCTCTGGTAGATAGAATCCCTACAGCGCAGAAGGAGGCCACCCAGCCCACTGAGTCCGCACCGACCACAATCCCACCCTGTCCCCGTAACCCCACATATTTACCCTGCTAGTCCCCCTAACACCAAGGGTCAATTTAGCATGGCCAATCAACCTAACCTGCACATCTTTGGACTGTGGGAGGAAACCGGGCCACCCAGAGGAAACCCACGCAGACACGGGGAGAACGTGCAAACTCCACACAGGCAGTGACCCAAGGCCAGAATTGAACCCGGGTCCCTGGCGCTGTGAGGCAGCAGTGCTAACCACTGTACCACCGGGCCACCCATTACTCTTTTGACTGTTTTTTGAACTTGTGGGCTAGTTTTTAGTGACATACATACCTGATCCTCCATATCCCTTACTTTGTTTAATCTCCAGAAGAAGAGACTCTGTATTAAACAGTAACAAACCTCGAATATTCATCAGTTGGATAAGAATGCAGGATGATGCATATTACATCAGGATCTATTACGGATACATTACACTCTCCTCAAAAAAAAATGATGCCTGTGTTTCTTTATTCCAGTAAAATGTTACACGCATCACATTTGAAAATCAGCATTTTTGTCAGTTGGATGCAGAGAAATTTCTTGTTGATAAACTGAAGTGTTTAACTCCAGTTATGCTGGTGTGGGAAATCTGTCAATATATCCTGTGCACATAAACTCAAAGAAATCTCTTTGTTCAAATTCCCTCAGTGAACAATAAAGCCAGCCACGATAGTCTCTCAATTCCAAACAGGAGTTTAACTGTTCAATCTTCAACAATTCGAAAACAATCCAAATCAAAATAAATTGTTCCATCGATGTGGCAAAATCCTCTTCCACACTCCCCACTCAGGAGGAAGTAAAAGATCTTACGGGGCATTATTTCACAACATCATGCAGGCAATTCTACCCAGTGGCCTGGTTAACATCAATTAACCATCATTTTGTCCTTTATCTCATTATAGTTCCTGGGATCTTGCTGTGCGCAGATTTGCTGCCGCATTTCCTACATCACAATAGTGACTAAGTCACTTTTATAAAATCCCATGATGTAAAACATCATGGGACATCCTGAGGTTGTGCCTCAAACTCCCCTATGGACTGAGAATCTACCCTCCACCACTCCCTCTCCCCCATCTCTGCCCCAGACAGAGAACCTACCCTTGCACCTCCCACCACCCTCAACTGGACAATCAACCCCTGCACCTCCGTCCCCACCCAACCCGACCACACAGCCAACTCCCCCATCCCCACAGAGAACTAACACTGACAACCCCCCATCCCACCCAGAGAATCAAACCTCCTTCCCACCCCCCCGCCAACAACCCAGACAGAAAACCAACACCGACAACCCTCCCCCACCCCAATCCCACCCAAGCAGAGGCAAACAGTGGTGTAGTGGGATTGTCACTGGGCTAGTAATCCAGAAGACCAGGCTAATGCACTGGAGACATGGGTTCAAATCATGGAGACATGGCAGCTGATGTAAATTAAAATTTCAGTAAATAAACCTGGAGTGTAAAACTAGTCTCAGTAATGGTTGCCATTTAGTTCAAGGGCATTTATGGATGGACAACAAATGCTGGCCTGGTCTACGATACCCACATCCCAAGAAAGAATGAAAAATCAGAAGTTACCCCTGGATATGGAACCATCCACCACCGACACAGAACCCATTCGACTTTCCTACACTAATTGGTGTTACATTTTCATACATCTGGTCTAACATTTTAAAAAATAAATTATATAATCTATGGGGTCACCATCAGTTCCAGGAACTGTTTCTGAATTAAAACTCCTCACAGTTCCAATAATTATGTGATTAATTTTCAGAACTAGATCTTTTCGCCAAATTCTTCGTCAATTCTATCAACTTTGCCAGGAAACTGGAACCAAAATTCATCATTAATTCCACACTTCTGAAGCAATCAGGCTGCCAGATAACTGGGGAAATAATAATAAGGATCTTTAAAATCTAATATGGAGTGAGCATATGTCCCGAGGCTTACACAATCCATACACAAACTGATACAAGTCGTCAATGCTCCTCAACACCCACTGATCTCACTCCCAGAGTCCACCATGACCCTATCTCACTCCCAGAGTCCACCATGACCCTATCTCACTCCCAGAGTCCACCATGACCCTATCTCACTCCCAGAGTCCACCATGACCCTATCTCACTCCCAGAGTCCACCATGACCCTATCTCACTCCCAGAGTCCACCATGACCCTATCTCACTCCCAGAGTCCACCATGACCCTATCTCACTCCCAGAGTAGACACTCTGACCTGGCCAAATCTGCACCCATGGAGCTGATATCACCTCTTGAATCAATCTACAGCTAACAAGGCAGCAATCACATGATGTCCAAGTACTGTATATGTGAAGTTGAGTTACAAGAAAGAGTATTTTTAGATGGGAGTGAGTTCAAGGAGCCTTTTATATTCTTCATTAATTTATGATTGATGCATCCCAACCATTTATCCCTTCCATGTAAAAACGGATGTCTTAATGTAACAAAGTCATGGGCTAGTGGCGACCAATGGCCAGTTCCTACATCTACAATTGCTTCGATTTGTTGTTCCTCATTATACTCTCTTTTTGCTTTGGTCTCCCCAGTTTACCTACTACCCTCACTGTGATGAGTGCCGTGCAACCTGTCCCTCATCACCTGCTAATGCCAGCCAGTGACAGACCACCCACAAATCCAGGAGAGAAGCCCAGATGACTATCTAATGACTTATTCCTTCTATTAAGGAGGTGTGTGACCTCTGCTCACCAAGACTGCAATCTCAGCATGTGGGAACTACAGTCTGAACCAGTACACTGGAGCCCATATGCCACTCACTTTATAAAAACTGTCCATTCCTCTAAACATGGAGAGACTATGTAGAATCACTTTCTTACCTTCAACTGATGACCATGACTCCAGTCCTCCAGCAGGTTTATAGAGGAGTCTTGTTAGGATGATTGGTCCATCTCCAATATGTGGCTCAACATTGGCCTTAACAATAATATATCGAGTGCCACTGTTGGCTTTAGTGGGAGGGGTCTGTGGTGAAGGAGGGACTGTTGAAAATGCACAATTGGCAATCAGTTAGGGCAGCACTGAGAGAAAACTGCTGAAGAAGCATATCCTACAGGTTCACCAAGGGGGAGCATGGCAGTACACACTGGAAACATTTTGAATGATGCTGAAAAGAGGCACATGTCACTGAAGCTTTTCATGTTGCACACATCAGGACAAATGTGGCGAGAATACCAAATTTCAAACGACCACAACAATTGATAGTCTAGGACCAGCGGTCTCCAAACTCCGATCCAGATGCGGCCCGCTGCGGGCCGGATGTGGCCCGTAGTTTGGAGACCCCTGGTCTCAGAGAAAAGGGGTCCTGATTTGTTAGCAAGTTGACTCTGATTGGCTGAAGTGTTGCCTTGCAGAAAACAGCAGGGAGCTAAGTTTAGCCAAGCTCCTGGGCAGTTCAAAATAATGTGCAAGGCTTAAACAAATTATTTTTATTTGCAAAGACCAGGACCCTCTGTAGGAATGTATTTTGTTTGTGGCAAGTGTAATTGTGCCATTTTATGAGCTTGACTGATAAATTTAAATTGGTTGTTAGTGTAGCTATCGGCACACTCGGGATTATTCAGGACATGCTGCCCAATCACAGAATTACACTTAATAGGAGATGTTCCATTTTATAAATATTTTATTTCATAGAGAGCACTAACAGGTTTTGAACATTTTATTTCTCCTTAGTTCCTATTGGAATTGATTTTGATTTGATTTATTATTGTCACATGTATTAGCATACAGTGAAAAGTATTGTTTCTTGTGCGCTATACAGACAGAGCACACCGTTCATAGAGAAGGAAACGAGAGAATGCAGAATGTAGCGTTACAGTCGTAGCTAGGGTGTAGAGAACTTAATGCAAGATAGGTCCATTCAAAAGTCTGATGACAGCAGGGAATGAGCTGCTCTTGAGTCGGTTGGTACGTGACCTCAAACTTTGTACCTTTTTCCTAACGGAAGATGGAAGAGAGAATGTCCGAGGTGCGTGGGGTCCTTAATTATGCTGGCTGCTTTTCCAAGAAAGGTCACATTAAGGTAAAACTGAAGGTATTATAAGATGGCAGTTAAGCTACAGTAGATAAAAAAGGTACAACATGTTGTTCATGGAAACACTGTTTAAAATATCTGTGCAGACTCTAGATATGGGAACTACCAGAAACAAACAAAAATAAACTGAAGTGAAAAATCAAACTGCATTGTTGCCTGCTGTGTAATGCATTATATGCCGTAGATGTCTCCGTTTGTGGGATTTTTGTGACAAAATTGTTTTCTTGACTGATTTACCAAGACGGACTGACTAGATGGAACAAACTTGAAATACTGTGCACTGTTCTGGTTACCATTTTACTGAAAGGATGTGGAGGCACTGCAGAAGGTGCAAAAAATATAGTACTAGAACCGAGGGGTTATAACCATTAGGAATGACCAAAAATTCTGGAATCCTTTCCCTTGGAAAGAGAAGGCCGTGTGGTGACCCACAGATTTCTGTGGAATTATGAAAGAGCTTGATAGGATTCACATGGAGAAAGTGTCTCCACTTGTGGGGAGATCAGAACAATGGGGCCATTCATGTAAGATAGTCACGGATAAATCCAATTGAGAATTCAAGAGAAACTTCTTCACTCAGAGAGTGGTGAGATGTGGAACGTATCACCACAGAGAGTGATTACAGTAAATATATTGAAGGAAGTTGGATAAATATACAAGGGAGAAAGGAACAGAAGGATAGGCTGAGAGGTTAAGATGAGGCTGAATGGCCTGTTTTTGTGCTGTAAATACTATATAGAAATAACGTACCTTTGACAGACACATTAAATGGCCTCACAGCAACTCCAACTGCTGTTTTGGCATGGCAGATCCATTCTCCTGAATCTGACGGTGACATTTTTGGCACTTCAAAGAATGTTATGGTCTGATCTGGGTGTGTTATTGTCCTTTTTGGCTGAAACAGAGAAACAATGGACAGTTTTAGTGACGCCAGGTAAACAAACACAACCATTTTCCCAAGCTGGGGGGTATTCAAATAGCCAATTCAGCAAAACACTAAACAGAACCTGAACTGGTTTGCTGTAAACTTCAACATCTGGAGTTTCATTAATGATCAAACTGTGCGGAACAGAGTTAAATTATTTATCAATCAACAGAGCCAGGGTAGTGAGAAGGTGGAACTCCTAACCTCAGTGTGTGGTTACCCAATATCTTGGGGCTTTTAGGGGTGATCACATAGAATCCCTACAGTGCAGAAGGAGGCCATTCGACCCATCGAGTCTGCACCGGCCACAATCCCACCCAGACCCTATTCCGGTAACCTCTCACATTTACCTTGCTAATTACCCTAACACTAGGGTTAATTTAGCATGGCCAATGCACCTAACCCGCACATCTTTGGACTGAGAGAGGAAACCGGAGCACCCGGAGGAAACCCACGCAGAAACGGGGAGGATGTGCAGACACCACACAGACAGTTACCCAAGCCAGGAATTGAGCCCGGGTCCCTGGCACTGTAAGGCAGCAGTGCTGACCACCGTGCCACGGGGCTGCCCTGTACATCTCCCATCACTCCACAAAGCAAGAATATGAAGGGAGACAACATTGAGAGAGTTGGTAAAACTTGTCACTTGGCCAAAGTGCTTACATTAACTTCTCCTCGATGTGGTATTAGGAGCTGAATGTCACCATGCACCGGCAATGGATGCCCCGTCGCAGTACAGTTGAGATGCAGGTTCATGCCATTATTCACCTCGATATTGTCACTGGGATTCACCAACTGAAGAGGCAATTCACCCAACCCTGCAAGGCAAAAGCCAATTTTACAAAAAGCAAGGTCTCTTTAATGAAAATGCTGCAATGAGCATTGGGGATGAGGGGGAGAAGGAGTCGAGCTCCCAAATGAGGGTGATCCAGCAGCAACTATGCTGTCAATGGAGTAGGCAGATGTGTCTGGAATGGCCCCTGCACCCTATATGAATGAGCTGCCTTTCTGCTTCCACAGGGGTTAGCACAGGGGTCCACCATCAGGCTCAATCTCAGCACAGCAATATCAGGGTCAGCAATGGTTATATAGAAACAAGAGCTGGAAATGAGCCTGTCGGTCATTTCCCTTTTGTCAATTAATCATTTTTTTGTAGTAATCACCAACCCAGGCAACAGCTTCCGCGCTGGCTAAACGGAGCTCTCAGCTGAATGTTGTCAGGGGCTGGTCCCCAGTGATGTGAGTCACTGATTGGGGGGCAGCACAGCTACAATCTGGGTTCCCGGCAAGGCCCCATTGTGTCGATTTGCTGCACAAAGGCCTCGGCCCAGTGCGGAGACAGTTTGAGGAATGCCCAGTGTTGGCGTGGCGGGTTGAAGCCGGGTGGATGGGTGGGCTGTGGGATCTGTGATGAGGAGTCTCTCCCGTCATCCACCCAATCACCGACCTCCAACAATTTCTAGTTCAGATTTCCAGGCCACTGACTTGAAACAAATTCTGTTTCTCCGTCACTTGGTGCTGCCTGTTGAGGATTTCTAACATTCTCTGTTTTTATTCCTTGTTTGGTTCACATGGAGGGTTAATCATTCCTTGTTATTGTTATGGTTCCATGGGTGAGCGTGACGCTGGGATTCCTCGCACGAGTGTTAATGCCTCATGTGTGAATCTAAACCATTGTTCAAGTGCAGAGTGGTTCACAATGGAACCTAATATGTCCTTATTCAATGACATACAATATCATCTTGCAAAGCAGGCTGTGATTTCGTAATGAAATTATTTAAACAAATTATTTTACCTCTTTAAATATAAAAACTCTACTGACATAACCTCTCAGCCTGGGTTACATCAGAGCTGGAGGAGGCCATTCAACCCCACTCATTCCATAAACCTGTGGACCCAGGTTGCCTTTCATTATCTACATTTACAATTCCCTCTTTATTATGTTGCTTCCACATTAAGATGTTCTCAGTAATAAAAGCAAATTACTGCGGATGCTGGAATCTGAAACCAAAAGGGAAAATGCTGGAAAATCTCAGCAGGTCTAGTAGCATCTGTAAGGAGAGAAAAGAGCCGATGTTTTGAGTCCAGATGACCCAAAAGGGTAATCTGGACTTAAAACGTCAGCTCTTTTCTCTCCTTACAGATGCTGCCAGATCTGCTGAGATTTTCCAGCATTTTCTCAAGGTGTTCTCAGTAACGTTCTTGTTACGATGCTATCAATTGTGCTTTACCTTCTTTCTCACAGTGTAGGCCCTGCCACCATGGGGGGCACAGACACCCTCGGAAGCGATCGCACTTTCCTCCATTGACACAGTCACACTTCAGCCGACAGTCAGGTCCATAGAACCCAGGGTCACAGGCTGCAAGCAAAAGATTAGCTCACCATAAACAACCATTCACAATAAATTATGATGTGGAGATGCCAACGTTGGACTGGGGTGGGCACAGTAAGAAGTCTCACAACAGCAGGTTAAAGTCCAACAGGTTTATTTAGAATCACGAGCTTCCGGAGCGCTGCTCCTTAATCAAGTGAGTGGAGAGGTGGGTTCACAGAGTATATAGGCAAAGACACAATTGCAAGATAATCACAGATTGGATGTTATTGATAAATTACATTCAGTAAGTATGATTTTAAAGTTCCTGTTATTTTCCTGAATTTTTTTTACCTCCAGAACATTCTGGAGGGCTTTTAATCACATCAGTGCACTCAGAGAGTGTACAGTTTTCAGAATATTCCAGAATGCTATCGATATGACAACAAGGGTTGAGAGGCTGCAGGGCAGATGCTTCAAAGGCATCCACAGGGCAAGAGGTCAAAGGGGCAATGGGATTGGTCTGTTGTAATACGTATAATTTTGACTGTCTCAATGATAGGATCTTGAGACTTGTGTGTTTAAAGATGAACTGCTAATTGTTGATCTTTAACTATTTACATATCCCAGGTTACTGTCATGCATGATGCTGCTCCATACAAGTAGGCTGCTACTCTCTGAGCCTATCACCATGTGAGTCCATACATCATACTGTGGACAGCACTATTTCTCCAGTCCCACATTAACCTTTGCTTTACCAATACATTACGATGGCATGCAGGGACATGACACAACAGAGCTGAGGAGACCAAAGGCTCTGTTTCTTCATTCTTTGCCAAATTGAACATTTCCTGGCTTTCTTCAAAGAATTTGAAAGAAATTGGAGAATAAATTGCCAAAGAATTTATTTGACATGTGATGAATCACTATAAGTATACAAGAATTGTGTGCTGTTATTATGAACTGCTCCCAGGACAGGGATAGCATTTTTGATTTGATTTATTATTGTCACATGTATTAACATACAGTGAAAGTTATTGTTTCTTGCGCGCTATACAAAGCATACCATTCATAGAGAAGGAAAGGAGAGAGTGCAGAATGTAGTGTTACAGTCATAGCTAGGGTGTAGAGAAAGATCAACTTAGTGCAGATAAACATGGGCTATTATCTGAGAGGCAATTGTTGATGGTTAGAAAGAGATATTACTCATGGACAGTGAAAACTTTTATATGAACAATTCCTAATTAATGAGTAAAATAATCCCCTCAAACTAATTTTGAGATTTAATTGCGTTTTAAAAAATATTTAGAAACATGTGCCGGAATTTTACCGTCTTGCTCACCTGAGGCTCGTAAGATCCCGCCCGATGCCAATGGAGAATGCCGTTCTGGGAGCCGCGGCCGCTCCCATTCTGGGACAGGTGCGGGGGTAAAATTCCGGCCATGGAAACTAATGGAGATCCTACATTGTACAAGGAAGTGAATTTTGTCTTTTTATGGAATTAAGTGTTTGTAACGGCTGATCAGACTGAAGAATATACTACCATTTAGGGAACTGTTATTATTTTAATTTGGGATTGAGAGTTTTAGTTACGGTCTCGTTCCATAAACTGTACCTTTATCGCACTGAAGTCCTCCCCATCCAGTAGCACAGGAGCAGCCATAGGGATCAGGTAGACAGAACATGGAGAAACGGCAATTCCCTCCTTTACATATACTGCAGTTTCGCCCGTACGTACTCTGTCCACATGCTGGAAACCAATGAAGTAGAATTAGTAGACAGCCAAAGGAAGGTGTTCAATGAAGGAAGCTATTTGGACCACCTTGTCTGTATTAGTTCTTTACTAGAAGAAGCCAAACCAAACCTGTTCTCTTTATTTTTTTTATTAGTGCCACAAGTAGGCTTCCATTAACACTGCAATGAAGTTACTTTGAAAATCCCCTAGTTGCCACACTCCAGCGCCTGTTCGGGCACACTGAGGGAGAATTTAGCATGGTCAATGCACCTAACCAGCACGTCTTTCGGACTGTGGGAGGAAATCTGAGCAACCGGAGGAAACCCACGCAGACACGGGGAGAACGTGCAGACTCCACACAGACAGTGACCCAAGGCTGGAATTGAACCCAGGTCCCTGGCGCTGTGAGACAGCAGCGCTAACCACTGTGCCACCATGCCACCTAGTGTGCCACAAGAGATAGCACATTTAACATATTTTAAGCAGCACTTTTTAATCCCTGTGGTGCAGGCAGATAGTCACACGATTGGCTCAATATAGCAGCATGAGTGTGAGCATTGAAAGCAATTTTAACTCCAGTTTGAAAGTCAGCATCACACTGACTATAATGAGCGCTCCGATAAAACATAGGCTGGAAGTGAGAAAATGGAGCTGATTTAACTAATAACAAACTAACCGTCACTCTTCACCACTAGAAAATACATCGAGGGCATTAAATACAGCTGTTCCCAAATCTGAAGTTTCTCATATAATTTTAGAATGAAGTTGTAGCATTCTCACTTTTATCTCTTTAAGAAGCCAACTTCAAAATGAAAATGACGAACTTCTATCTGTTTTTCAAGCCAGCGGTTTATATCAACTTAAATTTTTAAAAATACCGATGGTAAAATCTCTGATCTGCTACAAGAAGGATTTTTATTTCTTTGGCAAATTTCACCACCTCAGGTAATCGCAAAGTGTTTTCCAGTTAATAATTTACTTTCTGAAGTGTAGTCACTGTGGTAATGTAGGGTACACCTGAACATACATTGATGAACGTGCAGTGATGACCTTATTGTGATTGGAGTTTGTGGGTTATCTTTTCCCAAATGTGGAAACTTGCTGGATACAAATGCAGGAGAATAAGATAGTGCGACTCAATTCACTGATCTACACTCTCAACACAGCGTAGAGATAACACTGACGGAACATGTTTCAGGAACTCAGGAGCAGTTATTCAGTGGAGTGGATCCTCATGCAATGCTGAACCCTTAATAATGGAATGGAAATCTGATCCACTGACTGTAAAAGAAAACCTCACCCAAAAACAAATAAAACTGACCAACAGGACTCACTGAATGTGGATTAAAATTTATTTGGTACCCAGATCAATTGCAGAATATAGTCCAAAGCTCTGGTTCATATTTGAAAATGGTTTTATCATGAGGTGGAGATGCCGGCATTGGACTGGGGTGGGCACAGTAAGAAGTCTCACAACACCAGGGTTAAAGTCCAACAGGTTTATCTGGAATCACGAGCTTTTGGAGCTCTGCTCCTTCATCAAGTGAGTGATGTCAGGTGAGTCACTCACCTGATGAAGGAGCAGCACTCCGAAAGCTCATGATTCCAAATAAACCGTTGGACTTTAACCCAGTGTTGTGAGACTTCTTACCATGGTTTTATTATGTTTGTGGTTGGTGTTCTAACCCAAAGCCCTGGTTGGTGGGTCACTGCAGTGATTAAGACCTATAACATTCACCTGTTTCACAATGCTCCCCCATGAAGCCTGGTGGACAGATGCATTCTCCCGTCTGGTCCTGGCACACGCCTCCGTTCAGACAGACTGGACAGCGTTCTGAGCAGTCAGCTCCCCACTTGTTAGCTTCACATTCTGTAATACCAATATTTCATCATTAATATACTGGGACTGTTCGACAAGTCAACTGCTCTTTGATGAAATCCAACATAAGCTGAAATCAAAATAACCTTTACACAACCACACGGCAACAACAAGAAAATCTTGCATTGTTAAGATCCCGAGGGGACCTGACTGGGTGGATGCTGAAAAGGTGTTTCCCATTGTGGGAGTGGGAAAAGTATGGCAGGGGAATCCCACAAACAGCAGAGACTGTTTTTCGATCCATCAGTGGCCCTGTCACCATGATTAAATTCGGCCTGATGTATGCCCATCCCTGCAGGACTGGTGAAATCAAGCCCTTTATTTAAAGAATTTGGCATTTGTTAACATCCAGGTGTTTAGCAAGGCACCAAGACATCATAAAGTAGCAGGGAAGGAGATCGGTGGACCCAAGAGTGAGATGTTGAATGTGATATCTTGGCCTGAAAGGACGTGTAATGGAACAAGGTAACACCTTCGTAGAATTCATAGAATCCCTACAGTGCAGAAAAAGGCTATTCGGCCCATCGAGTCTGCACCAACTCTCTGACAGAGCATCTTAACCAAGTCCATCCACCCTTTGCCCCATCCCCTTAACCCCACATATTTACTCCACCAATTCCCCCCTAACCTATGCATCTTGGAACACTAAGGGGCAATTTAGCATGGCCAATCCACCCTAACCTGCACATCTTTGGAGTGTGGAAGGAAACCGGAGCTGATGGAAGAAACCCACGGGGAGAACGTGCAGACTCCACACAGACAGAGACCCAAGCCAGGAATCGAATCCGGGTCCCTGGCGCTGTGAGGCAGCAGTGCTAACCACTGTGCCACCTTGGTCTTGGCATTGTGCACCAGTCTGAAACTTTTAAAAATTCATTATTGGGATATGGGCGTCGCTGGCTGGTCAGCATTTATTGCCCATCCCTAGTTACCCTTGGAGGGCAGTTGAGAGTCAACCACATTGCTGTGGCTCTGGAGTCACATGTAGGCCAGACCGGGTAAGGACGGCAGATTTCCTTCCCTAAAGGACATTAGTGAACTGGGTAATAGTGAAGGGGTAGCCCAAAACATACTTCCCCCCAATATTTATTTCCGTTAAAGGTAGTGATGGTAACAGTGCTGTTGCTGCTTCTGGGACATCACAGCGTGGGTGCGCCATCGTTTCATCCAGCTGTTCTCAGCCTTTTCCAGTTAAATACACTTTTGTCAGTTGCAAAAGCAGACAGGGAGAAAGGATCGAGCAGAAAGCCGGCTCCGAGTTCTGACATTTCTGGAGCTACTAACGATAAAACCAGATAGGCTGGTCAAAACACTTGTGCAACTAACCCTGCGTTCAAAGGTGAACTTTAACCGTGAATGTGCAGATTCACAGTACACCGGAAGCTTAGAAAAAAGCAAAGAAATTCCTGGACTGTATAGAGTCAGGAGAGAGGTAAGAAAATTCTTCTTTGTTTTCACTGCCCTGTACAAATTCTGGAAAAGAGATAATCATGTAATGTTCCAGAGCTCGATGTGTGTTATAATCCCATCTGCAATGGATCTTTGAGCCTGGATTTTGTGCTCAAGTCCTGGGGTAGGTCTTGAACCCCAACATTTTGACACGGAGGTGATCACGAGTGCTACCAAATGAGCTACAGGTTTGCTAACTGCCTCACACTGTACATCCGTTAATCTGAGCTGTACATTTCTCAATTAATCCCCAGCCTCAACAGCTTTGTTTGGGGAGAGAGTTCCAGATTTCCACTTCTGTTTGTGTAAGAAGTGCTTTCTGACATCACTGTCAAATGGTTAAGATAATTTTAAGATTTTAAGGCTGGCACGGTGGCACAGTGGTTAGCACTGCTGCCTTACGGCACCAGGGACCCGGGTTCATTTCCGGTTTGGGTCACTGTCTGTGCAGGGTCTGCACGTTCTCCCCGTGTCTACGTGGATTTCTTCCGGGTGCTTCGGTTTTCTCCCACAGTCTAAAGATGTGCGGGTTTGGTGGATTACGGTAAACGTGTGGGGTTATGGAGATAGGGTGGGATGGTGGGCCTGGGCAAGGTGCTCCGTCAGTGAGTCAATGCAGACTCGATGGGCCGAATGGCCACCTTCTGCACTGTAGGGATTCTACGATTTAGTCTTCTTGTTCTGGACTCTCTCGATCAGAGAAAATAGTTTCCCCTCTATCGACCCAATTGGATCCTTTAGTCTGCTTAAACACCTTGATTGAATTCCCTCTTAAACGTCTAGACTCGAGGAAATACAAACCCAGTCTGAGAAACCTGTCCTTGTAATTTAATCTGGCATCATCAGAAAGATAGATGAGCAGAAACCTGGAAATGTAAAGCAGTTGTTTACAACTATCTACAAATCTTACTTCTTACTATCAGCTGGGTGAATGCGGCAGTTAACACATTTCCTCCAATTAAAAATGCTGAGTAGACAGCTGAATCATCTGGTGTGACTGACTTGAAAGGATATTCAACCGTGTGAGCGACATCATCCTTGGGCACGGACGAGATAAATGCACCTGGAACAACGGAAAGAAACAGAAGTTCTAAACTGCAGAATAAACTGAAAAATCAAACACTGTGGGCGAGATTATCCCCCATATCGGCAAAGGCCAGTGTCGGGGGGAGGGGGAGGGGGAAGCAGCTTTGCGACGGCAATGGTGGTTTTTATCTGCTCTGCAGTACGGGACCTTGATAAAAGGCAGGTCGGGGTTCCATGTCTTATTGCGCCCGCCACCAACTCAGCGAATCGATGATCCGGGCACCATTTATAAAGGCCACCCCAGCACACGGCCTGCACACCAGGAAACATCCCTCACCCAGGTGCACCTCCTGCCACCCCCTCAGCATCAAACTGGCATGACCCGCTTCCTCTTAGCGCTGCGCTCGACCCCGGGTTCCCCTGGGTGTACTGCTTGCCAGGCACATGCCCTCTGAGACCAGTGTCCTTCACACCGTTCTGATGTTACACCACCGTGGGGGGATGTTTTGATCCGTGCCAGCGGGGGGAGGAGGGGAGTGGGGTAGCGGGGGGGGGGGGTGGTTGATTCCAGCATATGGGCTTGATAGTGATGTGTTAATTTGTGACAGTGAGAGTTCCCGATGTTGAACGGTGGGTAACGCAGCCGCCACTGATGAAGGAAAGGGAACGATCGCTTCCTGCTTTGACACCATTGGGAAACTCGACTTGGGCTCTCTCGGGATATTTGTCACTCCCGTTGGCAAACCTGCCCAACAGGAGCCGGAGCGGAAAATCGCAGCCTGTGTTTATAAATGGCAATGCAATCCTCTGACGCCTTGGCCAGAAATTTCTGGCTGGCCCCACCATCGATGAACACCCACTGCTGGTTTCCCAATGGCAGGGGGCGGGGCGGGGCGGGGGGGGGCAGGGGACGGGGCTGCATAAAACAGGAAGCGCCATTGACAGCAGCAGGATCAGAAAATCCTGCCTCCGACCGCCGCTGGTGGAGCGATTAAAATGAGCAAGAAGCCAGAATTAGAAGCATGCAACAGAACTTATTTATTATTTATGGATGCATGTTGGAAAAAGAGTTAGGAACTGATTGAGAATAAAACTGCCTCTGTATATTTCAATGTAAGATGGTTAGCTGGACTCAAACAACTTATGATGTTAATTTGTTGGGTCTATTGTCTGAAAGAGAAAGGATCCAACTACAGTAGTTTTATTACCATTTTTATAGATCATCACATCGGCATCTGTCTGGAGCTGTCGCTTGAATCGAATTGTCACATTTTCACCTTTATTTGCAGTTACAGAAAATACCTCAGGGAGGAAATGTGCTGAAAAATAAAACAGATTTCAACAGGTAATCCTCATTCAATTTATCTTTGAATGAGGTGGCAGAAAACCGATGATTCAGGGTCAGGGACAGAGGCAGGAACCACACTGAGCACACGCTGATGTTTTCTGCACCTGTTTTAACGCCACTTTCAAGGAGGGTTGGAGTTCACGCCGTGTGAACTCTGATCAATCACTGGACCAGGCCAGGCCTGAGTGACTAAACTAACAGCTGAGGCAAAGCAATTCAGAAACTCATCCAGTGTTGAAAGAAGAATTCCAACGCAAACATCATGACACAGCTGCCTCTTTATAAGTGAGTTTGTTGCAAATACTCAGCCGCCGAGAAGAACCTTCCTCTGCTGCATTTATTTTGTAATCCCATATATATAATATCAGTGAGAATCGTAGAATGATTTAGCCCATTGTGTCTGCTCCTGCTGCCTCTTTGAAAGACCCATTAAATAAGACCCAATCCACCCTGCTCTTTCCCCATAGCCTTGATAAATGTTTCCTTTCTAAGTATTTATCCAACTTTGAAAGTTACTGTTGAATCTGCTTCCACTGTCCTTCCAGGCAGCACCTTCCAGCTCACAATAATTCCATTAAAAAATTCTTATCATCTCCCCTCTGGTTCTTTGCCAATGAATTCCGTGCCCCAGTTGCCAACCCTCCTGCCAGTGGAAAACGTTTCTCCTTATTCATTCTATCAAAATCCTTCATAATTTCAAACACCTCTATTATTCTCCCCATCCTCAAAGTTTGCAGATGACACCAAGTTGGGCGGGAGGGTGAACTGTGGCGAGGATGTAGAGATCCTTCAGAATGATCTGGACAGGTTGGGTGAGTGGGCAAATCAATGGCAGATGCAGTATAATTTGTATAAGTGTGAGGTTATTCACTTTGGAGGCAAAGACAAGAAGACAGCTTACTACCTGAATGGCTGTAAATTGGGAGAGGGGAGTGTGCAGCGGGACCTGGGTGTCCTTGTGCACCAGTCACTGAAGGTAAGTATGCAGGTGCAGCAGGTGATAAAGAAGGCCAATGGTATGTTGGCCTTCATTGTGAGAGGTTTCGAGTACAGGAGCAGGGATGTGTTGTTGCAATTAAACAGGGCCTTGGTGAGGCCACATCTAGAGTATTGTGTGCAGTTTTGATCTCTTTTTCTCAGGAAGGATGTTCTTGCTCTCGAGGGAGTGCAGCGAAGGTTTACCATGCTGATTCTGGGGATGACGGGACTGATGTATGAGGAGAGATTGACTAGGTTAGGATTGTTTTCACGGGAGTTCAGACGAATGAGGGGGGATCTCATAGAGACCTATAAAATTTTAACAGGACGAAACAGTATAGATGCAGAAAGGATATTCCCACTTGTCGGGGAGTCCAGAACCAGGGGTCACAGTCTGAGGATTCCAGGTAGACCATTTAGGATAGAGGTGAGCCTGTGGAATTCATTACCACAGGAAGTAGTTGATGCCAAAACATTGAATGTATTCAAGAGGCGGCTGGATATAGCACTTGGGGCGAATGGGATCAAAGGTTATGGGGAGAAAGCAGGATCAGACTATTGAATTGGATGATCAGCCATGTTCGTAATGAATGGAGGAGCAGGCTCGAAGGGCCAAATGGCCTCCTCCTGCTCCTATCTTCCATGTTTCTATGTTTCTCTGCTCTGAAGGAAAAAAATGCCACAGAAAAGAGCTACCTGAGAAGAGATGGAAAGAGAGGGCCTGGATTGCCTTCATTACTGTTACTGGCATTGTCTACATTACACAGCGTACTAGCTGCAAATGTGATTGTATCAGATGGTACAACTCTGCACCTTATTTTTGCTGACCCACAGGGTATAGAGCGAGTTGTAAATGATCACTGTCAGGGTGACAAAAGAGGTGGGGGTGTTGCTTTACTGATTAGGGAAAATGTCACAGCTATACAGAGGGGGGACACCTTGCTGGGATCGTGCAGTGAGGCCATATGTGTAGAACTCAGGAACAGAAGCAATGCAATCACACTGCTGGGATCGTACTACAGACCTCCCAACAGTCAGCGTGAAGTGGAGGAACTGATATGTGGGCAGATTATGGGACGATGGAAAAACAACAGGTTGTTGTGATGGGCGATTTTAACTTCCCCAACATAGAATGGGATTTCTTTAGTGCCAGGGGCTTGGACGGGGCAGAGTTTGTTCAGTGTGTCCAAGAGTGCTTCTGGAGGCAATATGTAGATAATCCAACTTGGGAAGGGGCTATCATAGACCTGGTCTTGGGAAATAAGCCTGGACAGATGATTGATGTTTCAGTGGGGGACCATTTTGGGAAACAGGGATCACAGTTCTGTAAGTTTCAAGATACTTGTGGAAAAAGATAGAAGTAGTCCCAGAGTGAAACTATTAAACTGGGGGAAGGCTAACTACGATACTATTAGGCAAGAACTAGGGAATATAGACTGTGGGGGGTTGGGGGGGGGGGGGCGGCTTTTTGAGGGTAAATCCAATCGCTCCAATCGAGGGTAAATCCAAGCGCTCGACAATCACCAGGCAAGACTGTTCTCTTCCTGTTGGGGAGCACTTCAGCGGTCACGGGCATTCGGCCTCTGATATTCGGGTAAGCGTTCTCCAAGGCGGCCTTCGCGACACACGACAGCGCAGAGTCGCGGAGCAGAAACTGATAGCCAGGTTCCGCACACACAAGGACGGCCTCAACCGGGATATTGGGTTTATGTCACACTATTTCACATAAATATTTCTGCTTTTTTCCTCCTGAGTCTTTATCATGCGATCCTAGAATCAGAATTTATGTCACACTATTTGTAACTCCCACAGTTGCGTGGACCTGCAGAGTTTCACTGGCTGTCTTGTCTGGAGACAATACACATCTTTTTAGCCTGTCTTGATGCTCTCTCCACTCCCATTGTTTTGTTTCTTAAAGACTGGATTAGTTGTAAGTATTCGCATTCCAACCATTATTCATGTAAATTGAGTCTGTGTCTTATAAGTTCTGTTTGTGAACAGAATTCCCACTCACCTGAAGAAGGGGCTCAGAGCCTCGAAAGCTTGTGTGGCTTTTGCTACCAAATAAACCTGTTGGACTTTAACCTGGTGTTGTTAAACTTCTTACTGTGTTTACCCCAGTCCAACGCCGGCATCTCCACATCATGACAAGTAGTGTTCCACAAGGATCAGTGCTGGGGCCTCTGTTATTTGTAACATATATAAATGATTTGGAGGAAAATGTAGGTAGTCTGATTAGTAAATTTGCAGATGATACAAAAATTGGGGGAGTAGCGGATAGTGAGGAAGATTATCAGATACAGCAGGATATAAATTGGCTGGTGACCTGGGCCAAAAGATGGCAGATGGAATTTAACCCAGACAAATGTGAGGTGATGCGACTTGGAATGTCCACTGCAGAAGGAAAGTAAATGGTAGAGTCATAGAGGTTTACAGCATGGAAACAGGCCCTTCGTCCCAACTTGTCCATGCCACCCTTTTTTTTTAGACCCCTAAGCTAATCCCAATTGCCTGCATTTGGCCCATATCCCTCTATACCCATCGTACCCATGTAATTATCTAAATGCTTTTTAAAAGACAAAATTGTACCCGCCTCTACTACTACCTCTGGCAGCTTGTTCCAGACACTCACTACCCTCTGTGTGAAAAATTTGCCCCTCTGGACACTTTTGTATCTCTCCCCTCTCACTTTAAACCTATGCCCTTTAGTTTTAGACTCCCCTACCTTAGAAGGGAAGTCTATGCCCTTAGAAATATTAGCATACAGAGGGATCTAGGTGTGCAGATCCACAGTTCCCTGAAGGTGGCAACTCAGGTGGACAAGGTGGTCAAGAAGGCCTACGGCATGCTGGCCTTCATCGGTCGGGGCGTTGAGTGTTGGAATTGGAAAATCATGTTGCAGCTGTATCAGACTTTGGTTAGGCCGCATTTGGAGTATTCTGTACAATTCTGGTCGCCATGCTACCGAAAGGATGCTGATGCATTGGAGAGGGGGCAGAAGAGATTTACCATAATGTTGCCTGGTTTGGAGGATATGCACTATGAAGAAAAGTTGAACAGATTTGGATTGTTTTCATTGGAGCGTCGGAGGATGAGGGGCACCTGATAGAGGTTTATAAGATTATGTCAGGCTTGGATAGAGTGGATAGTCAGAGTCTTTTTCCCAGGGTCAAAGGATCAATTACTTGGGGGCATAGGTTGAAAGTGAGAGGGGGAAAGTTTAAAAGAGATGTAAGGGGCAAGTTTTTCACACAGAGGGTGGTGAATACCTGGATCGCGCTGCCGGAGGAGGTGGTGGAAGCAGATTCTATAACAACGTTCAAGAGACATCTGGATAGATACATGAATAGGCAGGGAATAGAGGGATATGGACCACGTAGAGACAAGAAAATATTAGATTAGAGAAGCATCTGTGTTGGCACAGACTTGGTGGGCCAAAGGGCCTATTCCTGTGCTGTACTGTTCTTTGTTCTTTAGATGTGGATGGGAGGGTAATGAGAGGGCCTGTGCATTTTGTCTAACTTCTGAACAATAACACCCTCTCATCTCTGAAAGAACATCAGTAAAGAGAAATTTCCACTGGCAACCAATTACCCAATATTGTGCTCAATAAAGACTGAGGGAACCAGACACATGGTACAACATTTCCTTTTGAGAAAGTGCACCCACAACTAATGTCAATGTGCAGGTACAAATCTTGACATTAGATGGAATGTGATCTATAAACCGCGCAAGGCCAAAACTGATCCCAGTCATAGGCTCTCGCATGCAGGGGAGGTGGTGGCATAGTGGTATTACCACTGGACTAGTATTCGAGAGACCCAGGGTAATGCTCTGGGGACCCGAGTTCAAATCTCACTGTGGCAGATGGTGGAATTTGAATTCAATAAAAATCTGGGATTAAGAATCTACTGATGACCATGAAACTATTGTCGATTGTTGTAAAAACCCATCTGATTCACTAATGTCCTTTAGGGAAGGGAATCTGTCGTCCTTACCCGGTCTGGTCTACATGTGACTCCAGAGCCACAGCAATGTGGTTGACTCTTAAATGCCCTCAGGGGCGGGCAATAAATGCTGGCCCAGCCAGCGACGCCCATGAATAAAAAAAAACTTTTGAGTGTTTTACCTTGTTGCGACATCTTAACTGTAGTTATTGTAGTGACTTCTCCTTTAAATCTCCCCTCACAAAAGAATATTCCAACGCTATCATCTTGCTCATCATTTCTCCACACAACTTTTGACGAGTAGTTTTTAGTCTTGTTCTGCTTCACCAGGCTCCTTGGTTGATCAACAAAGGCATCAGGAGCCCGAGCCAAAGAAAGCTGCTCTGGAACCAGTTTGCCATCAGGAACACACACCAGTGAGGTTTCAGAGGTAAAGATCAGAGGGCTCGAGTTTATTAATGTCAAGTCCAGCAAGGCCTCGATCAAACCTGCAGTCAAATGTAAACATAGTCATCAGAAGGAATTAAATCCAATAGAGAGAAGAAAGATTAGTTTAGTTTATTTATTAGTGTCACAAGTAGGCTTACGTTAACACTGCAATGAAGTTAGTGTCAAAATCCCCCAGTCGCCACACTCTGGTACAACAGAGGGAGAATTTAGCATGGCCAATGTTTATGTTTCTATATTTCACAACCTCACGATGTCCAATGAAATATTTACTGAAGTCCCAGTTGTAACGTAGGAAACACAGCAGCCAGTTTGCACACAGCAAACCCTCACAACAGCAAAGCGATAAGGATGAGATAATCTATTTCAACCATGTTGGCTGGAGGTAAATATTGGCCAGTACACGTGGGGGAGAACACCCCTGCCCTTCTTTGAAAGAATGCAATGGATTTGTTTAGTTTCATCTGAGAGAGAAGATGGGGCCTCAGTTTAAATTGTCCTCAGAGCACAGCAACTCCAGGAGTGCAGCACTCCCTCAATACTGCACTGGGAGTGTTATTGTCAGGTTGTGTGCACAAGCCTCTGGGGTAGAGGGTTGAACACGCAACCTTCGACTGAGAGGTGAAAGTACTACCCACTGAGCCACTGCTAACACACAGTATCATATACACATTTCATGGTGATGTTCTGATAATGTAGGTTTTGCTGAGACACTCAGTTTTATACAAGATCAGAGTTGGTGTCCTTTTAAAGCTGGTTTTTCACATACATTAGTGAATGAGATATCTGAGCGAGGTTTTCATACCGTAGGGTGATCCAGGGGAGAGATAACAAGCCGGAGGCCTTCCAAGAAGTAAAACAGGAAGCATTTTCTGTGTAAAAACCAAATTCCTCCACATGTAGGAAATAAGAAAATAAATTAGAGTACAGGGGTCTCCTTCCCCCCCGGTGCAACACAGCAGTGACTATCTGGACAGCACCGTGCTGCTGGACCCACGGACCCTCCTGTGTCACTGTCTCGGATCAGTACAGCACCTGGGGTTGGGGGGGGGTACAACGGTCTCCTTCCCTCCAGTGCCACACAGCAGTGACTATGTGGACAGCACCGTGCTGTGGGACTCACGGACCCTCCTGTGTCACTGTCTCGGATCAGTACAGTGCCTGGGGTTGTGGGGGGGGGGGTGGGGGAGTACAGGGGTTTCCTTCCCCTCAGTGCCACACACTGTGGCACTGTGCTGCAGGACTCACGCAGCCACCGCAACAAAGGCCCGAAATTTGACCCGGGCTGGAATGTGTGGAGAGGCCGGAGGGGTTTATCCTGATGAAGGCAAGGGGCAATGTGAGAGGGGGGGAGAAAGGCAGGGCAAGGACTCACAACGGCACGTAGAGGGGCAAGGATGAAGATGATGCACAATGGAAGGCAGAGGGAAGACCAAGGAGAGGGGAGCTGGACCCGGACACGGCTGCATGAGTGGGAGGGGGTCAATAGGATCCCGCATCATTCATCTGGAAGGGGATAGGTGGAGACTCCAGGGGCAATGGGTAGAGGTCCAAGTTGGACCTGGGCGTCTCACAGGGTGATGGGCTCGGGGGAGGGGGGGTTGAATCAAGGAACAGACTTCCTCCTGAGGCTGCTAGCCTTTTCCCTCTGGGTTGCTGCCCAAATGAGGCTCCAAATGCAGAAACTGGTGCGGGATCCTGCTACTCTGGCCAGCGGTAAAGGTGCTGCCAGAGCCACCCTTCACCAAAATGGGAGAATTCCGCCCTCAGTCTGTGCTGTATGATTCTCCTAAAAGCTCACCATCAATTGTTTAATAATTCTACAATGTGCCGTATCTCTGTAGGGAAGACATACTTGCATTTTAACAGGGTTTTTCATGGCTGCAGGATGTCCCAAAGTGTTTTACCGTCAATTAGATACGCTTCACAGCCAACATGACTGAGAATAGAACTCAATAACAGTCTACTTTTGTCAAGACTGCTGAAAAAGTTGAACACCTTTTCCCATTTTAATACATGGTGCTTGCTCTGAGCGTCATTGCTTGACAACTTGTGAAGGTAACATTGCTGCCAATTTAGATTAAAAACTGAAATCCACGCGGTGCTAGATAAATGCAAACCCCAATATAACATTTGTTAGGGCCAACCACAATAATAAGAACACAAAGTGCTGGGAACCCACAGCAGGTCAGACACTGTCCCCAGAGAGAGAAACAGAGTTAACGTTTCGGCTCATAGACTTTCACTGCATCTCCATCATCAATGTTATTATCACTAACATACCAGCAGGAAGTAAAACTTACACCCAAAATGCAAGACCTTGTATGACATTAAATCAGGAGAAACAAAAATAAAATCTTCTGGTTCACTGAAGTTTGAATTTGGACTGAATTGTTTTAAATGTCAGATTTACAATGGGATTCAGTCAGTCGTAGCATCAAGAAGTTCATTTGGAACATCAATTATTGCAACAGAAGTTGTGAGGGAATAAATATTACGGTGGGCAAAAACAAACTATGTTTGGAATTATAGTGATGTGACAATTTTAATGACAATCGCAGCAGGCACTGAGAAATTTCGACATTACCCCTGAACAATATGGGACCATATAATACAAATTATAGCACAAAAACAGGCCATTCGGCCCACCGGGTCGATGCTGATTTTTATAACCCCTGAGCCTCCTTTTCATTTCTCCCTCCTGTGTTTATCCAGCGTATCGACACTATTTGCCTCAGCGACTTACTGTGGCATGGATTTCCACATTCTCAGCACACTCTGGTTAAAGTAGCTCTGCTTGAATTTTCCATTGGATTTATTAGTGACTATTTTTGTGATCCTCACCCTGCTTTCACGCACAAGTAAAAGTTTTAAAGTTGATTTATTAGTCACAAGTAAGGCTTACATGAACACTGCAATGAAGTTACTGTGAAATTCCCCTAGTTGTCACATTCCGGCGCCTGTTTGGGTCAATACACCCTAATCAGCACATCTTTCAGACTGTGGGAGGAAACCGGTGCACCCAGAGGAAACCCACGCGGACATGGGGAGAGCGTGCAGACTCCACACAGACAGTGACCCAAGTCAGGAATCGAACCTGGTCCCTGGCGCTGTGAGGCAGCAGTGCTAACCACTGTGCCACCGTGTCGCCCAAGTGGCAGCATCTTCCCTTCGTCTGTCCTATCAAACTCCATCATAGCTCCTTCAGTCACCCCTCAGCCTTCTCTTTTCTAGAGAAAAGAGCCACAGCCTGCTGGGTCATTCCTGATTACACAATCATTCAGCTCGGGTCTCATTCTAGTAAATCTTTATTCCATGTGAAATTCCATGTCGGAATTAGAAGCAGGATTAGGCCATTTGGCCCTTGGAGCCTGCTTCATCATTTGATAAGATCATGGATGATATGATTGTTGCTTCACCCTTATTCTCCTGTTCACCCCCCACCCCTCCCCATAACCTTTGACTGACTCCCTTGTTAATCGAGAACCTGACTAATTCAGTCTCCAAAGCTCTTCCAGGAAAATAATTCCACAGGATCATGACCTTCTGAGGGAAAAGATTTCGTCTCAAAGAGAACAAAGAGAACAAAGAACAATACAGCACAGGAACAGGCCCTTCGGCCCTCCAAGCCCGCGCCGCTCCCCGGTCCAGGATTGAATCCTGAATCCAGGATCCCCGCCCAATTTTCCAGCCTATCTACATACCAATATCCTATCCACCGAGCTGTCCCTCACAGCTACGATGCTTTGTTCATTACAACCTATTAACTCACCCCCACCCCCCCATTCCAGACCATGTGATCTCCAGGGAGAAGCGAAAACCCAGAGTGAAAAACCCCAGGGCCAATATGGGGAAAAAAAAAATCTGGGAAATTCCTCTCCGACCCCCTGAGGCGATCGAAACGAGTCCAGGAGATCACAATGGCCCTGATCGGAAAATGCTTCCCAACCCTAGTCATTTCCACTTCCACGAACACCATATGAATTCCCTGCCCCCGAGACAGGTTCCCTACTATCCGCAGTCTCGCTCTGTACTGGCACCAGCAAGATGATCATAGAATGAAGCCTTGAAACGAGAAACAAGGAACAATTAGCCCGCGCCGCTCCCTGGTCCAAACTAGACCACTCTTTTGTATCCCTCCATTCCCACTCCGTTCATATAGCTGTCTAGATAAGTCTTAAACGTTCCCAGTGTGTCCGCCTCCACCACCTTGCCCGGCAACACATTCCAGGCCCCCACGACCCTCTGTGTGAAATATGTCCTTCTGATATCTGTGTTATACCTCCCCCCCTTCACCTTGAACCTATGACCCCTCGTGAACGTCACCACCGACCCGGGGAAAAGCTTCCCACCGTTCACCCTATCCATGCCTTTCATAATTTTATACACCTCTATTAAGTCTCCCCTCATCCTCCGTCTTTCCAAGGAGAACAACCCCAGTTTCCCCAATCTCTCCTCATAACCAAGCCCCTCCATACCAGGCAACATCCTGGTCTCAGCCCTGTCTTAAATAAGAGTCTCCTTATTTCTGCACTGTCCCCATCTCGTCTCTCCCACAGGGAGAAACATCCTCTCAGCATCCACCCTGTCAAGTCACCTCAGGATGTTATTTGTTTCCATAACATCGCCTCTCATTCTTCTAAATTCCAATGGATGCCGTCTCAACCTGTCTAACCTTTCCTCATAGGATAACCCCTTTGTCTCAGGAATCTGCTGTGTGATGCTTCTCTGAACTCCTTCTAATGCAAGTATATCCTATCTTACATAAGGAGACCAAAACTGAACACAGTACTCCAGATATAGTCCATCAATACCCAATACAACTCGAAAAACATCTGTACTTTTATATTCGATTCCCCTTTCAATAAACACCTACATTCTATTTACCTTCCTAATCACTTGCTGTTCCTGCATACTAACTTTTTGTGATTTGTGTACCAGGACGTAGAACCTTCTGAAGTGCTTCCATATCATTTTTATAATATGGAGGCCAAAACAGTGCACAGTATTTCAAGTGTTGTGTAACCAAAGTTCTCAACGACTTTAACATATATAATAACTTCGGTTTGAAGCAACAATTTGAATCCCTCCAAAATTATTAATAATAAAAACTATATTAATAGCTCCTTCCATAGAAGATCTTTGCAGACCTGACTGCAATTAATAAATTTGTTTCGATTTTATTGAGGGGTTCTGGACCATTGGAAGCTGAATGGATGTTTTGGCACAAGTGTTTTGGAAAGCTAACAAGTCCTTCATTTTATTCACAGATTGTAACAGCTCAGAAGAATGTTGTGTGTTCCTTCACATTAAAATGTTTAACTTTATTAAGTGGCAACTGGAAACTATCCAGAAGACAGCCCTGAAAGCAATTTTTGTTTTTAAAAAGAGGCTTTTAAAACGTTCCAAGATGCAATGTTAGATGAAATATGCATGCATTTGCGTTCTTCATATTGGAAAATGCATAACGCTCTTCCCACTGACAACAGTTTGAGTAAATCCAGATTTCCTCACCTTGTTACCCCGGGCAGTTTATCAGGAGAAATGGCCTTGTCTGCTTTCAGTTATATTAATGGCAAATTCTACAGTCTACTCTGCAAATATTGGGAGAGTTTCGTCAAGGTCAGCAACCCTTCTCATCTTTCATATAAATATTTGTGAAGTGCATATTTATTCAGTGTGCTACTGATAAATCATTAAATTGAAACTTGTTAGAAGCTAAGATTTATTTTAAAGAATGATATAAAATCTTAGTCTCGATGGTCTACATCTTGCTTATGTCAGCGGTGCAGCAGACACTAAGAGGTTCTGATATCACCGCATTAACAATGTTTACATTTCCAGGGAGGCAGTGGTGGGAGATATCTGAGGCACACCTGGAAAATTGATCTTGAAAGATCAGTTGAGAAGGAATGGGGAGTTAGGGCCTAGTTCAAGGTCATGGACTCCCTGCCTGGTACCCAACTTTCAGTGATTGAAGTTACCAGAGAGGTATGATTATACACTCGTTATAAATGTCACCAGACCATTGCCCAAATTGTCCCGGGTATGGTAATGTTATAGCTTTGATTTTGACCATCTGTTAAACCTTTCAAAGCAATGTATCCTGCTGTACATTAAATTACTCAGACAGATGTAGACCCAGAGGTGGCCTTGCTTTGTCACTTTGCTGACACGGCAACTGCAAAATATATGACTCACATAATTGGTATTTTGTCCCTAGCTGACTAAGAAAGTATTCTGACTAAATGGGGATTAGTGTTCTCTCTTTCCCTCTTTATGGTTCATCCTTAACACAAAATTGCTTGTATAAATGAATCACCACTTTAATTATCTCAATAACTAAATACCCTGTTAGAAACTCATCTTGTTAATAGCAATAAATGGGTGGTATGGGATTAGTCCTTTGTTTGATTCCCTGCCTGACACCCAGTTCTATTGACGAATGTTGAACTGAATATTGGGCAGCAAATGACAACACCCAATTTCTGTACTGCCCAACATGAATGTTTACCCCTTTGCTCTCATCGTAAATCTATCACACACACAAAATGCACCTCATTTTCTCCACCAGCACCTGCCTGATAGGTTGCAATATCCTGTTGATCAAAATGTAAAAGAGTATTAAACCAGTCAGTTGAAGAATGGTTTCTTGTCTGATTACTCATGAGATGGAAACAGAGAGTTATAATAATGGCTAAGTACTCAAACTGGGGGGATGTGGTGAGTGGTGTCCCCCAGGGATCTGTCTTGGGGCCTCAATTATTTACAATATTCATCAACGACTTGGATGATGGCATGAAAAGTCAAATATCCACATCTGTGGGTGACACAAAATTGGGCAGCATTATAGGTAGTGTTGAAGACAGCATAAAACTACAACAGGATTTTGATAGATTGGGTAAATGGAACAAGCTATGGCAAATGAATTTTAATATAAGCAAGTGTGAGGTTATCCATTTTGGATCAAACAAGGATAAATCGGAGTAATTTTTAGAAGGCACAAAGTTAAATTTAGTAGATGTCCAACAAGAATTGGGGGTTCAGGTGCACAGCGCCTTAAAATGCCACAAACAAATGCAGAAAATAGTCAAGAAGGCCAATGGAATGCTGGCGTTCATATCTAAAGGGCTGGAATATTGGGATGCAGATGTTATGCTGCAGTTATACAAAACCCTAGTTAGACCCCACTTAGAATACTGTGAGCAGGTATGGGCATCATGCCTTAGGAAAGGCGTTTAGGCCCTGGTGGGAGTTCAACGCAGGTTTTCAAGGATGATACCTGGACTTCAGGGGTTAAGTTATGAGGAGTGAATATACAAATGAGGCCTTTATTCTCTCAAATTCAGAAGGTTGAGGGGTGATCTGATGGAAGTCTACAAAATATTTACAGGGAAGGACAGGGTGGATAAGGATAAACTGTTTCCAGGAGTTGAAGACTCTAGAGCCAGGGGCCATAATCTAAAAATTAGGTCCAAGCCATTCAGGTGAGGTGTTAGAAACACTTCCAAATGCAGAGAGTGGTGAAGGGTTGGAACTCTCTTCCTCAAATGCCGGTGGATGCTGGTTCTATTGTTAGGTTTCAGTCTGAGATAGACAAATTTTTAATGAGCAGGGCATCAAGGGTTATGGGCCGAGGGCAGGTAGATGGAGTTAGGCCACAGATCAGCCATGATCTTATTGAATATCAGAGTGGGCTCAGGGGACTGAATGGCCTACTCCTGTTCCTATGTTCCTAGACACCAATGACTAATTCATTAATGGGAGATTTTTCTCTCGGGCTTATACTTGGGGTTTTGGGTGGAACTTCAGGTCACATTCTTTCATTTCAACAATTCCATTTCCTGGTGGAAATTCCACCCGTCTGTTTTTAATCAGCATCCAGGCTGGTTTGATGGCTTCAAGTTTTAACGTCCATGACCTCAATAAAAT
Source organism: Mustelus asterias (assembly GCF_964213995.1). Classification (NCBI taxonomy): domain Eukaryota; kingdom Metazoa; phylum Chordata; class Chondrichthyes; order Carcharhiniformes; family Triakidae; genus Mustelus; species Mustelus asterias. The sequence goes on from NC_135806.1 coordinate 2,887,035, forward strand.
AAAGAAGGGCTAAAAGAAGGAAGGTGGAACATGTTCTGTGCTTTGCCCCGGCCACCATTCATTCATAGAAATCATACAATCCCTACAGTGCAGAAGGAGGCCATTCGGCCCATCAAGTCGGCACCGACCACAATCCCACCCAGGCCTTATCCCCGTAACTCCACATATTTACCCCACTAATCCCTCTAACCTAAACATCCCGGGACACTAAGGGGCAATTTAGTGTGGCCAATCAACCTAACCCGCACATCTTTGGACAGATCATCCAGAGGAAACCCACTCAGGCATGGGGAGAACGTACAAACTCCATACAGACAGTGACTGAAGCCGGGAATCGAATCCAGATCTCTGGCGCTGTGAGGCAGCAGTGCTCACCACTATGCCACCCCGAATTACACAATATCATTTGCTTTACATTGGATTTTACATTCTGTATGCTAATGAAATTCTATAAAATTACTGGCATAAATTACTATTGGCAAAATCAGCAGAGCAATGTGTGTAAATGTCATTTTCAGAAAAATGAAATAGTTTCATTCATGTGAAAATGTACATTTCTAATTGTGGTGATTGTCCCTTTTACCTGGCAGGGGTGAAACCACGATCGGGCAGGGAATGAGGCTAGCTCATTGCACTGGGGCTGTGCCGACACCTGCGATGGTGGTTTTCTTAAGCTAGGATAGAGTAAAGGATCAGGGTAGTCAATGAGGTAAAACTGAGGTTTTCCCTGATGGAATTCTTCAAAGCCATCTCGGCTTTTTGGCTAAGATGAAGTGTTAGATCGAGTCTGGGAGAGGATGCAATATCTCATCCTGTCAGTTTGAATCTTGTTTGTCCCTGACGTGGGAACCATGATTGGACTTAATTTGAATTGGGTTAAGGGCAGCACAACAGATGAAGGGTCACCTGGCCTGGGGGACCAATTGGGACTTAGAATGGGCAATCACCCCAGGGGGTGGAGCCCTCTTAGACAAGGAGACCTGTAGGGATCAAGTAGCAGCTGTGAGGCTGCTAAACAATTCTTACTAATAAAGATTTCTTTATGTTCATTAATGGAGTGCATCTTTACACTAAAATAAGTTAATTTTTAAAAAAACACACAAAGGTGACTAAACCAATCCAAAAAAATCATTTTCTACCATTGAAATTGCCGAGACCAGCAGCGGCTAATGTCTTTCCACTAACAGGATTACATTTCCGCCCATCTGATGCTGTACATCTTACCATAAAGTCTGTGAAAGGTTTTATCTAGTTGAAATGTTGCTTTTAATATCTTGTGAACTTTAATCTGAAACCCTGTACCCGTCCTTTAAAGGACACTGCGATCGTGAGAAGTCAGACAAACTACTTTTTGTTAAAGTTCCATGTGTTACTTTCATCATTTAGAAGTGGTTTAAAGTGTAATTCACATGAGTGGTGCAAGGAAAGAAATGTGATGGTGATTTAGTGAAACTACGATGCATAGGGAGCTTTAAGGCACTTTAAACTAGCAAATAAATATCGAATGACCAGGCATTAACTGGATTAATGGTTTTACGGTTTATGTCAGGTTTATTTGTTTGGACAGAAAGCATATTGACCTCGGAAGGTGTACGGAGAAGTAGATCCAGATGTTTTAATTTTACCTGTGACACATCAGCATCGCTTTGAAACTATACAAGGAAACATACGTAAATGTTCTCTGGACGACTTTAAAAGCGGGTTATAAACAATAAACTAAAAGTGACTTATTTCAACAAACTAGAACAATGTGAGTTGATTGTATTTCTCGCATTGATAGAATTTGGCAACAAGAATAAGGAAGTTACGTTTGTGTGGAGTCAAGTTTAATGGTCAGATTTACATTGGAGCCTTTTGGACCCCCGCTGGATAGATGGAAATAGTTAATAAAATACACAATAAGAATGTTAATACTTTTAAAAGTTTTAAACATAAAGGACTGGTTAAAAATGACCCTGTGGAATATAGGCTGCAGGGAATTTGATCACCTAAAACTTTAAATACTGACTGGAATAGTAGATTCAGAGAATGCACTAAAACATCACTCATAATAAACACACACCTTCCTGTTGAATATAGCTGTGAGGGCATATTTAATTTCTTAAAGTTAAAGTCCACCATTTCTTATTACTGAGGTCCAAAAAACTGAAAATGGGCAAAGGCGAAGGTTTTGAGTTTGTATCCAGTTCTGATGAAGAGTCATTCTAGATCTGGAAATCTATACTGGTTAGGCATTTGATCTCAATCTTTAGCTTTGAATTTGATTTTTTAAAAATGTGTTCTTTCACAGTTTGTGCACATTACAGACCAGGTCAGCCTTTAATACACACCCCCAATTGAGGTGGTGGTGGTGAGCTGCCTTCTTGAATCTCTGCAGTCTATGTGGTGTAGGTAAGCCCACGGTGCTGTCGGGGAAGGAGTTCCAGAATTTTGACCCAGCAACAGTGAAGGAACAGTGATATATTTCTAAGTCAGGATGGTGAGTGGCTTGGAGGGGAACTTGCAGCTGGTGGTGTTCCCATGTGTTTGCTGCCCTTGGCCTTCTAGATGGTAGGTGGTGGTGATGTGTGAAGGTTTTTTTTCTATTTCCTTTCAATCTCTCCCAGGAGATTAGATGATTGAGGGTGGCTTCAGGATAAGTGGAGGGAAAATTCTGGCGTGCCGCAGGGATCGGTACTCGGGCCGCAACTATTTACCATTTATATAGATGATCTGGAGGAGGGGACGGAGTGTAGGGTAACGAAGTTTGCAGACGACACAAAGATAAGTGGAAAAGTGAATCGTGTGGAGGACGGAGAAGATCTGCAGAGAGATTTGGACAGGCTGAGTGAGTGGGCGAGGATATGGCAAATGGAGTATAACGTTGATAAATGCGAGGTTATACACTTTGGAGGAAATAATAACAAATGGGATTACTATCTCAATGGAAACAAATTAAAACATGCTACCGTGCAAAGGGACCTGGGGGTCCTTGTGCATGAGACGCAAAAGCCCAGTCTGCAGGTACAACAGGTGATCAAGAAGGCAAATGGGATGTTGGCCTATATTGCGAGGGGGATAGAATATAAAAGCAGGGATGTCTTGATGCACCTGTACAGGGCATTGGTGAGGCCGCAGCTGGAATACTGTGTGCAGTATTGGTCCCCTTATATGAGGAAGGATATATTGGCATTGGAGGGAGTGCAGAGAAGGTTCACCAGGTTGATACCGGAGATGAGGGGTTTGGATTATGAGGAGAGGCTGAGGAGATTGGGTTTGTACTTGTTGGAGTTTAGAAGGATGAGGGGGGATCTTATGGAGACTTATAAGATAATGCGGGGGCTGGATAGGGTGGAGGCGGAGAGATTCTTTCCACTTAGTAAGGAAGTTAAAACTAGAGGACACAGCCTCAAAATAAAGGGGGGTCGGTTTAAGACAGAGTTGAGGAGGAACTTCTTCTCCCAGAGGGTGGTGAATCTCTGGAATTCTCTGCCCACTGAGGTGGTGGAGGCTACCTCGCTGAATATGTTTAAAGCGCGGATGGATGGATTCCTGAGCGGTAAGGGAATTAAGGGTTATGGGGATCAGGCGGGTAAGTGGTACTGATCCACGTCAGATCAGCCATGATCTTATTGAATGGCGGGGCAGGCTCGAGGGGCTAGATGGCCTACTCCTGCTCCTATTTCTTATGTTCTTATGTTCTTATGAAAGGGAAAGTGGCTGAGAAGAGTGGATGGTGATGTGACTGGTCACAATGTTCCAGCCATGGCTCTTTCCCTGAATCATAGAATCCCCACAGTGCAGAAGCCATTTGGCCCATTGAGCCTGCACTAATAAAGGCCCGATCCCCTTAACCCTATATTTTTACCCTGCTGATTCCCCCTGACACTAAGAGACAATTTAGCATGGCCAATCAACCTAACCCATACATCTTTGGAATGTCCATACGTTAGTCACTTCAGGTGTCAGCTGTGGTTCAGTAGGCAGCACTTTAGAATCATAGAAACCCTACATTGCAGAAGGAGGCCATTTGGCCCATCTGCACCAGCACGCGAGAAACACCTGACCTACCACCTAATCCCATTTACCAGCACTTAGCCCATAGTCTTGACTGTTATGATGTGCCAGGTGATCCAGGTATTTTCTAAAGGATGTGAGGCAACCTTCCTCACTAAGGGGCAATTTAGCATGGCCAATCCATCTAACCTGCACATCTTTGGAGTGTGGGAAGAAACCAGAGCACCCAGAGGGAACCCATGCAGTCACGGGGAGAAAGTGCAAACTCCACACAGGCAGTGACCCGAGCCCAGAATTGAACCCGGGTCCCTGGAGCTGTGAGGCAGCAGTGCTAACCACTGCGCCATCATGCCATTCTTTCAAAACAGAATCCGGCTGTGGTCAAGCTGCACCCCACAAAACAAAAGCACAGAAATCTGGGCTTGCACTTTACTCCAGCACCGAGGGAATGCTGCACTGTCAGCAGTGCTGAATCTCAGATGAGCTGTTAAACCGAGACCCGGTCTGTCCCTCCAGGTGGACATAGAAGATTCCACAGCAACATTCTGATAAGAGAACTCGGGAGTTCTCGCCAAAATGTTTGCCAATATTTATCCCTCATTGGATACTGCTTAAACAGTTTATCCAGCCATTATCTGTTTGTGGGAACTTACTTTGCACAAATGGTCTGTTGGGTTTCCACAGCATTGCAACAGTCACTACTCTGCAAAAGTACTTTATTGACTTGTGAGCGCTTTGGGCCAGCTGTGGTCATAAAGGGAGCGACAGAAATACAAGTCTTCCTTTCTTCTTTCTTTAACATTCAAACTGTTCCTGAACAATCCATGCTACAAGAAATTTTTTGCAGTAGTTTTCTTGGGAAAGATCAGTTTCATTGAATCGTTCTTGCGTCTTGATCCACAACTCAATTTTGGAGTGAAGGCACCCAGCAGCAAGGCAATCTCATCAAACATTTTTTTAATTATGAAAGGCAACATGGTTTTAATTTCAAAGAATGATTTATTAAAAAATTGCGGTTGGTAAATACCAGAGGAAAAGATTCTTTGACTTTCAGTTTAAAAGGTTTCACTTAAGTTCATCAGATATAACAAAGTTCACTTCTCAAAATAAAACTATTGTTAGTAATTATTTTTATAATTCAAGATTGTTCAAGACAGTAATGAACATTAAATGGCTAGAATTTATCAAGGGCCTGGAATAATTTTAGGGAAATGTTCCTTCTCCTTCCTTCAGACATTTCATAAAAACCTCTTCCTTTACTATGGTTCTCAAAGTGAATTCACACTTCTTAACCTAACTTCTTAACGCCTAACTTCTTAAAAAACATAGGAAATACGAGACAAAAAAGACCAAGGTCCAGTTAGTTCACCTTGATCATCCTGGGAGTCACATGATACAATAATAATGGAGTTGTTGACTAATCACAATGATCAATCTCCAACGATTAATCTACAATAAAGCCAAAGATATGAGGTGAGTTATAAGGAGAGGCTGGATAGACTGGTACTTTTTTCCCTGAAGTGTAAGAGACTTAGGAGTGATCTTTTAGAGCTCTATAAAATAATGAGGGGCATAGATCAGCTAGATAGTCAATATCTTTTCCCAAAGGTAGGGGAGTCTAAAACCAGAGGGCATAGGTTTAAGGTGAGAGGGGAGAGATACAAAAGGGTCCGGAGGGACAATTTTTTCACACAGAGGGTGGTGAATGTCTGGAACAAGCTGCCAGAGGTAGTAGTAGAGACGGGTACAATTTTGCCTTTTACATAGAAACATAGGAAACTACAGCACAAAACAGGCCCTTCGGCCCCACAAGTTGTGCTGAACATATCCCTACCTTTTAGGCCTACCTATAACCCTCCATCCTAATAAGTCCCATGTACTCATCCAGGAGTCTCTTAAAAGACCCTATTGAGTTTGCCTCCACCACCACTGATGGCAGCCGATTCCACTCGCCCACCACCCTCTGTGTGAAAAACTTCCCCCTAACATTTCCCCTGTACCTACACCCCAGCACCGTAAACCTGTGTCCTCTCGTAGCAGCCATTTCCACCCTGGGGAAAAGCCTCCGAGAGTCCACCCGATCTATGCCTCTCAACATCTTATATACCTCTATTAGGTCTCCTCTCATCCTACGTCTCTCCAAGGAGAAAAGACTGAGCTCCCTCAGCCTATCCTCATAAGGCGTGCCACTCAATCCAGGCAACATCCTTGTAAATCTCCTCTGCACCCTTTCAATCTTTTCCACATCCTTCCTGTAATGAGGCGACCAGAACTGAGCACAGTACTCCAAGTGGGGTCTGACGAGGGAATAATATAGCTGCATCATTATCCCTGGACTCCTAAACTCAATCCCTCGATTGATAAAAAGCATTTAGACAGTTACATGGGTAGATGGGTATAGAGGGATATGGGCCAAATGCAGGCAATTGGGACGAGCTTATTGGTTAAAAATAAATGGCAGCATGGACATGTTGGGCCAAAGGGCCTGTTTCCACGCTGTAACCCTCTATGACTCTAGGTGAGGGGAAAACTCATTAGCAGAATGTTTTGGTAATCAGTGATCCAAAGTCACCTGACTTCCCATGAGTATAGCTACAATTCAAATTACTCATATACAATCATGGAATTATAGAATTTTGCAGTGCACAAAGGGGCCATTTGGCCCATCATGCCTATACTGGCTCTTCAAAAGAGCTGTCCAATTAGTCCCCTTTCCCCATTCTTGCTTTATAGCCTGAATTTTTGTTTCATTTTCAACTCTAGTTCAAATTCCTCTTTTGAAAATTACCAATGAATCTGCTTCAGGTTTCACATTCCAGATCGCAACTCACTATGTAAAAATAATTCTCTAATTCTCCTCCCTCGTTGGTTCTCATGCCAGTTATCCGTGCCCTTTGGCTGTCCTGCCAGTGGAAATAGTTACTCTCTTTGCAATGCTGAACACCTCCATTAAAATTTCCCTCTAACTTTTTCTGTTCAAACAATAATGGCTTCTCCGGTCTCTCCACATTAATGATGTATTGTATTCCAAATGTTGGCAACGCAGGTGGATAAGTTAGTCAAGAAGGCATATGGCATGCTTGCCTTCATTGGTCAGGGTATTGAGTATAAAAATTGGCAGGCCATGCTGCAGCTTTACAGAACCTTAGTTAGGCCTCATTTAGAATATTGTGTACAATTCTGGTCACCACACTACCAGAAAGATGTGGATGCTTTGGAGAGGGTACAGAAGAGGTTTACCAGGATGTTGCCCAGTCTGGAGGGTATTAGCTATGAGGAGAGGTTGGATAAATTTGGTTTGTTCTCACTAGAATGGCAGAGGTTGAGGGGGTGACCCCTGATAGAGGTTTACAAGATTATGAGTGGCATGGACAGAGTGGATAGTCAGAAGCTCTTTCCAGGGGTAGAAAAGTCAAGTACCAGGGTCATAGGTTTAAGGTGCGTGGGGAAAAGTTTAGAGGAGATGTGCGAGGCAAGCTTTTCACACAGAAGGTGATGAATGTCTGGAACACGTTGCCCGTGGAGGTGGTGGGAGCAGGTACGATAGCAGCATTTAAGGGGCAACTAGACGAATACATGAATAGGATGGGAATGGAAGGATACAGACTCCGTAAGTGCATACAGTTTTAGTTTAGGCAGACATCATGGTCGGCACAGGCTTGGAGGGCCGAAGGGCCTGTTCCTGTGCTGTACTTTTCTTTGTTCTTTATCTTCTAAAGAAAATCCTTCAAATTTGAATATGAATAACTCTTCCACCAACTTCCTGTTCCATAGTCTGACAATGTGCTCACTGAACTATTGTTACCACAGATTGGTTTTGAAATTAGCCCCTTCAAGTGTTTGTGTCTTCTTTAATTCTGGATGAGGTGAAACACAAGGTCTAACTCATTTAGGAGCATAAAAAGAGCAATGCTCTCCACTCTCAATATTTTCCTTTCCAGTGAGAAAACACTCAATTTGCATGATCACTCCTCATGATCCAATCATTTAAATACAGGTAACAATAAACAGACAAATAAAAGCAAAATATTGCAATGGAAATCCAAAAGGTAAAACACAGTTGATACACAGCAATTGTATTTTTCTTTCTACAGATGCTGCCAGACCTGCTGGGTTTATCCAGCACTTTGTCTTTGTACAATAAACAGACATCACCTTGATGCTCCAAGTAAGGAGAGTATCACCTGTGTCATAGGAGGTTTTCACAGTAACTTCATTGTCAATGTAAGCCTACTTGTGACACTAATAAATAAACATTAAATAAACTCAGATGACGGGCAGCACGGTGGCATAGTGGTTAGCACTGCTGCCTCACAGCGCTAGGGACCCGGGTTCGATTCCTGGCTTGGGTCATTGTCTGTCTGGAGTTTGCACGTTCTCCCCGTGTCTGCATGGGTTTCCTCCAGGTGCTCCGGTTTCCTCCCACACTCCAAAGATGTGCGGATTAGGTTGATTGGCCATGCTAAATTGCCCCTTAGTGTCAGGGAACTGTAGATAGGGCAAAAGCATGGGGTTATAGGCATAGGACCTGGGTGGAATTGTGGTCGGTGCAGACTTGATGGGCTGAATGGTCTCCTTCTGCACCGTAGGATTCTATGATCTGCAATCAATTCCAGCATTGTACATCTTTATTTAATGCTGATAAAATGACACTTGAACGGGTTGACAATGTTCCATTTGCTGGGGTCCGTGGTTTCGAAACCAGTTCTGTAACATCTGGCTAACAATGTCATCTTTCAAACCACATGTTCTTGACTCTGCCATTTATAAGGTTTCCAATCATGAAAAGTGAATTCTAAAATTGGTTTACATCCAGTAAAACCCGGAAAACGTCAACGTTAGAACATACAGCGGCTTTGCTTTTTACTGGCAAGGAGCACTGCATTTTCACTCAGTATCGATGAGTAGCATCGATATTACAGAACCACAAAGCACAGGAAGAGGCCATTCAGACCGTGCCAGCACTGTGAAAGCTCTAACCAATGCCACCTCCTCCTCTTTCCCTAGAGTCCCGCAAGGTTTGCCCTTTTCAAATATTTTATCCAATTGTCTTTTTGAAAGTTGTAACTGAAACAAAAATAGAAAATGCTGGAAAATCTCAGCAGGTCTGACAACACCTGTGGAGAGAGAATAGAGCCAGCGTTTTGAGTCAGGATGACCCTTCAACATTGGTTCTACTCTCTTTCCACAGATGCTGTCAGACCTGCTGAGATTTTCCAGCATTTTTGTTTTTGTTTCAGATTCCAGCATCTGCAGTATTTTGCCTTATCTAACAATTGGATCTGCTTCCACCACCTTTTCAGGCAAAGAGCTCCAGATCACAACATGCTACACAAAAAAAAGACCCTCCACTTCTTTTATTTGCACCTTCTGATTACTGACCAGAGCTGGAACTTTCCAGCAGTTCACACCGGTGGGATCTTCTGGCCACACCGACTGCACACTCCTGCCACGGGTTTCACGGTGGTGAAGGGTTCATTCAACGGGAAACTCTGCCGAGAATAGTGGGACAAGAACATCCTGCCACTACCCAATGATGGCTTCCCACCACCACGAAACACGCTGCGGGGTCCTCAATAAATACCACCCCAGATCTTCCAATCAAACTGTTCAGAATTGTGAATACCTGTAGCAAACCTCCCCGTACTCTTTGCAACAAGGAGAACAATTGCAGCTTCTCCAGTCTCTGCACTCTGGGACATTCTGTCCATTAACTCCAGTCATATTATGCTTTCTGAGAAAGGGTGGGAGTTATGTATATCATTCGTCCTTTCTTTTTGCTTAGGAAATCTCTGCTCCAAGATAACAAGATGTGATTCAAATATACCAGAAACAGTAATAACACCTTTGCTGTAACACAAAGCTTTACTTATTTGTTGTGTCTAGATCCAGTTTTCGCAATGTCCCCCTGGCTGACCTCCCTCCTACAGACTAGAAACTTGAGTGAATCTGAAAGGCTTTTGCCTATCTCACCTGTTCATCCCCTGTGCTCCCAATTTTAAATTAGCTTCAGGTCCACCAACTGATTTTTAATTCTCATCTGGTTTTCAAATCTATCCATGACCTCACCCATCCTTCAATCCAAGAATCCTCTGAGATCTCGGTGTCCGGACTCACCTAATTCTGGCCTCTCCCTGATTCCATTTGCTCTGCCATTGATGGCCGTTTTTTCAGCTAACATCCTGAATGCCCTCCCAAAACCCCTCCACCTGTCCACCTTTCTCTTGTTCTTTGATGCTCCTTAAAACCAACCCCTCTGACCAAGCCTTCGGTCAACTAATACCCCTCTGGGTGGCTCAGTGTCAAATGATGTCCATGTGAACCCCAGATTTCAGTGGTGTACATGATATTTTTTTAAAAAAAAGATGGGCATTGTAGTATAAGGGTCAGGCACGTAAAAGGTTATGATGTGGAGATGCCGGCGGTGGCCTGGGCTGGCCACAGTAAGAAGTCTCACAACACCAGGTTGAAGTCCAACAGGTTTATTTGGAATCACGAGCTTTCAGAGCACTGACTCACCCGATGAAGGAACAGCGCTCCGAAAGCTCGTGATTCCAAATAAACCTGTTGGACTTTAACCTGGTGTTGTGAGACTTCTTCATGTATAAGGTTAACGTGGGACTGAGTACAGTACCACGCACACAGTGATGCCAGAGAACATGTAACCTGCACCTAAGGGTGGACAGAGCAGTATGTACAAGCAAGCTTGGAGACAGCTTTAGTCTTGAACCCATCACTATATATTTATATGTATATAATATATATTTATACATACATATATACACATACACAGACAGTTCTTGCAGTTCTTAAAATATACAAATAACTTCCTTAAGACAATGAAGACTTCATTATCATTATGACCCGTTCAAAACAGGTGACTCTCTCTCTCTGGGAAGATCTCTCTCTCCAGAGGTGTTCAAAAAGCTCTAGGACTATTAACGAGTATAAGCACATCAGCCTGTGTTGTTTGCTAACTGATTTTGAAGAGGGGCTTTAAGTCTGTAAGAAGAATATTGCTCGAATTGGAACTCATAGGAATAGGTTAGCAGTTAAGAATTGTATCTTGTCATAAGACCATAAGATATAGGAGCAGAATTAGGCTACTCGGCCCATCAAGTCTGCTCTGCTATTCAATCATGGCTGATATGATTCTCATCCCCATTCTCCTGCCTTCTCCCTGTAACTCTTGATTCCCTTATTGATCAAGAACCTATCTATCTCTGCCTTAAAGACACTCAATGACCTGGCCTCCACAGCCCTTTGTGGCAATGAGGTCCACAAATTCACCACCCTCTGGCTGAAGAAATTCCCCCTCATCTCAGTTTTAAAGGAGCGTCCCTTCATTCTGAGGTTGTGCCTTCGAGTTTTAGTCTAGTGGAACCATCCTCTCCACGTCCACTCTATCTAGGCCTCTTAGTATTCTGTAAGTTTCAATTAGATTCCCCCTCATCTTTCTAAACTCCATTGAGTATAGACCCAGACTCCTCAACCGCTCCTCATTTGACAAACCCTTGTTTAAATATTGTTCAATTGAAGGTTAAGCTAATTCATTTGTTATAATTAAACCGTGTTGTTAAATAAAATTTGTTTTGATAAAAGCTTCCCAGTGTGTCAATAGAATTGTGCCTGGAGTGAAACATTTTATCCTCACACTAATGTCAAAATAGTAAATTGTTCGGGTCTAGTCTGGCTTCATAATATACCTTAGGGTTTCTGATCTCATGCCCTAACACTACTGATCCAACTGCCTACAACAGGTATGTGGAACAGAAAAATAGAATTTAGGAGCAGAAGTAGGCCATTCGGCCCTTCAAGCCTGCTCTGCCATTCAATATGATCATGGCTGATCCTCTATCTCAACGCCATACTCTCACACTCTCCCCATACCCCTTGATGCCTTTAGAGTCTAGAAATCTTTCTCTCTCCTGAAATATATTCAGTGACTTGGCCTTTGCAGCTTTCTGTAATATTGAATTCCACAGATTCACCACCCTCTGAATGAAAGTATTCCTCCTCATCTCAGTCCTAAATGGCCTACACTGTACCCTGAGACTGTGACCCCATGTTTTGGACCCCCCTGCCAAGGGAAACAACATCCCTGCATCCAGTCTGTCCAGTCCCATCAGAATTTTATACATTTTCTTCATAGAACAAATCTTGTTGGAAAATAAATGTTCAGAATCTACAGAATTGGAAAAATAAGTTGTGAATGAAAATGTCAATAATAACAAGCTGTGGAAAGGTATCTTACAGCATAATAAACTTATTTAGACAAATTTCCCTGATAAATATGGATACAGGAATCTAAAGTGGGTAACATTGACAAGGTTGTATGTGTAGATGTATGCTTTATTATAACACAATTCTATTGTAACTAACTAGCCAGAACATTTTAGTATATTTTGGGGATTTGACTCCATTGTCACATCATCAATGGTTAATCTCAAATCAAGTGTTTAAAGAGGTGATGTTGTAAAGTTTAATAAGCCAGCTATTGAAACTTGGCATATAGAACCCATTGAGAAGCTTTGCTTTGTGCTACACTGATTTGATCATCTCTATCTCGACTTGCAACGTTCAATCATGCTCCGAACTAGATATTCCATTGAGTTTAGAAGATTTAATTGAGGTGTTTAAGACATTTCAAGGGTTTGATAGAGTTTATTGAAATAAACTATATTTTCTCATGAGGGAGGGGAGGAGAGTTGGGGGGGGGGGAGGGGAGGAGAGTTGAGGGGGAGAGGGGAGATGGGGAGAGGGGAGAGGGGAGATGGGGGGGGGGGGGGTGGTGGTGTGGAGATCAAGGGGGGAGGAGAGATTGAGGGGGCAGATTGGTCACAGAGGAGAATCCACAACAAAGACATATAAAAGAGCCAAGCCGTTCAAAGGGGATTTCAGGAATCACTTTTTTCGCACGAAGGGTAATGAAAATCTGGAACACTCACACCCAGCCACACCAATGCTCCCCCCACTCCCCCCAAAAAATGCAATTGAGGCTGGGGAAGTCAACTGAAAATTTTGAAACTGAGGTTGTTGGATTTTTGATCTGTAAGACTATTATGAAATACAGAATTAAAGCACAGGTTCAAGGGGCTAAGTGACATCAACGTTCCTCTTCTACCTCTGAGCTGGGAGACCACCCTGCTGTAGCGAACACAAAAGGGCGTACCCTAGGATGATACACCAAACGTAGTGAAACAACACTGGGCTATCTACAACAAGTGCTCACACTTATAAACAGAATGTTCCAATGCTTTATAGACACATTATGGAACAAAATTTAATCGTGATTCACAGAAGAAAATATTCGATCAAGTGATTAAAACTTTTGGTCCAAGAGATAGGATTTCTTAAAGGAAGAAGGAGAGATCGTAGAATGGTGAAGACAGAGTGGAGAAGATTCTAGAGTTTATGAAAGTGGCACGATGGCACAGTGGTTAGCACTGTTGCCTCACAGCACGGGTTCGATTCTGGCCTTTGGTGTGGAGTTTCCCATTCTCCCCAAGTCTGTGTGGGTTTCCTCCAGGTGCTCCGGTTTCCTCCCATAGTCCAAAGGTGTGCAAGTTAGGTGGATTGGCCATGCTAAATCGCCCCTTGATGTCCAAAGATGTGTAGGTTAGGTGGATTGGCCATCATAAATGTGTAGAGTTATGTGGATAAGGGGGCGGTTGGGTCAGTGGTTTGCTCTTTCGGAGGGTCTGTGCCAAATGGCCTCCTCTGCACCATTGGGTCTGTATAAAAAAAAACTAGGAAGGTAAGGGCTTTGTCAGTGTTGGAGCGATTAAAATTCGAAATGTTCAGGATGCCAGAATTGGTGGAGTGCAGATGCCTGGGAATGGGGTGGGAGAGGTGTTGTGGGGCTGAAGGAGATATCACAGACAGGGAGAGAGGAGGCCATGGAGGGACTTGAAACAAGAATCAGGAATTTAAACACCAGTCGCTGCTTGACTGGAACCCGAGCAGATCAGTAAGCTCAGGGAAGATGGATGAGGGGATATTGGTTCAAGTTAGGGCATGGACAGTAGAGTTTTGAATGATCTCAAGTTCTCAGATATGGGCAACTGGCCAGGGGTGTGTTAGAATAATCAAAACTAGAGGTAACAAAGGAACAGATGAAGGTTCCAGCAGGAAATAAGCTGAGGGATGGGCTAAATTGGACAATGTTAATGAGGCGGATATTAGCAGTTTTAGTGATGGATGTGTGGTAGGAAGCTCACCTCAGGGTCAAATATAAAATCAAGCATGCAAATAATCTGGTTATTGTCAGATAGTTTTTAGGAAATGTCAAGGACCAAAGACAATGGCTTAAACATAGTAAACAACAAATGCAGGAGGTTATAGACAGAGCTATGCAGCCCCACAATCAGTGGATTCGATCAAAGCTCTGTCACCCTTCAACATTCCACTGAGAATAATTAGGCAACTAAATAGAGAAGCAGACTTCAAAAACATCCCCATCCTCAACATAGTGGAGAGCAGAAACCAAGGGCAAGGTTAAAGGAGTTATAAGTGTCTTCATCTAATGAATGATTACAATTGACCTCCCCCTGAAAACCACACTATCACTGATGGTGACACTCAGTCTATTCAGTTTGCTCCAGATATTATTATGAAGGGGTCGAGAGCACTAGATGCAGCAAAGCCAATGGACATTGACAATGATCTGGCTTTGGTTAATAAGCCCTGCAGTGCGAAACTAGTCACGCTGTCGCAGTCAAACTATCCTAGTGCAGTTACAACACCAGCATCTATCCATTAATGTCAAAAATTGCTCTGGAATATCTTATCCACAAAAGGCAGGACAAACCTAATGGGACTGATTCCTGTCCAATCAACCGTCTTCAAGATGATAGGATACATCAACACTAGCATCATGGGACATATACTCATCAGTTGTTAGCATTTTGATGCTCAGTTTATAACCTGTCAGTCTTTTTACATTTATGAGCTGGACCTGGATGCAAAGCTCAACAAGAAGTCTCACAACACCAGGTTAAAGTCCAACAGGTTTATTTGGTAGCAAATACCATAAGCTTTCGGAGCACTGCTCCTTCGTCAGATGGAGTGGAAATGTGCTCTCAAACAGTGCAATTGAGAGCACATTTCCACTCCATCTGACGAAGGAGCAGTGCTCCGAAAGCTTATGGTATTTGCTACCAAATAAACCTGTTGGATTTTAACCTGGTGTTGTGAGACTTCTTACTGTGTTCACCCCAGTCCAACGCCCGGCATCTCCACATCATGCAAAGCTCAATGTCAGAGGGAAGCTGCTCTCAATATTAAAGAAACATCCAACCATGGCAAAGAACCTGAGATTGATTGAAGCCAAGGGATAAAGACGCCAATGGTTGGCATCATGTGAAATAAAGCACAATGGTTATGGTTGTTAGAAACTGGTCAGTACAGCACCAGGCCCAACATCCATTCCTCTGTGCACTCGTCAATGGAATGCATTGTAACCAACGGTGACAGCCCCTCTCAGTCTCTGACCGCCAGCACCAGGAAGAACAAGATTAGCAAGATTATGGGAAGACCATCACTTCCACATTCACCTCCAAATCAGTCACCATTCTATCTTAGACATTTGATGTTCCTCCAGTATTGCTGGAATGTTCTCTTGGAACTGCCTACCTAACATCATTGTCAGCATCTTGTCAGAATGTGAACCAAGCAGAATACAATCTCAGGACAATTATAGATGAGTCATTAAAAACGTCAGCATCACCCACGTTCTGGAAACAGCTTTTTGTTTAAAACCAGGTTGCGGGGCTAAGCAACTTCTAAAGTGGGGACTGAAATAAACACCAGAGAGTGGAAGAAAAACACCTGCATTTATATAGCACCTTTCACATCTTTGGGATGGCCCAAAGCGCTTCAAAACCAATGAGGTACTTTTAAAGAATAGTCATTGTGCTGGACCTGATCAGAGAGGGCATTCACAAATAGAATTGTCCTGTCTAAAAAATATCCTTCTCAGAGGCAGAGGTGCCAGGGATGTAATGGTCACTTGTAGGGAGCGTAAACTACAGTTCAAGAAACAGCCTCAATGGGAGGCGCATGCATTGTTTAAACTCCTCTTGTATGGTGTAATGGAGCGGCTATGTTTATGGTAACAGGCATGTTATGTTATAGGTAACCGATCTCTGACTTTTTGAAATATTGGCCCCAAGATAAATACAACTTATCTGATAGTTGGAGGGATTGGTAAGTGGCCTGTTAAAATTAATTTTGTAAACTAAAAGCCAGACTAAACCCGGAAAACAAACAGGAAAGCTCCCACCACCATTCGACTCCTGCCACTGGCTGAGAAATCCATTAAAAACATTATGACTGGAAAATACCCCCAGGCACCTTAATATTTTTCATCAATAAAGGTTTTAACTTACACAATTAGGCACCCATAATACCAACGTCTTTACTTTTATTTTGTAATGAATGCATCTCACTTCCCAATATAGCCAGGCATCCTGGAACTGGATTAAAAAACTACGGAGAGCAAATTATTTTGAACGCAGAGACTTTTAACAGAAACTTTTTTTAAAAATTAACCACTCCACTCTTAACAATAGTGATTGAAACGTTCGGCTGTCTGTTCTTCAAAAAATTAAAGTGCATTTCTTGAGATAATCACCCTTACGCAACTAAGCTTGAGAAAATCCGGATTCAGCTGAAACAAAAAAAATTAGCATTGAGGAGGGTTTAAAACATGCTTCTCAGGGCTCAATGTGCAGACGCTGTAAAGCAGTCTTACCTGATTTTGACAAATAGTAAAGGTGAATTATCAATATTCCCAATAAATCCATGTCCGCAGTTATCCAATCACGTTCACATCGCTGAGATCTTATTCCCTCTGTCCGTTATCTCAGAGTGCGAGCTATTGACACCGTCTCCTTACTCTGTGCGCTGCACAATCCGCAAATGGACAAGTTTAAAAGAGAGAAAAAAAATACTAATAAAGGACTCCAAGTTCGCTGGTCATTCCCAAATCCAGTTAGAATAAGGCGGATTCGAGGTTATTCAATGCCGGGGAGTCGGTGGCTGTTCCTTTTTCCTGTTTCCTGTGAGAATGCGAGAGGATTAGGCAGGAGTTACAGCTCACACAGACAAATACTCTGGGAGTCTTGTAACTATCAGCAGCGCCGCGGGAACCCCTATCAATAAAAATCGCAAATGCTGCTCTACCCAACTGTACATGTGGGGGGATTATTATTAAAGGAAGCTGAGATCATCCAGGTTTTATCAGGGGAGAGGTTCCTCCCTCACATTAAAATGAAAGAGACAAAGGAATTTAGTACAAATAATTAAAACCTAATTAAAACTCACAACGAAAACAATCAGCTTGAAAATACTATCAGCATTTTAAAAATACTTTCAGATATGTCTCTATCAGAAGAACTTTCCTGTCTTGGCTTTAGCTACAGTGCTTCAGGTCTGTCACATGCTGTGTCACTACTGCCTATAATTCTTTCCCCCTCCACCCATTTTCCTCGCCAAACTTTTACCATACAACAGTTTATGGAGTTAGAGAAATAAAGTACAGACTAGACCATATTATAAAGTATTGATAATTGCATTCAACAAATTGGATAGCATCCCAACAACATACCCAATGATTCACTGTGCTCAAGCGGTTAGGAGATGACTTCAATCATGTAATTATTGTCAGTGTACACACACAGTCCATTACAAGTTGCTGATGCAAGTGGGAGTGTAAAACTCTGATAACTATACCAACTGGCAACCTTATCTTCCCTGCAAAACAACATTTTCCTTGCAGATCTATATGCAGGAGTTGGAAACTACTAAAATAACTTGATGAAAAATCAGTTACGAATAAAATTGATAATATTCAACTTTCTCAAAGTAGTACAGAATTCTCTTATGACATAACTGCAATGAAAATGTTAAAAAGTTGATAGATTATTTTGCTCTGCATTCAAAACCAAGGAGTGTCAATCATTTTTGACTAAATAGCTCTCTTGTGTTTCATATCACCTGTAATATTTATTAATCCAGGAATCTGATTTTATTGTAAGTTTACTTTCTCTCCAGCTGAGTAGTTGGATGGTGCTGGCATCTTTCTGGGAGCCTTCACTACCTAAATAATAATACCGATTGTAGCAGTCTTTCGATTGGATGGGGAAGTTTATCGATAGAATTCAGTTAACCTCTCAAGAAACAATGTACAAAAATAACCTATAGTTCTGTAAGTATTACACTGCTGATTCAGCCCAACTAGATGGTCTGTAAGGTAATTAATTGGCCGAGGTCCACAAGGGATCAGAGATATCTATCCCATTAACTGCAAGTCATACAATGATTACCTTTTCAGATTGGAAGATACTGAGAATCTTGGCTCCCCAATCTCATTTTTGAAGAACCCTGGGAAGTGGAATGTGCATCTTTCCCACTTCCTTGCTGTATGATCTCATTTTCCTGAGCAGCCCAGTAGTGTTTTATGAAGATCACTGATATATTTGTGTTTGATCAGAGTGCATTACTTCACATCTCCCTTAACCCCTCTGCGGCCTTTAACACGATTGGCCACATCATCCTCCTCCAGCTCTTCTCTGTTGTGCACCTGAGTGATACCGCTCTCGAGTTGTTCTCTTACCTGTACGATGACAGGATCGCCAGTTCTTCCCCTTCTATGTTGTTAGCTCAGAGGCATCCTTCTCTCAATGTTATCCCCTTGCTCACATAATCTAGATATGCAGTCAGTTTCTACATGCTCACTAATGACATTCAACTTTACTTCCGCACCATTACTCATGAACTCTGGATAGCTGACACAATTTTTATATGTGGAAAAAGAAAAGAATGCGATTAAAGAACTTCAAAAATATACACAAATGCTCTAATTATTTTTATTGGACTGCTGAAAAGGCACAGAACACATTTAAACTATTGTTGTACAATAAAACAGCAAATTAGAGTAGATATCTCATCACTAAATTGCAGTGATGAATAAATTCAGAGATGATGAATACACGTACCTTTATTTTGATATATTTCAATTGGAAATGAAGTTAGCTGCTAAATAATGGAGACAGAATGCCATGTTACATTGCATGCAACAGAGTAATTGCTATTGCACAATCGAGCCTTTCTTTCAAATTCCTCAATATAAAGTTGTTACAGGAACATGGAAGTTGCAACACAAAAACAAATCACTTTGCCGAACCAAGTTGGCATCTACCCTCCATGAGAGCAAATAGTTCTTTGTGAAATACTTATTGCATGGTTCAACGTAACTGTGAGACAGTACACTGAGACCAGCTAATGGTTTCCTCTTATTGTACTGCTAACTTAACCATTTTATTCCTAAGTATTTCAACAATGTGAACCTGTCCAATTTAGTTTCATTCATAGAGAAAGGGCAATTGAATGGTCTTCTCTTTCCTAACACTGATCTGCATCTTACAGTCTCTGCATGCTATTTCCCCACATTCATAGGAATGTCTGGAGGAGTTTACAGAGTTAAGACTCAGTCCTACGTAAAACAAAATGCACTACAGCAATGTTTTTATTGGTTTTTTTTACAAAGAACTCATCAACTCTTTCTAAAACAGTCACTTGGTGTCTAGAACTCAAGTAGAATAAATACACTTGATAATAAGTCAGATAGCATTCAATAAAAATGGCAAATACAAAATTTGTGGGATGGAAAACGTTCACTCAACTATAAAGTACAAACTTATCCTCATGAAAATTTCTCTTCAGTTGAAAAAAGATTAAAACAATTAGTTTTTCAATCTCCTTCCAGATTATTCAGGAAAGAGTTTAGGTCAGTTTCTGGTGTTTTGAAGGGCCTCTTGAAGTATTTTGTTGAACTCAGCAAGTTGTTTGGCCACATTCTTCACAACTGGTTGGTAGTCACTTTCCATACCCTTTGTAGCAATGACTGTTGAACAGAGTTAAGGATATTGATAACAATCACAAGTGAAATCTGTTCTTTTAGATTCAATCTCCAAAGACAATTAAAAAGCTCAAAGCTCAGAACCTTGGGGCGAACATCAGTACTGCCAGCAATGCTGCAAAACAGGTACACACATGTACACGGTATATAATCATTAATAGTGTGTCAAGAAAATGTATTAATGTAGATGCTGCAAACAAAATACACCTTTAAATAGGTTTGCTTTAAAATATAATACATTATTTTAAAGTTCATAAGCTACATTACTTTGGCACAAATTATACACGAGCCATAATTATAATTTACTATATATAGAAGGGAGTTACAATTATAAGCCACCAATTCAATTAATATGTTCTGGTCACGCGGTCTATCTATAAATATAATAGAATCATATTAATTCAGGGCAAAGGAAGAGGCCATTTGATTTGACTGTGTCAGTCACAAAAGAGCCATTCAGCATTAACCCGCTTTCCAGATGTGTGTCCTCGGCCCTATAGGTTACAGCATTTCAAGTAGTTATCTAAGTATTTAAAAAATAAGATGAGGACTTCTGCCTCTCCTTGCCTTACAACTCGTGAGATCCAGGCCCACACCACCCTGTGGGTAAAAACATTCCTCCTCAACTCTCCTCAAACCCTTCTACCAATTACATTAAGTTCATGCCTTCCGGTTATCTGCTAAGGGAAACAAGTTCTTCCCAGCCACTCTGTCTTGGCCCCTCAATTTCAACCATCTCAATTAAACCTTACCTCAGACTCCTTTGTTCCAAAGAAAACAATTCCAGCTTTCCAATCTTTTCTCAAAGCTAAAATTATCCAGTCTTAGCAATTTTCTGGCAAATCTCCTCTGTACCCTCCCTATCATATTCTCCCTGTAATGTGCTGAACAGAACTGTATGTGGTACTCTTGCTGTGGTCTTTCTACACATCCAGCATAACCTCGCTGGCTATTAAAGTATCCATAATGTCTTTTTAACCACCTTATTCAATTATTTTCATGAATTTGACCACAGGACAGAGGAACAAAGGTAGGCCAGTCGGCCCATTGATTCTGCTCTGCCATTCAAGAGATCATGACTGATCTGAAATGATAATTCTCTCCGCCACTTTCCTGCCTTATCCCCATTACTCTCGATTCCTTTGCTGATTTGTGGACATGAACTCGAAGATTCCTCTACATGTCCAAGAATCCCACCATTTATTGTCTATTCCCTAGCCTTGTCTGCCTTTCCCAAATGCATTATTTCACACTTCTCTTCACTGCATTTGCCACTTTTCTGTCCACTTGATCAGTCTATTGACATCTTTGTGTAGTCTACAGCTTTCTGACTCACCAATCACATGACTGATTTTTGACTCAATAATGCAAGATTAATCTTCACTTTTTGATTGATCCTCATTATTAGAAACATTTAATGGGCTGGTAAATGTTTCAGATTGACTTGCAAACAGAGTAAACTCCAAGGATGTAAAAACATGTCCAGTAAACAAGAAAAATAAAGACTTGGAAGCAATCAATAAAATGATAAATCTGGAACATTAGGTGACTGAGTAAACAATCACAAGATTTATAAATTCAATGACAGATCATCAAACAGTTAAAACAGGGGTTTGTCAATGGCAGCAAAAATAGAGCATCAAGGGCAAGCTGGAAAATATGAATTATCATGCAACAAACTACTTTGACAGGGCAACCAGTAAAACTAATTGAAATGTCAAACAGCACAAATGTTACAAAATAGCTCCTTTGGCATTACTGCATGCGATAATCAAACAAATACCGACCACTTACAGAAATAAAAATAGCAATATGCAACATAAGAGCTGTGAACCTTGTGATTTGTGTTATATGTTTTTCAGTACATGTTTATGATAGAAATGTAATTTTCAGGGTTATAGAGCATCACTGGAAAACTGAAATAGTTACTGAAATCCCTAGCAGCAATTTGATTTGTTAGCTTTAGTGTGTTTGTTGTTTTCTAGTTGTCTGCTGTTTTAATGATTTCTGACTGTTCATTTATAGACTCATAGAATCCCTACAGTGCAGAAGGACGCCATTTGGCCATTGGGCCTGCACTCACAACAATCCCACCCAGGCCCTATCCCCATAACCCCACGTATTTACCCTGCTAATTGTCCTGACACTAAGGGACAATTTAGTATGGCCAATCAACCTAACCCGCACATCTTTGGAGTGTAGGAGGAAATCGGAGCACCTGGAGGAAACCCCACAGACATGGGGAGAACGTGCAAACTCTACACAGTGACCTGGGGTCAGAATTGAACCTGGGTCCCTGGCGCTGTGAGGCAGCAGTTTCCTCTTAGCTGTTAGTGGGATGCCAGCATGCCTTACCTTAACGGATGGTGGTTTGCAATATCTTGTTTGGTCAAGATATTTGAAACATTTTCCTGTGTGCTTTGGAGACTTTCAATGTGCAATGTTCAACAAAGTGTAATGAATACTTTCCCATATGTATGGTCATATTAGAGAACAATTGTGCAAATTTTGGCTAGCCACTGGGATTTAAGTAAAGAAGGATTTTTAGTGATATATTTGCTTAATAAAACTTCTCTGTTGAATGTGAAATACAAAACGGGACCAGATTGCTCCTGTGGGTCATCAGTCTATTCTTTTTGCTTTAGCAATCAGCTTCAAATACAGCTTGGCCTCTCTACTCAGGACTGATGAATGTTTCAAATGATTTCCCAATGTAGTAGCAATGAATACACCAGGGGAATTCAAAGTAAGGCTGTATTGTGTAACAACAACGTTAGGATCAGTGAAAGATTAATTATGTCAGAACAATGTCAGTTGTGGTTCAGTGGGTAGCACTCCCACCTCAGTGTCAGAAGGTTGTAGGTTTATATAATATTGGCTAACACTTCCAGCACAGCACTGAGGGAGTGCTGCACTGTCAGAGGTGCTTCCTTTTGCTTGAGACTTCAAATTGAGTTCCTGCTCATCACATCAGGTAGATGCTTTGATAGCATTCAAAGAGGACCAGGGCAGTCCTTACCGTGTCCTGGACAATACTTATCCTTCAACCTCAAATAAAAAAAACTTCTATAGTAAATTTGACTGACTAAAATGGTAAAGGATACATTCTTTCATAACAAAGTTGTTCTGCTCATGGTGTTGCCATTTGCGTTCCAGATTCATTAGCTGAAAAGTAAATATTAAAAGTTACCACGGTAGGTTCCAACATTTATGCACAATTTCAGAGCTCACATTTTAACTTTAATTTGCTGAAATCCAGCAGATCTTCTCTGACACCAGTTTGCACTCCATTTCCTCTGAAATGGGACATAGGAAGCAACAAAGGAGCAGGAGTAGGCCATTCTGCCCCTCGAGCCTGCTTCACCATTTGATTAGATCATTTCTGATCATTTACTGCAATTCCTTGCATTATCTCCATATCCCTTGATGTCACTAGTTTCCAGAAATCTATCGCTTTCTGTCTTGAACATGCTCAATGATTCAGCTGCTACAGCCCCCTGAGGGAGAGAATTCCAAAGATTCACCACCCTGAGTGAAGAGATTCCTCCTCATCTCAGTTTTAAATGGCCTGCCCCACATTCTGAGACTGTGTCCCCTGGTTTTAAACTCATGAGCCAGGGGAAAAAACTTATCTACATCCACCTTGCCATGAACCCGGAGGAACTTTGTAAGTTTCAATGAGGTCACCTCTCATTCTTCAGAGCTCTAAGGAATACAGATCCAGTCCACTCTGTGTTTCTGCATAAAACAATCCTGCAATTCCAGTGATTACTCTGGTGTACCCTCTATGGAAAATATATCCTTCCTTAAATGAGGAGACCAAAACTGTGCACAACATTCCAAGTGCAGTGTCACCAAGGCTCAATACAACTGCAGCAAGACATTTTTACTCCTATACTCAAATCCCCTTGCGATGGAAGGCCAACTTACCTTTGCCTTCTTAATTGCTTGCTGCACCTGCATGTTAACTCTTTGTGACACATGAACAAGGACAAAGTTTCTTTGGACACCTTTCACCATTTAAGAATCATTCTACCTTTCTGTTTTTTTCTATCACAGTGAATAACTTCACCCTTATTCACATTATACCCATCTGCCATGTTCTAGCCCATTCACTTAGCCTATCAAATTCCTCTTAAAGTTTTCTTGCATCCTCCTCACAGCTCACATTCCCACCCAGTTTGGTGTCAGCAGCAAATTTTGAAATATTACAATTGGTCCCCACATCCAAATCGTTTATATAGACTGTGAACAACTGTGGCCCCCGCACTGATCCTTGTGGTACTGCACTAGTGACAGTCTGCCACCCTGAGAATGATCCTTTTATTCCTACCTTCTGCTTTCTGTCCATTAACCAATTCTCAATCCACACTAATATATTTTCCTCAATCCCATGTGCTCTAATTTTATTTACCAACCTTTTGGTATGGAACCTTACAAAAAAAAACCTCCTGAAAATCCAAATACGCCATATCTGCTGGTTCTCCTTTATCAACACAAGTAACATTGTCAAAAAAGCTCCAACAATTTTGTCAAACATGATTTCCCTTTCGTAAATCAATGTCAACCCTGCTCAATTTCACCATTCTTTTCTAAATGCTCAGTTATCACATTCTTTCTTTATAATAGATTCTACCAATTTCCCTACTACTGTCAAACTGACAGAAATGTATTTCTCCATTCTCCCACTTCCTCCATTTAGTAGTGGGGTTACATTTACTACTTTCCAGTCTACAGGAACCATTCCAGAATCTATAAAATTTGGAAGAGAACCACTAATGTGTCCACTATCTCTGTAGCCACTTCTTTCAACACTCTGGGATGAGGTTCATTTGGTCCTGGGGATTTATCAACCTACAATCCAGTTAATTCTTCAAGCACAATCTCTTTACTAATATTAATTCTCCTTGTTCCTCAGTTTCAAAGTCCCATGGTCGGCTGGTATTTCGGGAAGATTTTCTGTATCTTCTTCCGTGAAGACTGACACAAAGTAATTGTTACTCCACCATTTTCCCTATTCTCCATCATAAATTCTCCTGTCGCCACCTGTGGGCCCATCTGTGTCCTGGCTAATCATTTCCTTTTCACATACCTAATGTATATTATGCCGGAGATGTAACACTGTCAACGAAACGGTTGGGCATATCTCTGGATATTGTCCATATGTTATAAAAACCAGGATTTACAGGCACAATAAAATTTTAGTTACTGAAGGACTTTGCTATAAAACATCATTTTAAAATTTTTCTGGAACCTCACATAAGTAGTACGAATAAGCATCTAATCAAGCCGGATATCTTAATTTGTAAAGAGAACAAGGTGGCGGTGATCGACCATACAGTTTGAGGATAAGAAGAATTCTCTGGAGAGAGAATTCTTATTTTGGGTCCACTGTTATTTGTCATTTATATTAATGATTTGGATGAGAATATATGAGGCATGGTTACTAAGTTTGCAGATGACACCAAGATTGGTGGCATAGTGAACAGTGAAGAAAGTTATCTCCGATTGCAACGGGATCTTGATCAATTGGCTAGGGCGGCACGGTAGCACAGTGGTTAGCACTGCTGCTTCACAGCTCCAGGGCCCTGGGTTCGATTCCCGGCTTGGGTCACTGTCAGTGTGGAGTTTGCACATTCTCCTCGTGTCTGCATGGGTTTCCTCCGGGTGCTCCGCTTTCCTCCCACAGTCCAAAGATGTGCGGGTTAGGTTGATTGGCCATGCTAAAATTGCCCCTTAGTGTCCTGAGAAGCGTAGGTTAGAGGGATTAGTGGGTAATATGTGTAGGGATATGGGAGTAGGGCCTGGGTGGGATTGTGGTCGGTGCAGACTTGATGGGCCGAATGGCCTGTTTCTGCACTGCAGGGTTTCTATGATTTCTATGAATTGGGCCAATGGGCTGACAAATGCGAGGTGATGCATTTTGGTAGATTGAACCAGGGCAGGACTTACTCAGTTAATGGTAGGGCATTGGGGAGAGTTACAGAACAAAGAGATCTAAGGGTACAGGTTCATAACTCCTTGAAAGTGGAGTCACAGGTGCGCAGAGTGGTGAAGAAGGCATTCGACATGCTTGGTTTCATCGGTCAGAACATTGAATACAAGAGTTGGAACGTCTTGTTGAAGTTGTACAACACATTGGTAAGGCCACACTTGGAATACTGTGTGCAATTCTGGTCACCCTATTATAGAAAGGATATTATTAAACTAGAAAGAGTGCAGAAAAGATTTACTAGGATGCTACCGGGACTTGATGGATTGAGTTATAAGGAGAGGCTGGATAGACTGGGACTTTTTTCTCTGGAGCGTAGGATGCTGAGGGGTGATCTTATAGAGGTCTATAAAATAATGAGGAGCATAGATAAGGTAGTCAATATCTTTTCCCAAAGGTAGGGGAGTCTAAAACTAGAGGGCATAGGTTTAAGGTGAGAGGGGAGAGATACAAAAGTGTCCAGAGGGGCAATTTTTTCACACAGAGGGTGGAGTGTCTGGAACAAGCTGCTAGAGGCAGTAGTAGAGGCGGGTACAATTTTATCTTTTAAAAAGCATTTAGATAGTTACATGGATAAGGTGGGTATAGAGGGATATGGGCCAAATGCGGGCAATTGGGATTAGCTTAGGGGTTTAAAAAAATATGGTGGCATGGACAAGTTGGGCCGAAGGGTCTGTTTCCATGCTGTAAACCACTATGACTCTATGAGAGCTTGGGAAGAAAGTATAACCATCCAATAAAATAAATCGTGGATTTGACTGGCTGTTCTGAGGTTAGATTCTTTGGATTTGTCATAGGTGCCTGAGGTAAATGGCATAAATAGAACAAACAGTTGATGAAGTTTCTTGACATTAAGAGGGTCTTGCTGAACAAACCACCCAGCTGGCCAGATTTGAGATATGATTATTTTAAAGAAGATGAATGAAGCTAAATTTGTGTTCCAGAATATTCCACTTTACATTTGTCAGAAGAGGCGACTACATCGAGTTTATGTGTAAGCAATATGGAGGACATTGAGCACCATCTTAAAAACTTTGTGGAGATATTCCTGGTTGAAGCTTTTGCAGTCCACCTTTATGTTACTCACTGGCTTGCATTCATTATTCTCTTTTCCTTTACTTAATCAGTTCCTCAGTCATCCTTTGCTGGGTTCTAAATTGCTCTCAAACCTCAGGTTTACCACCTTTTCTGAAATCCTTTTAAGCCACTACCATTGATTTAATGCAATCTTTAACCACTGTTGATTTTTTACCTTTCCCCTTGGGTGTTTGTGCCTTCAAAGAAACAAACAAAGAACAAAGAACAATACAGCACAGGAACAGGCCCTTTGGCCCTCCAAGCCCGTGCCGCTCCCTGGTCCAAACTAGACCATTCTTTTGTATCCCTCCATTCCCACTCCGTTCATATGGCTGTCTAGATAAGTCTTAAACGTTCCCAGTGTGTCCGCCTCCACCACCTTGCCTGGCAGCGCATTCCAGGCCCCCACCACCCTCTGTGTAAAATATGTCCTTCTGATATCTGTGTTAAACCTCCCCCCTTCACCTTGAACCTATGACCCCTCGTGAACGTCACCACCGACCTGGGGAAAAGCTTCCCACCGTTCACCCTATCTATACCTTTCATAATTTTATACACCTCTATTAGATCTCCCCTCATTCTCTGTCTTTCCAGGGAGAACAACCCCAGTTTACCCAATCTCTCCTCATAACTAAGCCCCTCCATACCAGGCAACATCCTGGTAAACCTTCTCTGTACTCTCTCCAAAGCCTCCACGTCCTTCTGGTAGTGTGGCGACCAGAACTGGACGCAGTATTCCGCGGCCGAACCAACGTTCTAAACATCTGCAGCATCAGACCCCAACTTTTATACTCTATGCCCCGTCCTATAAAGGCAAGCATGCCATATGCCTTCTTCACCACCTTCTCCACCTGTGACGTCACCTTCAAGGATCTGTGGACTTGCACACCCAGGTCCCTCTGCGTACCTACACCCTTTATGGTTCTGCCATTTATCGTATAGCTCCTCCCTACATTATTTCTACCAAAATGCATCACTTCGCATTTATCAGGATTGAACTCCATCTGCCATTTCTTTGCCCAAATTTCCAGCCTATCTATATCCTTCTGTAGCTTCTGACAATGCTCCTCACTATCTGCAAGTCCTGCCAATTTTGTGTCGTCTGCAAACTTACTGATCATCCCAGTTACACCTTCTTCCAGATCGTTTATATAACCTTCGAGGAACATATATCTGTTGTTGAATGTGTAGTATTTATTTAATACTACCCACTGAATCATAGAGTCACTACAGTGTAGAAGGTGGCCATTTGGCGCATCGAGTCACTACTGACCACAATCCCACCCAGACTCTATCCTCATAGCCCCATATATTTAACCTGCTAATCCCCCTGACACTAAGGTTAATTTAGCATGGCCAATCAACCTAATCCGCACATCTTTGGACTGTGAGAGGAAACTGGAGCACCTGGAGGAAACACACTCAGACACGGGGAAAATGTGCAAACTCCACACAGATAGTGACCCGAGGCCGGAATTGAACCAGGGTCCCTGGTGCTATGAGGCTGCAATGTTAACCACTGTGCCACCGTGCCGCCCACTGCCTGTCTGTCAAATCTTTAGTTTATTTTCCCGATCCATCATAGCCAATGTGCCTCTCGTACCTTCATAGTTTTCTGCCTTCAGATTTAAGACACTATTTTCAGAATGAACTAAATCACATTCAAACTTAATGCAATGCTCTATCATATTATGGTCACTATTTCCCCAAAGGCTCCTTCAGAGCAGGGTTATTAATTAGCCTTTTCACATTACACAACATTAAATCCAAAATAGCCCAATCCCTAGTCAGTTCCTCAACACATGGCTCCAGAAACCCATGGTGTACACACTCCAGAAATTCATTCTCCACAGTATTAGTGCTGATTTGGTTAACCCAGTCGATGTGTAAATGGAAGTCGTCTATTACTTTCGTATTACCTATGTTACATCTCATTTCTTGATTCGTACTGTGCCCAGTATTAACACTACAGTTTGGTGATCTATAAACAATGCCCACCATTGCCCTTTGCTGTTTCTTAGCTCCGCCCAATTTATTGTATCTGATTTACATCTCAATCTTTCGATCTATGATCCTCTCTTACTGCTAATGCCCTGCAGTCAAGGGAGCAAATCCTTCCCATTATACATATTGTAATTCTATTTGTTTGGAAAAAACATTTTTGTTCCTCAATAATTAAAATGATTCTATTATAGTTCACATCCATATCCAAATGGAATACCAGCTTGTTTACATTCACTAAACAAAATATCATCTTGTGGTACAGGGAATGCAGTTGCTTTCGGCTCCTGGTAAAATTCTCTACCATATTGTATGCTTTACTCAAGGAGTAAGAAGGAGCCTTTCATCTTGTTAAGCATCGGAATTTGGAAAAAAACAATGTCACTTTTGTTAACTATAGCATATAATTTTCCAAACCTCATTAAACATGAAACTTGTTGAATATACAGCACTGATTCAACGAGGAACTGATGTCACAAATACATAACTGTTGCAAACCGTCAGTGCTAAAAATGTACGCCTATGTAATGAAATAAAATATTTTTCAGATCAAAGAATAACCAGGTTCTAATTCAATCAATCAAATTAATTCTTTGTGATCTCTTGTTTAAAAAAAAGCAGGATGTTAAAGTTAATGAAACAATGCAACATTTGACACAACAAAGGACTTATCTGAAGGATATAAAGACTGCTAAAAGACCAGCAATTAGAACAAACCCAGGAGAGGCAAAATACAAACAATCAAACCCAGTGCCCAACTCACATGTTCCGACTGACCTCTCTGTGCTCAGACTTACGTTGGCTTCCTGTTAGGTTTTCAAATCACTCCATTATTTTGCACCCCCTATCTCCAATCTCCAACCCTACAACCCTCAGATTTCTGTCCACCAATTATGGATCCTTCAGTATTCCTGATTTTCATAGCTCCATTAGTAACATAGAAACATAGGAATAGGAGGAGGTCATTCAGCCCACTCTGCCTTTCAATAGAATCATAGAAAATCGGACACATCAATGCCTTAGACAAGCACTGGACAGGACTTTCAACGCAATACATGGCAGCGGAGGCAGCACACCATTGGCTGGCGGTGGGATCTTCTGGTTCTCCCGTTGTCATTGAATGCACCCCTTGCCACCTGGAAACCCGCAGAAGGAGTGCGCCGTGGGTGGGACCGAAGATCTTGGCATGAACAGCTGGAAAACTTAGGCCACTCTCTCCATAATCCTTTACATTGTTAATGAGAAATCTATCAATCTCTACTTTAAACATACTCAATGACTGAGCTTCCACAGCTTTTTAGGGTAGAGAATTCCAAAGATCCACAATCCTCTGTGTAAAGAAATTTCTCTTCACCTCAGTCTCAAGTGGCATCTGCCTTATTTTAAAATTATGCCCACTGGTTCTGGATTCCTAACTGAGGGAATTATCTAACCTGCATCTACCTTGTCTATTCCTTTAAATATTTTGTAGCTTTCAATGAAATAATCTCTCATTCTTCGAAACTCTAGAGAATAAAGGCCTAGTTTGCCCAATGTCTTTTCATAAGGAAGTGTTGAATTGTGTTGAATTGTTGCTTTTCAGATAGAAGGGAAATATATAATGGAGTTCCTCAGGGTTCAGTACAAGAAACACAGCTGCACAATTTTGAAATTTTCAGATGACATGAAGCTTGGAATGTTAGTAAACTGTGAGGAAGGTAGTTATAGACTTTGAGAGGACATGAACAGACTGGTAGAATAGATAGACATGTTAAAAATGAAATCCAACACAGAACCATCCCTGAACCAAATCTGGGGAACATTCATTGCACTCCTATGGAAATAATATCATTTCTGAGGTAAGGGGACCAAAACTGCATACAGAACTCCAGGCGCAGTCTAACCACGCTTCTATACAATTGAAGCCAGGCCCCACTACTCCTGTCCTCAAATCCTCTTGCAATAAAGGCTAATATTCCATTAAACTTCCTAAAGCTAGTTGTACCTGCATGCTAGCCTTCAGTATGGACAAGGACACCCAGGTCCCTTTTTACATCTACACTTTCTAATTTCTTACCATTCAGGAAATACTCTGCACATCTCTTCTTTTTACCAAAGTGAATTACTTCACACTTTCCCACATTATATTCCATCTGCCATGTTCTTGTCCACTCACTAAGTCTATCCAAATCCTTCTGTAGCTGCATTACATCTTCCTCACAACACACACTTCCATCTTGTTTTGTATAATCTGCAAACCTGGAAACATTACATTTGGTCCCCACATTTAAATCATTAATTTACATTATGAACAGATCCTTGCACTACCCTCACTAGCCACAGCCTGCCAATGTGAGAATTAGTAGCTATGTTTCTGGCTGTCAAGTGCCTGAAGTTCTAGAGCTGCCTCCCTTAACCTCTGAGTTTTATTCACCTTGTTTACGACACATATAACCTATCTTTTTGATCATGCTTTGGGTCATGTGCTCTAGTATCCTCTTATCTGATTTGGTGTCAAATTTTGTTTGATAACACACCTGCAAAGCCTCTTGGGATGTTTTACTACACTAAAAGGGCTAATGGGCGGCACGGTAGCACAGTGGTTAGCACTGCTGCTTCACAGCTCCAGGGACCTGGGTTCGATTCCCGGCTTGGGTCACTGTCTGTGTGGAGTTTGCACATTCTCCTCGTGTCTGCGTGGGTTTCCTCCGGGTGCTCGTTTCCTCCCACAGTCCAAAGATGTGCGAATTAGGTTGATTGGCCATGCTAAATTGCCCCTTAGTGTCCTGAGATGCGTAGGTTAGAGGGATTCGTGGGTAAAATATGTAGGGATATGGACGTAGGGCCTGGGTGGGATTGTGGTCGGTGCAGACTCGATGGACCGAATGGCCTCTTTCTGTACTGTAGGGATTCTATGAATTCTATGAATAAAAGGTGTTATATAAATTCAAGATATGGTTGTTAAAATCAGCAGGTTTTCATGAGGGCAAAATGCATAAATTTACAAAATAATTTATAGTGCTGTCCCCTGGAATGTTCACTTTTTGTGCAAATAGAGTAATGTGGCAGATTTACTTGGGTTATTTGAAAGATTAGGCAAGGACTAATTTAGTGGTTTTAATGGAAAATAATTTAGGACTTTGCACTGATTTTCTGGCTACAAGAGGTTCACACACCATAGCCTAGAAGATAGGTTTTAACAGTATATCCAGACTATAGGAAGTCTGTCAGCAAATCCCAGAGAGTGCAATGTCATCAGATTTTTATTCTGTCGTTATAAGCAA
Organism: Mustelus asterias; assembly: GCF_964213995.1. Lineage (NCBI taxonomy): Eukaryota > Metazoa > Chordata > Chondrichthyes > Carcharhiniformes > Triakidae > Mustelus > Mustelus asterias. Next base: position 2,919,286 of record NC_135806.1, read on the forward strand.
TGGCTTGATCATGAATAATTTATCTTTGAGCAAGTAAACTCTGAGTCTAATGTGTGATGTTAAAAATCTGAAATTTACACAGGTTCTGCCCTTACAATGCTAACGGGGGTCTAAGTTTCAATAAGTGTGATGGGCTGGATATAATAGCAAGCAACAACGGGAACTGAAAAGTGGGTGAAAGAGGGGAAACAAGGCTAATGCAAGTTATTTAAACAAACTTTTTTTTTGAGTGCTTGAAAATCCGGGAATCAACTCTATTTACAAAAAAAAAGTGAAAACAGTTACACAACAGCTTGTTCATTCAAGTTAATGAGATATAGATCTCGTCTACAGCCTCACTTTCGGCACCATTGTAAAAGCATATTTTGCTTTTTTAATCAAATATAAACTGTGAACGAGAACATAATAACATATTAAAGACAACAAAACCCCCCTGATTTTATTAATGGGTGCTAACAGCACAGTGGAATTTGGCAGCTTGTGACGAGGCAATCTGAATAAATAGATGCAAGGCGTTGAGTCAGTCATTTCTTTCCACAAATGGGGAAACATTTGCGCTATCTGAATGAGCTGACTTATTGTCACTGACACACATATACATGTGCAGTCACACACACACAAAATGTCCTTGCTTCCACAGCCTTGCTTCCTGTTATACCAATTATCTATAATAACCATAAGCTGCAGTGTGAAGATTATGAGACAATGGGACTCACAAAGGCTACCCTTCATAAATCAGAAGGCTAACAGGAAACTCAAGTAGTTATCATGTTGATGTTTACTTCCTAGAAGGTAAATCTAATGTTTTGCAAACACAGTAGGCTAAAAGCAGAATTTTGTCTAGTAGAGGCCAGACAGGTTTGCAAACTCCCCAGTTTTCCACCAGAAGTTTCCATTGCTTAAGAACCCCTTACTGGTTCCCTATTGGCATTGATCACTCTCACACAGAATGTTGAAGACCAGTAAGGTCATTGGCAGCTGGAAGGGATCTCTTAAAAGGTGGTATGTCATTTTTAAAACCCCGTTGTTTGACTGAAAGACATAGCGCTTATTTCAAAGTGCTGCCATGGTAGGATTTCAAGCAATAGCATGAAGAAATGCAAAAGCTGGCCAGGGAGATAATCAGAAACAGATTGCCCATACCCACTATCACGCCACCAATCAGAACAGCAGCTTTAGCACAGCTTGATGGTAATGACCGAGAGGGAACTGTTACAACAAGATCTGGGCTTCAGCTAGCAAGTGGTTGAAGAGCTGATCCACCTGCTTCGAGCCTAGTCACCAGCTTTTCCACAGGGACAGTACAGCCAATGACAGTCAAGGCTAGCTTCACCATCCCAGTCTGCCAGCAGCATCTTTCAGACAATTTTCTGCCTGCAGATATGTCAAAAAGCGCCTGATTATACAGCAGATCTGCCAGCTTCAGGTCTGTTTCATTGAGTAGGAACATAAGCAATTTAACAGTACAAAGCTAAAGGAGCATTGATAACAATCATCTATATTTAAGTTGTTAAGTTTAGGAATCCATTTACATAACTTGCAGCTCATCTTATTATCACTAAACAAACATGCATCAAAGGGGTGTTGTGCCAGTTTGTTGTGTGAAGTCCCATAAAGGTTTAAGTGAGATTAACATCATCAGATACAGGTTGCAACCAATGCGTGAGCTAAAAATGCCAAAGGCTGCACCGACGCTTTGGTGAAGTCATAGAGTAACAGGATCCAAAGGGCTACTTCAGGGTTAATTCCCTGATGCTGTTAGGGAGCAACTTTCCATTGCAGGATGCGAGCACCATAGAACTGGACAAATAGACCTGAATGCACTTTGCACTGAACTTACAATTCCGTGCAAAAGAGTGAGTCGTCACTAAGATGGTAGATGGTGTACCTTAAACAACTGAGAGGCACATCATTCCTGCCCCAAAATTAATAGATTTGATTCCATGACAAATTTCCTGTGGTCTTCTGAGGTGCAATTTACTATTCATTGAACATCCATTTAAGGTATGTCCAGGAGCTGCAGAATTGCAATACCTAAAGCCAAAGTTGTGCACTTCTTGCAACTTGGATTTTGTTTGTTGTTTGGCCGTTGTCATGCTGAAATTCCAACATTATGTGAGTAGTAAAGTTTGTGGCTCCTCGTGGCTGTTTTGCAGTGATTCTGGACTTTGGCTGACAATTGCAGCAACAGCAGTAAATTGTCAACCTCAGCTGTCATACGCTGCACAGCATGTGCAATACACCAGGCTTGCTAATAGTTGTCCTAGATTTGGAGGGAGGCAAAAAACTTTCTTGGAGGGAGCAAAGACAGGCACTTGGTGCCCATTCACAGACAGCCCAGGGGCTGTGTTGATTGACCCAGGCTAAGCCAATTACTTGGGCAATGTCAGAAGATACCTACTTTGAGTCTCTCCACTTCAGCAATGATGTTGTTACTAAGCTGCACCATTTGCTGAAGGCTGATCTACAGGCAGGATGCAGCAAAAAGCAAGTAGGCCTGCTGCTGTAACAGTGCCATCGCATTGAACAGATACACCATAGCAATCTGTAGGAGACAATAATTGCTTTAAAGATGCTCTTAAAATGCATTTTTAAATGTCCCTGCTGACTCTGGGAAACCAAAGAGTTAAGGATAAGATATATAGTTACTTCAAGGCACCAGTGTGGGGATAAACGTGCTTTCATAGCTAGCATCTGGTTTCAATTACAGAGTGGAACTAAGCGCACCAAGGCTGGTCAAGGTTGAACAGAGGATAATGTTTTGCTGACCAGGGAAAAGAAGGTGCCTAGAGTGGCTAGCTTTATCTTGTCTTACCTTCTGTTGTGATTAACGGCTAAGCGAAGTAAATGATTCCTTCATAATAGGCCAATAACAGACATGAGATGTCTTGCAAGTAATTTAAGTAAAGCAGAGTGAACAGTTTTTACCTAATGGGCAGATTGGGCTTTACTCAGGTATTCACAAATTTACTTACGAGTGCTTGGTATGTGCCTGTCTAACATACTATATTATCAAATGAGGTTTTCCTTAAAAGATACACTGCTCCAACTGGCAATATACCTTCTAATTTTTCTTTGTTGTACGCAGCCTGTTCATTGCACCATGCAGTACATTCAAGATTGCAGCAGGGCTATGCACATGTTAGAGAGGGATTGTTGGTTCTGCAAGGCCTGTCTAATGTGCTGTGCAGTATATTCCAGATTGTTGTAAGGCTGTACACCAGCGCAGTTTACAGGCATGTTGCCTGTCATCTCTTTAAAATAACTGATGGCAAATTAATTTGGATTTAATGTTATTCCTTGAAAAATAGTGCAATGCACTCAAAGTTATCCTTCTGCATTTCAAATTCCCAGATGACAGTTATTTGGATAAACTGATCAATGCAATGTGGAGGTTTTCAACCCTGGCTTCCTAACTCTAAACAGTCTGCTTGATCATCATATTTCTGCTTGTCAGCAGATTTCTGCACTCTTCTGTGTTTAATTGACTTAATGGCATATTATTTCAGTTGCTGTATAACTAAACACATATTTTCTGCAAAGAAAAAGGTTACTTCCCTTTGGTTTGCTGACACTGTCTATTGGAAAAAAACATTTGCATTGAGTCCCAAGGAGCGTGTCAATATTTACAGGGAACCCCATTACAGCCTCGAGTATCGTGAAAATGATCCGTTGACCAAAAACATTGGGCTGCATCTTCTCATGGAATGGCTCTTGTGTCGGACTGCCACTCCACTCAAAATTACTTACTTGGAAATCCAGGCAATCCTATTTCACCTGGCCTCCCACGGTCCGGCCAGCTGAGACCTGTGCATTGAGAGGAGGAGGCTGGGAAGGCAGGGGGGAGAGAGAGAGAGAAAGACAGTCCCTTGGGGTTTCGGGGGAAGTGAGTACAACAGTTACCCAGAAGCTAGAAGTTGTTCTAACTCCTCTAACATTTTTTTGAGTATTGTTGTAACACAGTTAGAAACATCCAAAGTTTGTAGTTTAAAAATCACATTTTCAGGTGGCTCCCAATGCAGGGCAATTGCCCAAAGGAAGTCTGAACTACCTGGGCAATTGCTGTGCAATCCTTACCTGG